>NC_134571.1:91034146-91336646 GCF_050947875.1 Dermacentor variabilis | reverse complement strand
GCTTGTTTCGATGCACTCTACGAAATAGAAAAAATGCAATAATAACGACGAGAGCTAATCCTCCATGCTGTTGTAATCCGCGCCGCTGAAAACAGCAGAGTCCCTTTGTCGGAGCACACAACCGATGGAGGAGGAGGAAGCGCCTTCGGGGATTCGCTGTCAGGCATGGTAGACGGTAGAGTGCGGGATCGTAGTTCCAGCGTGGTCGTTTTCAAAGCACCCCGCACCTCCACCAGTTGTGAATAGCTTTATTGGCTGTGGACTGAGAGCGACTAACGCGGATGTCAGGCAGCAGCAGGAGTCCCAGCACGAGCGGCGAACCTAGTGTCTAGCGCCGGTGATAATGGTTGGCCCGCATTTGTAGTCTCCACTACAAAACTTTTAATCTTCAAGATCAGTGTAAGGGTTGAAGAAACTGCTACGCCTAAATGCTTCTAATGAGTCTCTGATGGTTGTGGAATGAATAGGAAATGAGCCGGTGAACAATTATGAATTAAGAGTTTATGGAGTCCATGAGAGGGACAAGTGAAATTGTTTGCTATCTGCAAGCGCAACCCTCGATCGGCCGCATGACCGCTGAGTGTAGATATCTTTAGCACGCCTATTTCATGTTAAAAGGAACCTGCGTACTCGGAAAGCTATTGATCACTAGTGTCGGAGGCCGCTCATTGATTAGACCAAATGTATGTCATCAATAAATGTCAATACGTCTTTCTTGTTCTCCTTGAGGACAAAACTAAGTCATCGGCTTGTTACCGGTTAGTTCACGTAGAAAATCATTGCGAGTTGGCACACGTAGTGTTTTTTTTTCATAGCATATTTAACACTGTTGACATTACTATATTTCTTTTTTTCCCTATTTTATGTTACAATACATTTCCATTTAAAATACAAAGAAAGGAACACATAAAGCCCTCCGGCTGTCAGAGAAAAAGTAGGTATGGACCTTACCGGTTTTATGAACGAATAAACAAGCTGCAACAATGGCACAACTTTTGTTTTGGCTAGCATTATTTTATAAGGCAATGACATATCAGCTTTAGAAATCTTCCTGTGACAGTGGTTGATATGTTCCGGATTGGTCCAGTACAGTCGTTTGACCGTAGAGTTGTTTACCGAGTGTTTGAGGCTTTTGAGTGCCTTCAGCATTCACAAGAGCTAATTTTTGGCCCAGTTCCACATAGTTGAATATCAACTAAGCAAGTTCAATCATTTTGTTCAGAGGTTAGACCACACAGAGTGTCATATAGCTATAACGGCAGGTGAGCGTGTAAGAAAGTGGCACTTCTCCTTAACTGTAACTTATCGCATTTAGAACTGCATTTTAACGGGCCACGTGTCGGTTCAGACGAAAACTCGTCCAAAGCCGCATAACGTGAATAAAGGCGCCCTTATGGGTTACAGCATATTTCGCCTACACCCTACACGCCGTGAAGGAATAAAAGTGAACAGTATAAAAGTACCCAGCAAGTGAGCGAGAGAGAGAACTTATTAGCAAACATGGCGGCAGGTTCATATGGGACAGGGCTATGTATTACTAGATATGACGACTGGTCACGTGGAACAAGTCCCGCAGGTGCGTGCGGGACATGTCTTGCGTCTAACCCTATATGAAAGCCGCATGTCAAGACGCTCATGGTAAACTGAAAGGTTTTGTCACTGTAGCCCGCTGCCGGATCTCTTTCTTGAATGACGTCCCCAGCTTTGGCAGGCTGCCGGCATGCAGCGTATATAAACTTTAGGAGATTAGGTCAACTCACTCAGGACTCGCATATTGGCCTAATTAGGATGGCGAAGCTGTATTAGGCTAGGTTCTGGAAAAAATTGCGTGCGTCTGTCGAGCCTTGCGAATTCGGCTCCTCCTCCTTCCTGTTGGTGTAGACGGGGGCTCCTGCGATGAGGGTCCAAATGTGCTTGGTGCTGACTCTGTTGGAGAAGAATAGTAACACATGAGATACAGCACAGATTAGCCAAACTCATGTAGTGATTTTTTCATTACAGCGAAACTCTATATGGCTAGTTTCTGGAAAAAATTGCATGCGTCTAACGAGTTTTGTCGACCGAGAATTTCTCCCTTCGATTGGGCCGATGCCGAAGATAGTGCAATACCGGGCCGACCTGCGGTGGGGGTGAAGCAGGCTTTAAGCACTCCGCCAACTTGCAAAAATAAGTTTAACGTCTTAGGTCCAAATGCAACTCATATCAGATATTAAGCTGATAAGAACAGACACTATACGTTGAGCCGCGTCAACCGTGTCCACGTTCACACTGCCCTCTCTTTGTCGGCGTTCGAAGCGCTTGCGTATCTCCTTTTCTTTCCTTCCGCTCTCTCTTGGTGGCAGTCCCGTAAGCTTGCTGCCCGCTAGGACCGCGAGGCGGAAAGAAATGCGAACCGTCGATGTGGCCCCGATCCCACAAACTTGGAACGTTTCACCGGAGCAACGGTGAGGTTTCAGAGGGAGTTTGTGAGGAACCAGTTTTGTGTGGCTTGTGTCATTTGTGACCGCTTGTGGTTTTCGAGCGACTTCACAACCATTATTGCAGTGCGGGACGTCGACCAACACAAGGTCGCCTTGGTTACGGCGAAGCAGTGTGTGCCCTCTGAGCGCAGTAAGGTGCCTGTCTGTCCTACGTGCCAGCATTCGTTAGTAAAAGGTGTCGTGCCGCGTTTTGCAACACTACATGGGTGTGTATGCTCCCCGATGCCTCATCATCTTCCGAGGCTCATCATCGCCGTAGAGCACCTAGTCGGGCCTCGCCTTCCGTTTATGTGCATACGGGGTTTGACACACGGCAATGGACAGTTCGCCCTTAAGGGGCCAACGTACACAGCTTCGCTGATCATACACCTTCACAGAGTGGAATTACACTGAAGTTTTCTCTTGCTTTTTTATTTACGCAGGATTAAGGTCCTCAGTTTACATAGTGTAGCCAAATAGCCAATCCACCATAAATTTACTGGCTTTCTTAGCAGGATGGTCGAACCGAAAAAATAAATACCAGTTCGATTCGGGTTCTGTGCGCTCCGACTTCGTTCCGGTTCATTTCGGTTCCGAGAAATAACAAAAATGATAATGGTTCGCGAACCGGCTCGCAACACAGAATCTGTTCGCAAATGTGTTTGGCCCTGTCGATTTTATACTGCCCAATGGTGATGTGCAGCGTAGTACTATCGCCTTGTTCGCATGGCGCTTGCGCAAGTTTCCAGAGGAGGCAAACGTTTACGAATGAATTACACTGATACGGGTGAATATTGATGTACATCATAAAGACAGAGATAACTAGTAGGAATCCGTTCATCATCGTAAGGCCTGCGTAGGTTTCACACTCATTATCTGACAACAGCAGAGTCACCTAAATTTTGTTTTCCTTTCGGTTTTCGCACTTCTCAACAAGGAAATTGAAGCTCACTGCCACGTTCTAAGTCAACAGCAATGGACAGAGCTCTGTCACTCCCTAGACGGGCAACTCCACCACCCCCGCTCGTGGAAAATCCTCAAACATTTGATTGATAGCACCACCACCCGCTCATATCAACAAGAACGCCTCACCAAGCTTTTATTCACAGAAAGCAAGACGCATGGCCAGGACAACGTTAAGAATAGCTTATGTCAAAAGTACATCCCATCTGGGTCCACTCAACCTCACGGCCCATACACAGGGACCTCCAACCCTGCCCTTGATGAAGATTTCAGCGTGGCAGAGATTCATGCTGCCCTACATAAGCTGAACAGCCGTTCGGCGCCAGGCCCAGATGGTGTTACGAATAAAACACTAAGAAATCTAGATGACCCCTCGGTGCAACAGCTCACCGAATACATCAACAACTGCTGGCGCCAGGGATCCATTCCCCCGACATGGAAAACGGCCAAAGTAATTCTCATCCCCAAACCCGGTAAGCCATCTAGCCTCGCCAATCTCCGGCCCATATCGCTACTTCATGTGTAGGCAAGGTCATGGAGCACGCAATCCTAACCCGTGTAAACACTCACCTCGAAGACACATGTGCTTACCCCCACTCGATAATTGGCTTTAGACAGCATCTTTCCACCCAAGACGCTATGCTCCAACTTCAGCATCAAATCCTAGATGGCAAATCCTGTCACACGAAGGCGATCTTGGGCCTCGACCTCGAGCGCGCCTTCGATAATATAAGGCACTCCACCATCCTCGAGCGCATCTCCTTGCTCAACCTTGGAGAACGCACTTACAACTACGTAAGAGACTTTCTATCCAATCGGAAGGCCTTCCTGTCGGTCGGAGACATTCGATCGGAGGAACTCTCCCTCGGCAGCACGGGCACGCCGCAAGGCTCTGTCATTTCCCCAATACTGTTTAATCTGGTTATGCTCGGATTAGCACAAGAACTACAAAAACTCGACGGCATTGAACACACCATATACGCCGACGACATTACAATCTTGGCTGCAAAGGGCAGTGACGGCCAAATCGAAACTGCCCTACAAGACGCCATTGACGTCGTAGAAAATTATCTTGAAGGCACGGGACTCCGCTGTACCCCTGAAAAGTCGGAGCTTCTCCTATACCGCCCCACACTCCGTGGACGCCCCCCGCGGGGCTCCACGACTAAACGCCAATACGAGGAAATAGAGCTCAACCTGAGGGATGGCAGACCCATACCCCTGGTTCCTTGCATCCGCGTTCTTGGTATGACCATAGAAGCCAATGGAGCTAACTCTACGGCTATCTCAAAGATCCTTCGACAGACCGCCAATACATCCAGACTCCTGAAACGAGTGACCTACTTGCGAGGGGGTATGAAGGAAGAAAGCCTCATCCGCCTTGTCCAATCTTTTATCGTCTGTCACATTACTTATGTTGCGCCCTTTCTCAACTGGTACAAAGCTGAAAAGACTAAACTGGACATCATCATTAGAGGAGCCTATAAGCAGGCCTTAGGACTGCCCAACCACACCAGCACGGAACTTCTACTAGAATTAGGTATCCACAACACGCTAGACGAGTTAATCGAGGCCCAACGTCGATCTCAACTAGAGCGGCTTACTCTCACGGAAACGGGCCGCAGCATTCTAAACAAGCCTTATATCACCTACCACCGTCAACATGGAGACAAACACCCAATACCACGCGACATTCAGCAATGGATACACGCCGACCCTATTCCGAAAAACATGCGCCCAGACTACAACAAAGAACGCAGGAAGGCACAAGCTACTTCCCTCATCAAAGCTTACGCCAACACCGTGGGCGTCACCTTCGTCGACGCAGCTGAGTACCAAGATGGACGGCGCTTTGCGGCGGTTACCACAGTAGGCGGCTTGCTCCGACATGCTGCCAGCATCATTACCAAAAATGCCGAGACGGCCGAGGAAGTGGCCATCGCCCTGGCCACTCTTGACCCAGCCTGTCACACCATACTGAGTGATTCTCGCGCAGCAGTCAACAACTACATCAAAGGTCGTATTTTTCATCAATCACTCCGTATCTTACGACAAGCCCCGCATTCGCCTGAAAATCAAATCACCCTCGTCTGGATCCCAGCACACGCCGGCGTTGTCCACCCGCACCTCACCAACCTCAACGAGGTTACACACTCCGTAGGACGAGGACTAGTCAACCGTGCCGGAGACGGTGCAGGTGCACCCGCAGGACGCGACCGCCTTACAAGATACAACGACCTTGTAAAGTCATTTTACCTCGCAAGGAGAACCTTCCCCACCCCTCACCGCAAGTTAAACAGGGCACAGGCAACCACCCTTCGCCTGTTACAGACGAATACTTACCCCTCCCTCACACGCTATCACACTATATACCCCGACATCTACCCGAGCCAGATGTGCAAGGTCTGAAAAACTGAATCGGCAACACTCCCCCACATGCCATGGGAGTGCAAACATCAATACCAAGACCTTAATCCCGTGACCCTCTCGTCGAGATGGCAAGCCGCCCTGCGCAGCTCCCATCTCGACGACCAACTCTGGGCGACCCAGCAGGCCTACGAAGCGGCGAAGAGGCAAGACCTCGACGTCCCATCGTGGGCGGCCTAGGCCCAGCCGACTGAACTGCTGGTGCTCATTAAAGTTTACTCTCTCTCTCTCTCTCTTTCGGTTTTTACTACAGGCCTAGCGGTGTGCCAACTGTGGCATGTGATGTATGATGTCGAAGGGCAGTGCGACGTCACATTGTATTGCATAAATTAAAACTGAAAACTTGCAGTCTCTAGCAAAGCAAGAAGCCAGCACTGGACATTTCGCTCAGTTTCGTGCTTCTTTAGAAGAAGGTGAAGACATTGATGCTTATGAGCGATGAACAAGTAAGATTTGTGCTGAATCATAAGTCGATCTTTCGTGCGCATCTGCGCCTTGCGCGTGGTCGTGAGCTGGCTAACAGTAAACAAAGAAGTCGAAAGCACAAGAAAGCATATATATATATATATATATATATATATATATATATATATATATATATATATATATATATATATATATATGTCGTTATTTGTTACGGTTAACGTTCGGTTCGGGTTCAGGTACGCCCAAAAAATATCGGCTCAGCTTCAGTTCCACACAAGATTTCAGTTCGGTACGGTTTTCGGTTCCGGTTCAGTTCGACACGCCGTTTGTGAGTATGAAAATATAAATATAAAGATATGAAACAATAAAGCAGGCTGATGTATGTAGGTGAAGTCTGGGAAATTACGACTAACAAATTTAACCAAAATGGAACATAAACGCGGGGATCGGAGGTTATTTTTATGCTATAAACATTTCAGCCATTGATAAAGGATCAATGCGGTTCTTCTTTGTCAGGTTATAATTCGCAAGAAGCATCTATGATTTAATGCCGCATCTATGGCACAGCCTGATAGGTCATTATATTATTTTGCTTCTCATTACGCTTCTAAAGTAACGTCACCCATAAGCCCCGAGAGGATTTCGGTTTCCACGTTTAACGAACATAGAGAAGTGTTGGTTTGCCGATGTAATTAAAATATGAGGTCTCTGTATGAATGTAGTTCGCTGTAAATAGCCTTTTTGTACTTTATGGCACTTTGTTGGTGTTGGAAGTCTTATGCACGAAAACGCAATAAAAGAGCGAACGTATGGCCCTAGCTGTGTTGCACTTGTACAAATTCTTGCGTTCTTCACTTCAGTCAAGTTAGTTTTAGTGGCATATTTGAACGGGCTGCGCTTGCTTTTAGATTCTGAGCAAACTGGTAAGCAAGAGAGAGAGAGAGAGAGAGAGAGAGAGAGAGAGAAATTTAATGGATCATGTTTATTTCTTGGCATGCCTTTTCTGCTACTTATGTCGGGGAGAGAGGTAGCTCGCTCATAAGCAAATGTATAATAGGAAGAAGAAAAACGTACCAGGAAGAAAATATGAAGAACAATGAAAGAAAACCGTCGTCATGGTATAAGAGAGGATATTGGCGTGGTATGCAAAGGGCTGAGAATGGAAAATGTACGAAGAGGGCGAGCAATGCGCATTTTGTTTCGGCTCGCTGAAACAAAAGTTTGCCGATCTTCGTGCACACTGAGTCATCTTGCCTAATTTACTATATGTCGTCGAACTTTACCGCTTCTCACTCGTTACATAGTCAGCTATCGCCTATATTTTTTTTTTTTGCCTTCCACGGCTCTTGTTTCCGAAAAACCGCGCTTACAATTTGCGATCGATGCTCGTCGTTGTCATTTGATGACGACCGTCAGAGAAGGGAGAACCATGAGCGCAATAAACGTCAGAATGGGTGAACAGAATGGAACAGTCGAACTCCTGGAGCGCGGTGCAAACTGGAGATTCCGCGAAAACGCCACAGAAGGAAAAGAACAGCGCCGAGCCAAATGCAAGGGCCCCGCGGAGGGATATATCAGCCCCCGGCCGAATCAGAGGCATTCCCGTTACCATTATACAACTTGCCTCGGTAGGTCCGATTGCCTCCGAATGAAAACGGACAGCCGGAAAATAGGAGCCCGCCGGCAGGCACGCCGAAATTAAAGTTCGCTTGTAGAGCTCCCCGGTATTTATTGTTTCACTTCATCAGGGGCTGATGACGAAGCCGTCTGGTCGCAGCTCGTGCACGTTTTCCCAGCCTCTATGAAACTCCGGAAAGTTATTGCGCAGCGAAAGAAAGAAGAAGATATAGAGAAGCAGCAACAGAAGAAAGAAACTGCATGTTAAAGCTCAACCACCGCCCCTAGCTTTCAGCTCCACAACTTGCCTTTCTTTGACGAGCTTACGAAAGCAGTCGCGCAAAAGTAAATAAACAAGTGAACCTGAATTAGGGAAGTGCGCACTGAAATACAAGGGGAAAGTGATTGAGAAGTACTTTTCCTACTGAGGAACTCGTTTCATGCCCGCCCTTTTACGAGCCCTGGCATTTTTATTTAATCTCTTCGCTTGTTCATCCTCGTTTGATTCCTAATCCGCGTTATATGACTGTGGAAGGATTCGCGCTAAATTGGAAACAGCGCTGAATCAAAAACTCATACAAAGATTTGTTCCGGGAGTCCTTGCGAGTTGAGTTGCACGGGAAGGAACAACTTGGTGCTTACAATGATGGGAACGACGCTTTGGTATGTAAAAGCGTCTTTGTTGGCGTTTGCAAAAGTTGCGATTGCTGTAGCGTTAACGTCAGGAATTGGATAGCGCGCGCGTGGGTGCTTGCTTCTACAGCCTTGCTTGCTGCAGTTTCAGTTAGAGGCTGACACGGCGCTCGGAGCGAATTACCAATTTCACTTCGCGTTTTTTTTTCTCTTTTTTTGTTGCGGTAGATCGAGAAAACAAGTTTCTCGGTGGTTGTTATTGCACGCGCGTCGGAGTACTCTATTATAGAAGAGCGCTAAGTGCGAATTCCACGTGCCTCTTCTGACACGTGGCCTGAAACTGCGGAGATTTCTAATGAGGAACCGTTCCCAGGGCCTGTCCTTGCTGTTTTGCGCTAAAATTGGGCGTGCGGAGTTTCCAAACAGGCTCCTCATTAGAATACCAGGGCTGTCGCTACGCCGTGCTCTCTTGGACTTAACGTCAAAGTTCTTGCGCGGTTTATATCGCGCGCAAACGTGACAGGTGAGACTAGAAGTAACCTTCTGTCTTTTTTTTTTTTGCATATGTCATGTTGAATGGAACGCCAAGTTTGCGCAGCCCTCAGTTCTCCCCCGGCGCACCGAATGAAACCACGCATAGGCAGGAGATGAGCGATTCGTTGGGAGAGCAGAACCCTCATCATTTCTTCTTCTAACTCGAGTCGTTTCAAATGCGCACGCTTTGGTTGAATAATTATCAGCAGATACGGGTTCGGGTAGTGCACGCGTAAACGTTGTCTAAACATAAAGTATGAAGCGCAACGTCATTTTGGGGGCAACCCTGCAACGAGTAAACAATTGTAAGTTTTGAATTGTATAGACATTGTGCGTGGTGAAAAAAAAAATAATACAATCTTCTTAAGCAAACTTATTTGGTCATCGTATGTAGGACAAGATTCGTTTGACATTTGTATAAAAGAGAAGTATACCGAATAGTGTTCGCAGACGTATGAAACTACAATTGACTAGCCCGAAGCAAAGGCTCTAGCTATCTTCATGATATGGTTCGTCAGGTCTCGTGTCTAGTGCTAACAATATTCTAGAAGCCTCCAAAATGCCACTTGTGACTGCATACCGCATGCGAATACAAAAAAAAAGAAAAATGTAACGGATAAGTTAGCTGCCACTGTTAAAAATTTTAAGACCAATTCACAAAGCTTTTCGTTTGTAAGTCGTTGGATGGGCCATCCGTGTCCGTTCCTCTCGACTCCAGTTGTATCCTCATAATACACGCGATGAACCTATCCAATGTTCAATGTACAATATTATTTTTGACTTCATCGAGGAGCAAGCAAGGTTTCGGCCTGCCCCGGTGTGTTACTCCGCCGGTGTCCCGGGTCATATATCGCTGTTTTGCAACCGCCGTGGAACCCCACATTATGGGCGACCATCAGAGTTAAGACGACCCTCAGAACTGAAGGCCAGTACGCTTACCGTACAGTAAAGATTGTTAGCCGAGAAGCTCTAGGTAACATTCCCCGGCATCTGACAGGCCTCCACCACACTGTCACGTTCACTATAGGAGTAAACTTGCAAAGGGTAAGAGCTGAGCTCAGGATACGAGCGCACGGATTGTTGTTGTCGCTGTTGCTGCTGCTGCTGCTGCTGCCTTAGAACATTAGTTGGTTAGTTGATTTCTTTTCCTCTACGAATTGCTCATATCCACTATGGCAAATCGGCCAAGTATTGGGTGAGTTAGGAAAATAATCGATCTAGTCTAAAAAGAAACACTACTGAGAAATGTTGAATGAATAAAAAAAGACAGTGAAGTCAGAGAAAGATTTAAGAATTTATCAGGAAAATTGTCTTGATTCAACTATGAACCTCACAACAGTAGCACCGAAATTCCTATGATAATGTACCAGCGAGGAAGCTCCCAAAAGTAGAATATCGGGAATGGAAATATTCTATCCACCACAGTGAACTTGCCCTTATAAAATATGTTTTCATAATGAAGGGAAACGGCGACATGAGAAGAAGTGTTCTGTCGTCTCATGCACACCACAATACGATCACTAGGAAGGGGTCGCCAGACTGGATTTATGCAGGTATTAGCTTCTTGTAGCTATTTTACAGTGTAATTTGGTAAACAGGACTTCATTGTTTTAGTACGGCAAACGTTTCTACTCTAGTAATACAATTTTAATCTAATCCCTACCAATCAAGAAAGTTTGTTAATGGCAGGTTCCGAGTGTCTTGCATGACGGCACGCCTCTGTAATCTTGCAGGAGCTATGAAAGATGACACAAGAAGAATCGAGACAATGGTTCCACTAAGGACCACTTTTTACAAGCTGTCTGCTATTTCATTGATAACTAATCCCTTGTGACCAGGTATACTCATACCAATCTACCCGTTTTAAGTGAGGGGTACTATACAATCAGATGTATGCGAAATATGTAAGCCAGTATTTGCAGTAAGAGCTGAACATAAAGAATCCGTTTCTATAACGAGTTTCGAGATGCATGAGTTCCCTTTTCGTAGGGTCACCCGGCGTGGTGGCGTATTGGCTTTGGTGTCGCGCAGCTGCGCCCGAGGGCATGGTATCGGATCCCGGCCGTGGCGCCCTTATTTCGATGGGGGTGAAATGCAAAAACGCCCGTGAGCCGTGCATTGATTAAAGAACTCTAAGTGGCCACAATTATACCGTGCGCTTCCACCACGGCGTGCCTCATAATCATGCCGTGGTTCTGGCACCTAAAACTCCAGAATTTATTTCTTTTAACTTTTCGGAAGGCCAATATAACCACCAGATATTCAGATAAAACAAACATTCAAGCTCATTCCACCCTGCGAAAGTGGGTGACCAAGCAATGCTTAAGCATCGGGGTAAGAAACGTTCGCAATCACCGATAGGTCGTTTTCAAACCGCAATCAGGCACACACGACAACAGCCAAACGTATTGTCCACAAAGTCTCGGCGGGATCGCGCATCCGCCCCACTGTAAGTGTCAGCCATCCGAGCGTGGTACCTCCATCGTTGCGTCGCATTATTTGCTTCGCGATGTGGGGGGCTTTCCGCTGGAGACCACCGCTTAGGGTCAGCCTCCTCGGCACGCGCCACGCTGGTTCGTGCCGCTCGCCGTCATCGCTCACGTCTGCGGCCCCGAAGTTGGGCTCGTGAGCAGCTTGTCCTTCGGCACTACTCACTAAACGCGGCCTTCCCATACCAGGGCATGCAACCTACCAACTGCCTATGCGGTTCCTTGCGCAGGCGTGGAAATGCAGCAGACAGCTTGTTAGGAACCACCTGTCACACCAAATGATCGATGCGCGCTACGGCTATTAGCGCTCCTTCGGCACAGCCAAACGGAGCAGCTGGCTAATCAGGAGCTGGGGTAGCTGTCAAAGTCGTATTACCTTCACGCTTCGCGACATCTCGAACGTTACCAATCACAATCAAATCGTCCTGGAACCACAGTCTGTCGCACGCAGCACAACTGAATTCGAAATGTCTGTCCACAAAGTCCCTTTGAAATTTCGCACACGCACCTTTGCTCTCATCCAATTTACTGACGTGGTACCTCCGCCGCTTTGCCGAATTCTCCGCTTCGCGTTTCGCCACCCTATCTTCTTCCTCCACTACGCACGCAATGTAATATTATCCAGCATTAAATATATAGAGTAGGCGGTCATGTCTACATCAACAACGCGAAAAGTAGTCAATGCATTATGTTAGGTGTCTCCCCTCTCCAGGCCGCGGTAAAAGCGTGCGTAACAATATAGCTACTATTCACACAAATTCTTATGATAGCCAAGTGAACACAAGCACAGCTCACGCCAAGTCATCTCGCACCACATTTTAGTCTATCTGATCACACCATTACAATTGGAAATTTTCGCCCAGTGTAACAAGTTGTCCCTTATGTAATTTCAGTTTTTGGCTGACCGGTGCTAAGAATGTTTTTAGCAGACTGCTCGTGCCATTTAAACAAAGGAATACAGCAGTACTTGTTGCACCATAATACATTCCATAAAAAGCAATCCAATCTGCTATTCCAAAATGATAAATACCTCTGTCCTGTGCAGAAATGTAAGCTTACAATATTTTACGTGCTATATCTGCGGTTGTACTCAAATACATTACGCCGACTTCCTTTGAGAGCAAAGTACAATTGCGCAAAAGGCTTCATAAGCGCCGAATCTTTTTTCTGGACTTCCGAAGCAATTACTTCATCCTATCTTTTTTAAACCGCACAGTCATTTTTCGCGTTGTAGGTGCTATTAGTTTGAACACTCTGCTCCTCGTCGAAATGCCAGTCAACACTGTAACGCCTTTCTAAGTTAGAAATATTTTTTTGTAGAAGCCACCTTCATGGCCGGCGATCGCCATCCACTTGGTCTGTTTGCGCGGCGAATCAGCCGTTGATAGTTCTGCGTTTCTTCCTCACGGTTTTGCTTCCTTCTTTTCGTTTTTTTTTTTCTTTTACTCGTTTGCTTCCACCCGAATCGTCACTCTAGCAGCGGCATGGAACGGAGATAGCCCGAAAAATCGACCAAACAGAAAACGAACACAATGTACGCCGCCTCCTCCCGAAGCCAGCGGTGCGCGTAATAGCGAAGCGAGGCGGCGCATTCAGTTTCTGACCGGCCAAAGAAATGTGCGGAAGCAACAGAAAGCAGATAAGGAAATAAGGAGAAAAAAAGAGAGGACACAGTTAGCTTCTCCCGCATCACTCCCAGAATCTCGAACCATAGCTACGACGTGGTTTGTTTGTTGTTTGCTACCGTTCTCGGGCGTTCGCTTTAGCGCGTCGGCCAGTAGTTCTCGGCGGCTTTCGCAGGGGCGCTGGAGAGCCTCCGACTCCGAGAGTGTGCTCAAGCGAACGGATACTCTTCGGAGAGGGGAGGGAAAGAAAGAGAAGGGGGGGGGGGGAAGTCGGGCTCAACTGCGACAACGTCGACGACGACGACCACGGCCAGCGCCTGCCGTGGAGTTGGCCGCGCGCGATGCATAGGGCGCCCCCCGCGGCCACCGGCAGCCACTTCCAACTTTTGCGCTACCGAAGAGCCGGCCAGCACAAAAGACTCGCGGACGGCGCAGCAGTGTAGCGAGTGCCCGAGTCTCCACCAACTGACGGCATTTCGCACACTGGAGCGCTCGTTAAGGAGCGAGAATCAAGGCGACGTGCGGCGGAAGCTCTTGGACAGAACTCCCGCAGCCTAATTAACTTCCCGCTCGGGAGATTTTAAGGCTTCACGCGCTGCATGGCACGAGTTGGGCTTCCTTCTCGTCCCGCTTCCGCTTCGCACTATGCGTGGAGACTTTCCTCATTTCCATCCTATCACCCGCCGCTCCCCGTGCCACCCGCTTTTCCGTTCTCTACCTCGACCTCCCTTTTCACGTCCACGTTCTGAGGCACGCAAATTTTCAGCTTTGTTGCTTGGCCGTGATAGGAAAGTTGCACTCCCGCTCGCGGAGAGGACGCGTCCGTCTCTGCTATCATGTAGCGTTGCCGACCGCCCGTCTTCTGCCGCCCACTGTGTGCACGTGCGCGAGTGTGTGCACGTGTCAGCTCGTCCGTTCGGGCAGGCAGGCAGGCAGGCAGACAAACAGGCCGCGGCCGCGGCGGTAGTGCATTTGTCACCCAGACAAAGTGCGCGCGCCAGAATGGCAAGCGGCGGGTGAATCTCTCTCGCGAGGATCATACATAACTTATGTCACGCCGCAGGTGCGCCGACGTGGCAGAGCAACGACAAAAAAGAAGCAAAAACGGGGAGAAAAGAAACCGTGGGCTGGTATAGGGGGCGCGAAACCCGGACAGGTGTTACGAGCATCGCGGCGTGTATGTGCGGTGTTTCGCTGGGCGCCCTCCTTCAGTATTTCATAGCCCTTCTTACCCTCCCTCGATGTTACTACCACCTGCTCCCCCACCTTATGTGTTGTTTCGAGGGTATCGCGAGGAGTGTGTGCCACGTGGAGTGGTTGAGGCGGGAGGAAATGGTTGCGTGTTGAAAGGAGTGGAATGATTAGATTTAGAGGGCAGGAGACAAAGGTGGGCGAAGATCGACGTGTGATTAGTGAGCAACGGAAGGAAAGGAAGGGAAACTAGGAAGTCCTCCGCAAGGCAATCTGTCACCCCCATTGAGCCCGACCGTGTTCTCCACTCCAAAAGGTTACACGCGTTTTTATGAGCAGGAGGAAAGCTTGATGTGGAACAAGTGTGCCTAGCAATTCACCGCGCAGCGCAAAGTAAAAATCTGGTGGGTTGCGTTGGATAAGGGCGGCTCACCGAACAGAGTAATACTATTTTATCCTCACCACCCTCGTAGATACGTAATTATGCCGTTGTTCTCTCCGTCAATGCACCTAATTAGGCATCGATAATTTCTAGTTATGTCTTACGAATATTGATAAAACACGTTCTCAATATGTACACCTCTACAAAACATAATGAATCTTGGACCTTTTATGAACTACTGCATTCTTTTTATCTGATTCCCGCCTTAAACACGCTGGAAATAACAAGCTCTGTGTTCACAATGAGGAGCCGGGACAAAAAGCTCCCATGAGCTTGACAGTTGACCCGACTCTTTAACCTCCTAAAGTACGTAAGCCAATGAGTCGAGACGTCATTGATGTAACGTCTTTTTTCTTTACTTGGGCCTTCGAAGTAATAATGAAACGCTTTTCGAAAATATATTTCCAATAGTTTATGTGATATTCTGTTGGACATATGTGTCCCTATCAGTGGCGTAGCCAGAAATTTCGTTCGGGGAGGGGGGGGGGGGAGGGGGGGCTTACGTTGCAGAGAGAGAAGAGAGAAAAGGGAAGACGGAAAGGCAGGGAGGTCAACTAGACTGAGTCCAGTTTGCTACCCTACACGTGGGGAGGGGAATGGGGAGTGAAAGAGGAAGAGAGAGAACTTAAGTGTAGGACGTCTATAGTCGGGCACACAAGTCTGTTGCCCTCAGGTAGCGAAAAAGCGCTCGAACGGCTTTCTGGGCCAATGAACTGTGAGGCCAGGCTCCCAAGATCTTCGCTTCCGTAAATGGCCTGTCATCCAGTCTATTTAAGGCACACTGGAGAGTCTCACGTTGATTATCGAAGCGAGAACAGTGGCACAGAAGGTGACTGATGGTCTCTTCACACTTGCACTTAGCGCACATTGGTGAATCCGCCATTCCAATACGGTAGCTGTAGGAGTTTGTGAATGCTACTCCTACCCACAGCCGACACAGCAGTGTTGCGTCACGTCGTGGAAGGTTCGCTGGTAATGTAAGTTTCAGTGATGGGTCGAGGCTGTGTAAACGACACTTACGTTGCAGCTCGGCATCTTTCTTAAGAGGATGCTTTAGCTCGGGTGCGCCTATCTAAATACGTGTAGAAGGGGAATTCGTTTTTCTCGGCAGCCACTGCAACAAATTTGACGAAGTTTGTTGCATTTAAATGAAAAACTTGTGGGGGGGGGGGGGGGGGGGGCGTATAGTGACTGCTGGTTTCGAACTTTTCATTTAGGTCGTAAATATTTTATTGAAAATTGGCCAAAACCGCAAATTTTCAGAAAACGAAACTATCAAGTTTAAAACTCTGTAACTCAAGAATGAAAAATGATATCATAATTCTGTGGATTTCATCTAATAGCACATCTACAACGGACAAAATTGGTACGTTGCACATGACTCTTAAAAATTTAGTATTATGAAAACACGGCTTTTTCTGAACCTTTGTACACAACGTAACCAATTCACGTAAGATACAAATTTACATACAAAATTTGTCCGCTTTGAGTGTTATAATAGATGCCGTTGACAGAACCACGATATCTGTTCTTGATGCAGAGCTTTTAGGTTGTAAACGTCGTGCTATTTTTTTCGAACTTTGAAATTTTTCGAAAAATTTTAAACAAAATTCACGCCCTCAATCGAAATTCCGCTTCCAACAGACACTACAATTTAACTTTCTCTCTCAAATGCAACAAATTTCATTGAAAGTGATCCATAGGTTATGTCAGAAAAGCGTTTCTGGTTTTACATGTATTTGAATAGGCCGCGTCGGAGTGGGGCCCGAGCTAAAGATTCCTCCTAAACAATTTGTCGAGGGATCAAATACATGAATAATAATTGCATTGCCATTGTCAAAGTTGTTGCAAACGAATTCTTGAACACTACGCACTGTAAGGACAATAAAAATATATCATTCTTCATAAAAGAATATACTCGTATGTGCCAAAAATTGCGTCCTAAATAACTGATATCAATGCTTCTGTTTTTTTTTTGTCTATTTATTAAGTAAAGAAAGTATCACACGAACTTTAGAACTATATCAGTTGGAAACCAGCAAAGCAATGCATGCCGCTGATATGAAAAACGCAAAGGCAACGAAATGAACAAGTTGAGGACAAAAATGTTAATGAAACTTTGTCATTCAAGAACCGTGTTTATGTTCGTGTACGTATGCAACGGCCAGTGCAAAATATCAATGACGCGGGCATTTCTTCCAATGTATTACGCAGGACCAGTTGTCACCGGTCGTGTATCGTGAGTAATTGCATCGAAATTATAGTCGCAACAGAGAGCACGTATAAAAAGCAGGAGTTCTGCAAAATATACGAAGGCGAGTCAAATGAAAGTGAGCCAGTACGAATATATGACAAACGAGGTACTTTATTAAAAAGTAGTCTCCATCAGCATTTATACATTTGTCCCATTGACTAAGGAGTCGCGTGATTCCGGTCTTATAAAATTCCTTGGGGTGCTGCTTCAAAAAGTCTCCAACTGACTCTTTCTCGTCATGGTCCGACACGAATCTGGTTCCCTTTAGCAGTTTTTTTTCGGTTGCCCCAAAATGTGCATGTTGCAAGGCGAGAGGCCGGGGCTGTGTGGCGGATGTTGCAGCGTTTCCCACTTGAACGTTGCCAGTTTTGTATTAAATACATCAGCGATGTGGGGACGGTCATTGTCGTGGAACAAGAAGACCTCATTCTTCAATTTTCCACATCGTTTTTTCTTGATTGCAACACGCAGCCGTTCCGGCGTTTGACAGTATCGGAAACAATTGATAGTTTCTCAAGACTTAGCAAATTCTATCCGTAGTGGTCCCTGACGATCAAGAATGAAAGTCAACAACACCTTTCCGGCGGAAATGATGGCCTTTGCTTTCTTTGGGCGTGGTGAATTCGAATGTTTCCACTGTAAGATTTGCCGTCTTGTTTAGGGCTCCTAGTAATGGCACGATGGTTCGTCCCCGGTGACAATTGCAGACAAGAAGTCGTCACCCTCATTGTGATACCGGATCACGTGAATCTAGGCAGCGCCGAACCTCTCCGTCTTCTGGCAGTGGTTCAAAATCTTGGGCATCCATTGCACACACAAAAGTCGATGACAAAGACGTTCATGAATTATGGCGTGAACCAAATCGTGACTGATGTTCAGACGCTCTGCCAGTTCATCGATGCTTATCCTAACTTTTGCAATTTTGTTAAGGGTGATTTCTCGATGGCTTTAGTCCCGTCTTGGATCGTCTTTGCAACTTTCACGTCCTCCTTTGAACCGTTTGCTCCAACGCTTCACAGTGGCCAATGAAATGCGATGTTCAACGTACACGGCAGCCACAGGGCGACTAATTTCTTTTTACGAAATACCTTCAGCAGTAAAAAACTTCACGGCACCACACTGTTGAACTTTTGGAGTTTCCAATATGTCACGCAACCATGTTCAACCGAATGTATGAGAGCATTGCAGAACCTTTATCCTCAAACCTGCGTGTCACTTTTGTAAATGAGATATCCCTCTCTTCTACGCACATGCCTCGCATATAATGAACCGAACCATTATTGCGCGGGGTGGATAGGCTCACTTTCATTTGACTAGCCCTCGTACTTTAGAAATGCGAAGGTACAATGGGATATACAAATGCGAAGATAGAGCTTGATAAAGGGCAAAAAAGTTCCCTGTAAATAAAGTTCACTGCACGTATACACAAAATCTCCCAACAAGATACTTAAGTATACGTATAAGTCTCCAATAAATGTTCGTATCCAAGAAAAAGTCACGGTGTACAATGCGTCAAACGAAGCAAATAAACATGTTGCGCAATCACAGATTCACAGAATCCTAGATACCGCCCCCACTCCATCCAGTCCCCCCGATGTATCGCGCGCGACGGTAGATGACTAGCCTGCTCTCGGCTTTTCTCCTTTGCGCACACAAGAGTGAGTCACCATCATCGGCTCACCCATTCCAGCCCCCTCCCCCCTTCCCGTACGCTTTCACTTGCACCTACAGCATGCGGCGCTCCGTAACGATGTCATCGCCCTTGGACTTTATACGAAACATGAGGTCGGCGGTGACAGCAGGAATGCGCTTGTAGTGTCCATATAATTGCTATCGCAACAATATAATAAGAGTATCCGGCAACTGAAGCATCCCGTGGCACATTACTTTCCGCAAAGGAAGAAGTAACAAAATCGAACTTTCACCATGCAACAATTCGCTCGCCGCAGCAATGTATTTTTTTCCTTTTGTGGGGCGGGGGCACCGAAATTAGAAAACCCCAAGGAAAATATGTTGGCCACAACTGAATGCCTACTTTGCGCACCTAATGTGGCTACCGAAGGAATCTAGAAAAGAACTAGAAAAGAAGACGCTTTGTCCACAGAGAACCATACGCATATTGCTCGGTATCCTACACCGGCGAGCCAAGACTTTCCGGAGAGGTTGCCCTTAAGCGAACGCGATGCAATCCGTTTAGTCCCCACAGTTATGACAGCGAGCGACCATAGTTTCTTTTTCTCGTCTGCTAGCCAGAAAGCGTCTAAAACTCTACCAGGCGAAAATCCACTCGGCCAGAGCAAACCAAACACGCACCGAAGTGCGGCGCACGGTGGTCAGGGCAACACGAGAAAAACGTATGCGCTCTGGCTGGCTCTGGCAGCCCGCGGGTAGGGTAGCAAGACCAAAAAAATCGAAGACGCTCGATGTGTCCTCGCGTATAAAAGTCAAAGTAGGAAAAATAAATAAGAACGTAGTTACTTTGGCTGGCTTTAGTGTCTTAACATGGATGCTTTGGCGTGTAGGTGAAAAGAAATGTGATATTTTTTTTATGTGACATGACGGAACAAATGAACCACCACAAGGATTCGCCTCATCGGACCTCACTGCGTGCTTTGTCAACTTGTCTAATAGTGGGTTGATTTGGCTTGTCCCGTTGTATGTTCCAAGGCCAGACTTTAGAAACATCAATGCATGTACCTTTGGCGTCAAATGTTTATAACAGCATTAAACACACAAAGTTCCGCAATTGAAAATCTAAAGCACTACTTTGGAAATGTCAGTGCGCCTTTCACATCGAAAGTTTATTAGATTTATACCCGTAAAATTTCGGAATTGATATCCGTGTGCTCCGTAGATTCCGCGGACTCCGCAAGATGGCGCGGTGAGCCCGTTTGTCATCAAAACGCCATTGAAACTTTGTGCTCGGATGGGGCTGCTTGCGTTATGTGACTCCCGATGCATGGACGTTGCCACGAAATCCAGCCCGAGTTTGCAATCTTCGCGGTGAAATGCCTTTTCGAGCATGAAAAAGACATTCTAGACAAAATCCCGAATGATTTCCGGCGCCGGGGGTTACTTTGGTCGCCGGTGCATTGACAGCACGAAAAAATCTTGGGGGGGGGGGGCTGAAGCCCCATAAGCCCCCCCCCCCCCCACCCTGGCTACGCCCCTGCCCTTTGACTACACACGCAGTTTTTGTTAGTAGTAATTCCGATTTTCTTGTCTGACATACCTAATCTCTTTCACTTTTTCGGTGGCTTTAAATACTCTCGATTCTCTAAGTGTTCTGCGTCGATTTCTGCACAAATGTTGTGAAAATCTTTCTTTTTTTCAAGCTGTAAAGCAGACTCATCGTCACTGGCGTCAAACAATATCTTACAGAATCTTTTCTTTCGATATAGATAAGTTGCGTTGTTTTTCTGCCATAATTTCGAAAAATAAAATATTTTATTTAAAATAAACCAAGCCACACGTAAAGACACCAAGTATGAAAACTTATTGTACTCAAGCGACTATTAGAACATAAACGTGCCACCCACACGCGAACCCAGCCGATTGGAATCTAGCATTCTGTTGCGGTACACTGGGGCACATATTTCCCAATACCTTCTTGCTGCCAAAAAAGAAAAAAAAAGTATGCGGGACTCTGCTATTGCAAACACCAGATACCACTGGAGCTGGGGGAAGGCCAGTAAAGTAGTGCCAAACCAGACAAAAGACACTCGAGCGCCGGCAACGTCGCTTTTGGCGGACGCCGTAGGGACGCCTAATTAACGCTATGAACGTAAGTAATAAAGGGTAGTAACAATATATGCCATAAAATTCGTCTTTTTTCATTTTTGAATGCTATACCTTCGAATCTGGCGCGAAATCCTTCGTCTTATATATATATATATATATATATATATATATATATATATTGACACAACTATATTTGGCAGAACCATAATGCAGCGGGTATGCGCCAGTGGGGACGACGCTGAAGTAGCGCGGGTTTTTAGGTGAAGCGGGGAAAACGAAGAAGACGTTGTTGTTTTTCCCTTGGACGACTGATAAAGTGCGTTTCTTGGCGGTGCTGCTACGCAAACTCATCGATCCCACGTCGTTACAATATATATATATATATATATATATATATATATATATATATATATATATATATATATATATATATATATATATATATATATATATATATGTTCACATTTACATCACATACAGCAATTCTTGTCGGCAATACAGGTTAATTTGAGAGTTTGATTTTCAGGAGGCTTCCAAACCTCCAGAAATATGTTTATTTAGGAGAACCGGCACTATGCAAAGTCAGGTCTGTTTGTCATAGTTTGTTCTAGGTGTCGGTGTAAACTACTTTTCTTTGTGTCTCGTTTCTTGGATGACAGCGTCTTTACAAAGCTTAGATAATGAGAATGTTACGCTGTTGTTTTGCCTTAAGTAAGACGGGTAACCTTACATTAACCGATAATTTTATAACGCCAACTCAGGTCGGACATCATATTTCCGTAAGCGTCCACTAGTGTGGGAAAAAAATCGGCGCATTCGTCATGCAACGAACGGCTCTTTTTCGGAGCAAGTGCAGTTGCTTCAAGTTACTAATAATCGAAAGGCCACCGGCTGGTGCCAAAAGCACGTACGAATGAAAAGCGTTGTGGATTCTGCGCCGGGTACCACCGAGCGTAATTTCTTGCCCGTTTGTTGTCTTTACTGCAGAGCCGCACAACATGGTGCCACCCCGCATCACCCACCGGCTGGGCCAGGTGACAGCGCTGGAACACACCGAGGCCGTGCTGCCCTGCGTGGCCCAGGGCTACCCTTTGCCTGCGTACCAGTGGCTGAGACGTCGCGAAGGCGATGCCTCCGCTAGACCCCGGCCTGTGCCGCTAGACGGCGCTCGAGTAAGCATGTCCTCGGGCAGCCTGTTCATCCGCTCCGTGATGGCCGACGACGCCGGCAAGTACTACTGCGTCGTCAACAATACTGCTCGCCAGGACAGGGCAGAAACCGAGCTGGTCGTCTATGGTGAGTGGTCTGCCGTTTGCATCGACTTGTGATGCACTCGACTTGCATTCACCGAGGCTACTTAGTTTGAAACACCATTCGAAGCTTTAAGCACGTCCGTTTGCTGTTACCGCTTACAGAATATCGCAATGCCCGAGGCATATACTGCAGTAGTAGTGCTGCTGCGACATCTTCTGAAGTTTCATTCAATGAAAGTGTGTTAAAAATGGTTTTGTGTTGCACACGCCACCACGCAGAATACAAAAAAAGAAAAAGTAAGAGAGAGAGAGAGCTCCATTATACGTTAATGACTGCGTTGCTACCGGTGTATCTATGGCGTCAGCTATGTAGAACATAGCCTGCGCATTGCCATAATGCTTCTGTGGGCCGTGGTTAACTCGACGCCACAAGATGGTGTCCCCGGCGCAGCTGTTCACGCCTGCGTCCTAGTATTCCAATTTACCGCAGAAAGTGAAACCAATACGGACAGCCTACAGCTCTCTGTTATAACGCTTAATCACATCGTCACACCCCCAACCTTTCCGTAGGCGTTAGCCCCAGAAGACTGAATAAAAACCTGCAGTCATAATTTATACCTATGCGACCATCGGTCGGTGTGACGGTAGCTGAAGAGCTGACTCTTCCTAATATTTTTGATCCAAGGATATTCTTGACGAAGCCTGTAGTTTTCTGTGTTGCTAGTTGGACACTGCTGAAGGGACAGTGATAGATGCGGAAGTCCAGCATACTTGAGCACGCAGTACTAACACGTCTACATGATGCAATTTCAAAGTTACAAGATCATAAAGCACGAATAGTGCTATAATGGGCAGAAATGCGGGAGAGTGTCACGATAAGAAAATATTTCATAGTACAATTTAGGACGGTGCATCAAGGCTGGGCTTCCCTACGGTTAATTAGCAACGTTGCGTAATCTCCGCCGAAAGCGACGTGGAAAGAACTAACCATGGGTGCTTACGACCTCGTTAAAGCCTTATTGCCGTATAGCACATTGCTAGCATAGGGATGCGTCTACCCAACTCCAAGATACCTTGCAGAAAGAGGGGGAAAAAAAGAGGCACATGACGACATCGTTCTTCACAAGCCAGTGCCTACATAGTTCTGCACGCTGCGGTCTATCTTTTAGCCTCGGACGCTGGTCAACGCGACAGCAGTTTTAGCGATTAAATCGCGCGGACGTGGTAATGGGGCGATCGCTTCTCATTAACGCCTGACAAATAACGAATCGATGACGTCCGCCGCGCGCAACTTCGCCGCCTTTCTCTCGCTTTCTGCATGGGTGCCCCCCCCCACCTCCCCCCGCTTTCACTTCTCCATCTCCGGGTTCAGTTTCGGAGAGGCGTCTTTATTCTAACGGCCGAAAATGAAGGGATTAGCCCGAGATTTATTGAAGCGATTAGACGCGCCTCGTGAGATTGCTCGTACTCTGACGGGAAGCTGGGCTTCGGTATACCTCCTGCCCCCTTTTTCTTTCTCTGTTTGCGGTCTAAGGGGAAGGACTTTGAGAGAGAGAGAGAGAGAGAGAGAGAGAGAGAGAGAGAGAGAGAGAGAGAGAGAGAGAGAGAGAGAGAGAGAGAGAGGGGGGGGAGGCAATGATTGAAGCTGCGGATGGACGTGTGATGGCGATGTCTTGCGCGCCAAAGCTTCATTTTGGGCCCGCTACTGCGAGGAACAGGCGAGTGAGCTAGGTGTAATGAGCTAGTGCATCAAAGAGATGGCGAAACGACACGTGCTTGGCTGCTTTCTTATAGCCATTATTTTTGCTTCTAGATTGGAACAAAGAGGGGGGAATGGGGGGGGGGGGAATCTGAACCGCGCGTTAGTTCGCTAAAGATTGAATGATTTTTCTTCCTTTAGGTAAAGTTTTCAGGCCGTCTTGGAGGTACAGCACGAAAGAAATGTCGGCATGATGCAAGGTCTAAATGGTAAGGCAATGGAGAAATAAGCAAACTGACAGAGGAATCGATGAGAAGCCAGTGATGCAAGATTTAATGAAAAGCATTACAAAAGCCGCGAGTGAAAAGTGCTTCGTTCACTTTCACGTAGCTAGAACGTTGCTTTCGTTAGACGCATGGTATTCTACGAAGTGTCTCAGGGGATATGGCTTTCCGTTGCTAAGCGCAAGGCCATAGGTTCGGTTTTTGTTCCGCCGTGACGAGGTTCTGACAGAGGCGTAAATGAAAAGCGAGCTTGTATACGTAAAATCACATGCGTGTTGATCGTTTGCTCAATCTTAAATTGAAGTGCTCCGCCGTCCCTCTCCCCCGCGCTCTTCTTCCCCCTCGCTTCCCTCACTGCACTGTCTGTCAGGGTCCAAAGCTTTCCTTGGGAACGTGAGGCACCATTAACCAGTCGGTCAATAGTTACACCTACCACACTGTCGCGCTGTAAGGTTGGCGGTTTCCGTCGATTGAGCGAAGTAACAGGGGAGCAGAAACAGGACAGAGCTCTTGCGACAACTTACAAGCATTGATAATATATAACTACGGAGTGATGTATGAGCGGTGGTCCGGTTTGTGCGCGCATTACCTTCAAGGCACTTGGAAAAAGAAATAAAAGCTCTTTCCTAGTAAATGGTGGTGTCATTTGTCGTTCTCTAAAGCGCAGCTTCGTATTATTACGAATACTTTGTAATCGAAGTCAAGGTGAGGGCTATGCGAAAGCCTCACTTTATTCTTTCCCATAGAACAGCCCCGCAGCTGCAGCTAATTCGACGCGGCGAATGGTAGCAAACAGGGAGCGCATCTGGTTGGCGTCACTACCTTTGCGATCTCTCTCTTCCTTCTTCCTTCCCTCCCTCTCCTCCTCTTCCTTGGAGAGAAGCTGATAACCATACCAGGGTGCCTGTGAGCTTATCAGGCTAGCTACACATAGAGTGAGCATTACAGCTGTATAATTTACGGTGTCATAATATTAGGTGTGTGCCTCAGGAGAGTCCATAAAATTGAAAAGCTATAGCACGCGCGCGATGTGCACATTTTCCTTTGGGCTTATAGCGCGCACGCTTCGGCGCTGCAGCTCCGCCTGAGCAAGCTAAACGCAAACTAACAGTCCCGAACAAAACACACAGATTGTGTACCTCTGCACTACTTCCCTAATTCACTGCGCCGCCAGGTTAAGCCATATTACGCAAGAATGCAGCTTTCGAAGAGCAGAGAAGCGCACTGGCGTTCCGGATTCCCTTCGGTATGCAAACACACTGACTATCGCAGAACGCGCACAAGCGGTCGTCTTCGGAGCAGAACAAACACCATAAGACTGAAGCGTGGGGACGTAGGGACATGTGCTGGGGCCCTTGTCGCCCTGGTTACGCTCTGAAGTTGAACATCTGCCAACATTCCCAACTCACAGTCAGGGTGAAGTATATAATGCCACTGTCTGAGAATTTTAGTGCGGGCCAACGGTTCATTGATTACTTTATAGATTCACGGACTTGTGACGTGGAGAGCAAAATCCATCTGTTTCAGAATAGCTCTTCAGCAAAATAACGCAAGAGAGGAAGGCGCTGCCGTGCTTCGACGAAATGATTACGCGTTCTCATTTTGCGGTCGAAGTATCATTCGTTTCACATTGGCCGCTGGCATATCGTTGCTTTACAGGCAAGCTTAAATATATTCAAATGAACCAGCAGAAGCTAATCGTACGTTGTAAGCAGAGGCAGCAGAAAAAGCACCACGCGAAAGAAATGAAATTATATCTGGTACGTTTCTGTCTCTGCACGTGGACTCGCAGTATGAACTTCTCGTTTTATTTTGCTCTGGGTGGATAAATTATACCATCCGAATGCAGAACACGACTCTATTTCTCCTGATATTAGCTTTCTCGAGCAATGGTACAGGATAATATCGGAATCCACGTGCTACTATATTGCCTCTTTTGTGCAAGATATAACCTTCGGGAACAAGATAGATTCAGACACGGGTCACCCGCATACGAATTCGGACATCTACTGGGCAGAAATCTGTAAACTATGCTTGAAGTCCATAATAAACATTCGAACGATGACTCCAGTAATTGCTGCAATGCCAGCCATAAAATCGCTTCTCTCGCCGTGTCCGAAACGTTATAACTGCAGTTGCACTATGAGGGTCGCTAGCGCCATTCCAGATATTTTCTTTATTTGCGAGTTCCATTAGCCTAGCACAATCGCGTAGCCCAGCTTTTATAAAGGAACGGCCGCGGAGAATTGGCGAACAAGATATCCCCGGCTCCGACCGGTCGATCCATAACTTTTTTTTTCTTCTTAAAGAGACATCAACGTTGAGCAGATATTGATGGTTATACCACGAGATTAAAAAGAATTGATCGGCTGGAGTCTATATGCATTCGGCGCAGAAGCAAAAGTCTTCGTGCACGTGCTTCGAAAGCGGGAGAGGCACGTGTAATACAAATGTGCGCTTACCGATCT
Source organism: Dermacentor variabilis (assembly GCF_050947875.1). Taxonomy (NCBI): domain Eukaryota; kingdom Metazoa; phylum Arthropoda; class Arachnida; order Ixodida; family Ixodidae; genus Dermacentor; species Dermacentor variabilis. The sequence goes on along the minus strand of NC_134571.1, from coordinate 91,310,141 downwards.
GGGATATTAATGGCTCGCGCCTCTGCTGACGGACTGCGCTCCGTATACCTTGGCGGCAGTATATCTAGCTACGGCGTATGAACATTTATCAGGTCCACTGAATGGCAAGCGAATATTAATAGAGATCTGCAACGCACGATAAGCTGAAAAAAATAAAAAGAATACCTCCAGCTCACATCAGATTTGGGAAAGCAAACTAGACAAAGCCACGGCCAATTTAGGTGAACGCACGACGTTAAAAAAAAAGCTTTTTATTCTTCCAACGACGGTGACCTGAGCGACAGACAGGTGTATTCGAGCGCGTTGTCTAGCTATTTTTGACGCCTTTCAAACCCCGATCGTCTCACTTCGCGTAATCGATCTTCGAGCCGCTGTTCGAGTTTATCACATACAAGTTCAACGCTGCTTCTACGAGAGGCTTGGAACCACTAGGCGTGGTTCTCAGCTCGCAGAGAAAAGTCAGTCTACGCTAAATGGGGATGAGCCTCGAAATTGGCGGCGCCACCGAATCCTGCCTCATTTAGAATGTATGCAAACACGCGCCTCAAGCGAGCGCCGCACGGTCTCTATCTAAAAGTGTCGTGACACATGGCCGCGACGAGTCTCCGTCCCATTTGCGCGACTTATTTAATATCCCTCATTAAGTCCGGAGGTGGGCAATTACACTCCATCCACTCCTTTCTTTCACTACCCTCCAGAGTAGTATTCTGCAGCGCTGTCCCAAAGCCACGCTCGACATATTTTTTTTGTTCATTGAACAGAGGTGTGGGCGGGTAAACGAGGGGTGGCGGAGGGAGGAATGAACGGGGGAAGGGAAGGGGGACGCAGGGGGGGAAAGGGGGGAGGCGAGAAACGAGGCGAAGGCGGGAGTGCGCGGCATACAGACTCCAGCAGTCGTTGGTTCATGCTGACCATTGCGCGCAGCCTGCTTTATGTTCTCCGTCAGAAATTCGACCGACTCCCGCTTGCTCGCTCACGAAGTGGCCTCCGGGGAACGGGCCGAGGCCTTCCTGTATGGCCAAAGAGGGCACGACGTTAGTGCCGGGACCATTGGAGCCCAGCGGCGAAACATTAAACATCGACGCGGCCGCGCTAGCCGTGGGGGCGCCGCGCAGCGCATATGTGTGTGAAGCGTGTGCGGTACACGGGGCTCTGATAGCGCAGCGGCGCATAATTAAAGCGACGTATATTTTCGGTGCCGACACGTCGCTCGCTGTTCCAGGACCCGGCCGGGGCCGCCGTCGCCGCGTGGCCAGCAGGGGTTTGAGCGTGCGCCGTTGCCTGCGCCTTGCGCTTTGCCGCGCACCACCCCTCCCCCCTCCCCCTTCCTTATTTCTCTCCCCACCTCGGTCCTCCTCGTCGTTGTTCCTCTACCTGATTCTACGCTTCTTTCTTCTCCTTTTCACTGCGTTTGCTCTTCGCGGGGACTGGCAAGAAGCAAGTGAGAAATTATTCAGAGGAATAGCGTCTCGGGCCTCGCAGAACTTCGTGGAGCTTTGTTTCCGGCTCTACAGCCTTTCTATTTGTTCTCAACGACACCCTCCTCTCCCCCGAGATCTACTGCTTCTGTGGCTGAGCGCGTTTTTCGATGGCCTGCCCCGGTGTTTCACGCACCGGATTATGGCTGTCGCGACACGGTGAGGCACAGCCAGAAACGCACAGAAAAGGAAGAGATAGAAAAAACGAAGCCTGCGTGTAGCGAATTGCTGAAGGCGCCAATGAATAACGCAACCCGGCTGTTGCAACGTTAAGTACATCAAAGAAAGAAGTATAGAGAGAAAATATCCGCCTAGTGCTCGACGTGACGCTAAAACATAGAGTGGGTTCAGTGTTGGCGTAGAAAATTAAAACCGCGCTAGCCCAGAAGCTCATGAGACTGGCGCGGCCTTTCTATTGCACATCCATATCCACGAAGCCTTCAGAGAACAGCTACTAATGATTGAGAATGCAAAGCATTTCTGCATCAGTTAACGTGCGTCGTAGTTCAGCACAAAGGTTTTGTAATTGCACGGAACGAAAACTTTTGTATACATTTTCTTGCCCCAGTCGCCAGTTCTGCGCCAGGAGGCAGCCGAATGCCATCGAAATACTTTATATGTAGAACGAGTTTGAAGGTTTGCGTAACCTTCGTAAAGCTGGGCGTGCTTTACCAGGGCGAATAAAAAAAAATTTTTGCACCAATTTTTTTAGCCAAATTACGGCTGTCAGTGCGAAGTCAACATATCCATTTCCAGCCGTGCACCTCTCTTTGACGGGCCTGGCCCTTATCTGTCGGTAACTCTGCGGCACTGCGCTGCTGTCAGTTGTTGAAGATGGCGGTTGTGCTTCACGTGTCCACGGTGTACGAGCAACGAAGTGCGATTCGTTTTCTATTGAGCAAGAGACGAATGCCCATCTAAATACGCAGGAAAATGCAGCCCACGTATGGGGAAAGGTGTCTCGGTTTGAGAAGTGTGAGGTGGTGCTGTTGCGAGTTCTCAAAAGGCCGTGAAGACTTGCATGACAATGAGCGTTTGCGGAGGCCGCGTGCGTCGCTGACTGATGACGTTTCCCGCGTGGATGCAATGGTGAAAGCAGATCGGCATGTGCACCACAAGTACATTTCCGGGGAGCTTGGCATTTCGTACGGGAGTGTTTACGACATCGTTCACGGGTCCTTAGGGTATGGGAAGGTTTCATGTCGGTGAGTGCCTAAGCAGTTGGATGACATGATGAAAGACAAGCGAATGATTGCTTCAGTGAATCATCTGCAACGACATGCCGAGGAGGGTGAAAGTTTCTTGGACCGCATTTTTACTGGCAAGGAAACACCGATACTGCATATCACGCCAGAAACGAAGCAGCAGAGGATGGTGTGGAAACATCCGAATTCACCTGTGACAAAAAAAAAATTCTGTTCAGTGCCATATGCTCGGAAGATGATGTTAACGGTCTTCTGGGATCGCTGAGGACCGTCCCTCCTGGATTTCACGCTAGAAGGTGCAGCCATCAATGCCGACAATTATTGTCCCACACTGTCGCGTATGCTGGCTGCCATCCGGCAAAAATGCCGAGACATTCTCGATGTGGACAATGCGGTTATCCTTCACGACAACGCGAGGCCCCATGTAACAACCCAACCGCCGACAAACTCCGGTCATTTCACTGGAAGAGTCTGGACCACCCATCTTCGAATCCGGACCTGGCCACTAGTCATTTCCATGTTTTGGGTCCGCTGAAGAAGTTACTGGCAGGACAGCGATGACATGTAACGATGAAGACAAGACAGCAGTCCAACGGTGGTTCCACAGTCAGCCAGACAAATTCTATCACAGTTTCATCTCAAATTTAGCATTGCAATGAAACCGGTGTGCGAACTATGTGTAACTATAGTGTAAGGCACGTAGAATAGTACGTATATTTGTAGTTACCTGTCTGTTGCTTATTTTGGATAACAAAAATTAGGGGTAAGACTGTCTCATTCTTACTTAAATGGAAAATCTTGTAAGCCGAATGTTTAGTTATACTTGTTTTGTTTTTTATCAAATATTACCGATAACGACGAACGTGGGCTTTTGATTACGACGTGTGCTTTCAGGTAGATATTTTCCTAAGGTAACACTGCACTTGAAGCGTTTGTAGACCTTACACGACAGCATCCTCGGTGCTGCGCTTTGGAGCAGACAACTTTATTCTGCTTTATTAGATGCGTAATATAGAGAGGTTGACGGCAGGAACGGCCGTCTATCCAGAAGTCTTAGTTAAGAAAAAAAAAAGAGGTAATGAAGTTACCAAACTCTGTGAAATCAAGCCTCTAATAAATGAACGTTGCTTCAGCACATCAACTCCATAGATGTAATAGAAGATAAATGAAAAATTATAAAATTACATGAACAACACAAACATGAGCAGGTCATGGTAACATCGAGAAAATGAAAAAGAATGGCCACGTGACTCCCTCTCACAGGGAATGAATGAAATCACTGTCCGCACACAGATACAGTGCGCACCTTGAGAGCTAACATGAGGTTAATGCAGCACGACGAGGCTCATAGCACTTTCTGAACAGAGATAGTTTAACTGCGTTTTATTTTTCCTTCTTTTATTCTTCAATAGGGGAAAACAAAAGAAAAAAAGAAACTGAGGCTTATATTCGCAATGCTCATGCAGAAGTATTTTTTTATTGTGTGCCAGGATTTTTATGGGTCATGGTCGCTATCGATATGATGGTAAGACGATTCCTTTGGCGGTAGCAAGTAAGTGATTAGATTATGTATTCGTATGTGCAAATATGAGCCCAGAACCTGCAAAGCAGTTCCAAATTTTACTACATCCATTTTTTTTCTTCGCACTCAGCACATCGCTGAGGTGAATGCCCAATGAAAGAAAAGCAGGATTGTTGCGCGCCGAAATGTTCCGCAGACATTGCGCAAGTGCTAACAGCTAAGGCTGCTTTTTGTTGGCTTCGTCCGAGCAGTGGTATACCAGATCAACGCATTCTTAAGGCAATTCAAAACTCCCGAGAGACGAGGATTGCGTGAGCTTTCCACTGGCGGAGAACATTGCAGCCGCCGGCTTCGAGAAATAACGGTTTTCGGCGCTTCGGACCCCTTGTATGCGAGCGCATCGTTTAAACGCCGGTGCAGCCGGTGGTAATCTGTTTCAGCGGGAACCCAATTGGCGGCGCCGAGGCGAAACATCGTTAGCGCGTAATGCTTCAGACGCCACGCTGGCAGTCGCTGCAGCCGCCACCGTTTTGCAACCGGTGAAGAGAACTGCGAGCTGTTTTGTATCGTCAAATGGCGGAGCGCCGGCTGGCTGGCAGGCCTCCAGGTGACGCCACAAGCGGCGTCTACCTGATAATGTACTTTTGAAAAAAAAAATGGAAATAAACAACAACGAAACATTGAGGAGTTGGGGAAAGCGCTTGCACCTTGCGCCACGTTTTTCAGAAGCGATGGCCGTTTTCACACGTTGCGCTCCAGCTGCAGCCATCACGATTGCTCAGCGACGTCCGGCGCGGCCTGCAAGTGGCCTTCCGTAGAAAGCTCGGGTCTCGTACTTGTGCATGCCAGAATGCTCTTCGTCCCAGCAGCGATGTTATTGAACTGGACTGCGCTTAAACTGCCGCTGGCGGCGTCTTGGAACTGCCTCATGTTAAGTGTGGTGCGCGGCCCTTATTGCCTTGTTGAGCAAGAGCGGCCCTTGACGCAGGCAAATATCGCTGCCGTCTCACTTTGTTCACAGAAACAGCAGTTCTTGAAAGACCTCGCTTTCTACACTAAAGAACGGGCAATTTTTCTTGAAGCGACGTGTAGAAACAGCTACGAGAGCGGTGCCATACCTATACGCCATGCCACCATCACGCTTTCCGCGTGTTGAAACACAGCTAGCTACTTAAAGTTTAACAGTCTCGAGGCGAAACATCTGTTCATGATTTGTAGTCAGCTTCTAGAAGCAGAGAAGGGCTATATTTGTGTAGGTCAGTGGGCACCGCAGGACTGTAACTACTCGGTAGAGTTACTATGAGAAGGAAATCTGTTGAATAAGAAAAATCAATTCGAGGGCATTTGACAGATATTCACAGTCACGCGAATGCCGATATTGTTAAAAAACAAAGTGAATGTGCGCGCAAGAACGAACTTTACGCGGCCGGAAATCGTACGCTAGCACATTAGAAACTTCAAGTAAGCTGAGAGCGGCGCAGACAGCGCGAGAATGGCAAATGACAGGTATAACGTTAAGGAGATCGAAGTGCAGTTGAGCAGATTAGATATAAAAACCCGGCTAGGTGAAACAACTGTAGTAACCTTTGTTGGCTAGGTCATGTAAGGTGTGCAGGTGTACAGTAGTGATAGTACTGTATTTTTGTAGAATCGGCGACAAGACAAAAGAAATATGGTCAGCAGTGGCACGGTATAAGATAAAACACCAAAACTAGCTAATATTATGGCACAAGCACAGTTCAATCAGAACCGTTGTATACATAATTATGTCCAGGAGAAGCCCTAGGTCATGCAATGGACCGAACTGGACTGCTTTGATGCTGATGATAAAACAAAAATGACGGGACGGGGGGGAGGGGGGGTGTAGGGAAGGGGTCGCGGCACAAGAAACAACGGAACACGAACACGTCAGCTTCGTTCATTCACCTGCTGTGTAGTTCTCATTCTTTGTCCTCTTTTCTTTTTTTTTTCGAACATATTACGTTGCCTCTACAACCTAGCAAACAACGTTTCGTCGACTTCTCCAGCACAGTTTAATATCAGCTCCATAGAGACTGTATGTTTCGGAGCGCGACTGTTCAGAGCGCGGCTGATGCTCGCAAAATCTGCACTGCAATCGCTGGCCGCCGCCTGCATGGAGCAGGGCTCTGATGAGTTCGCTAATTAATATTTTTCGTGAGCGAAAGCCCCCGTGGCCTTGGCGCTGCCTGTTGTGTGCGTCGCGCCGTGCACTACGCGCAGTGTACTCGCGACTGCTTTCGCAACGCACTCCTATTCACTGAACGCGACGAAACGCGTAGCCGCTATAGCGTGAGCGCCCACCTTTCTATGTCCCGAACTACACCCGCGCGCTCGTGTCGGGACCCCGTAGTGCCCCTATAATACTGTGCAGCGTCGTGGCAGCTGGAGTGTTTGTCTCGCGAAAAGCGCGCAGCGCTGTGGAGACTATCTAGGCGCACGTTTTATGTATGCAAACATGCAAACTCAAGTGGAGAGACAGCCCGTGCATGCTGCCGCTTAGCCCTGTCTTATCTGAGGCGTGGAGTCACGGCGCGAGCATTCGCGAACCTATTCAATCTGGTAGGGCCAGAACGATATGAAATCGACTGATGGGTGACAGGCCAAGGAGATAATAAATGACGATTATGTCAGAGGCCCTCATGAAAGCTTGGGCTACTATGAGAGTATGAGTATCATCGCCATATTTCTCCTGAAAGGGGTCTATACCACTTTTGAGGCGCGGGCGCGTGATAACGGCAAGTCATCCCCGATAGCTGAAGTTTCGTGAATCTGATACAGATAACTCTCGGATAACTGTTTTATTATGTTAAAATTATTTTTCAGTTGCATCAGAAGTCCGAGCAGCGATCCCGCGCACATCCCGCGCATAGGGCGGTCATGGGTGGCGGATGATAAGAAAGAAATAGAAAGGAACCCTCGCGTTAACGTGGCCCCCATCTCTGATTGCTTGAGAAGAGCTGCGGCTTTCGCAACAGAAACTGGTTTCCCTTAGACAAATAATTACAGCCAAGTTTTGGTAATCCTACGACGAACCTTTTGGGTTCCCAACAAAAAGCAGTGGTAGCAAAAAAAAAGAACTTTGTGTTCATTTTTCCTTGCGAAAATGCATGCGGAATTTTCAAAGATTCCCGCGAGGCAACCTAGCTGAGCTAAATAAAAACTGGCACCAAGTGGAATTTTCGAGAGAATTCATTGGTAAGATGGGTAATGGAAGAGGGGAAGCGCACAGCCAGTCCCAGGCATTAAGGTGAGACTGCCCAGTCACCATCCGTCTTGTAAGCGTCCTTGCGTTTAACCAGTGCTGCAAATCTTAGCTATCGACTAGTCGAACGCCGTTCTATGGCGCTCTTCTGCACTGCACTCTTTTTAAGAGAACTAGAATATGCGTGGAGCTCGCCATTGTGTTACACTGTCTTTTGTCTCGAGAAGGAAAAAGCACACCTTCATTTTCGCGCTCTTCTCGCGCATTCTTCTGTTTTCTGTCGTTTCTTCCTCCTCATTGTCTCTTATTTCTTTCAGAGCATATTCTTTCGCTACAGCTTCTTTTTTCCGGCGAGACCCTAACCTGTTCTCTTGCGCGCGTGTGTATTCACGTATTGCTTAGATGCTGCCTGCTTTGTTTCGCAAACGGTGAGAAATAGCAGCTGTTGAGCGACAAAGTACCACGCCTGAAAGGTATGGCCTCCGGCGCTTGATTCCGAATGAAGCATTCAGAAACCCCATCGTGCTGCGCGGACATCACAGGGTGCGAATGCCTCTTTTGTCTCGAGAACCTTTCGCTGCGGAATATTTATCGCTGTCTCGTTTTGTTGCTTCGTTCGTGGTCTGGGAATGCGAAAAAAGCACGTGTGCGTGCTCGATCCGTCCCAGCAGACTAGACCGGCATCAGCACGTGTCTACGAAATACAGGGCAAGCATGCAAGAGACCGCATCGCAGCATGGGACTCCCTTATTCGCGCACTAAAGCCCTCACTGTAGCATGGGGTACAAAAGCTATAATATTCTGTTTCAGTTTGCGCTGTTTTCCACGCCCGTTATTCATTATTACTTTTTTTACGCATCTCGTCAAATCCACTTCCAACGCGCCTCCTTGAAATCACCACGCGCATGAGTGCTATATATTTTCTTCCCGAAAATTGAAAAAGTTTTTTTCTTCTTTTCATTTTTTTCCTTTTTACATTGTGCAACGCCACGAGACATAAAAAACGGCAATTAGGCATTGAGTGCGGAGCGCCTGAATGTGCTGACCGATGAATCCAAATCCGAATACGACGCAAGCATGCGGGTGGGATGTCCTGATCGCACAAAGTGACCATTAGTTGCTTTGAATTATGCTGAAGGACTTGTTGTTGGGCTAGTTGGTGTTTGCTTACCAACATAATGTAGCGCGAAGACACAATTACAAAGGAGAAAGACAGATACATGTCAAGCGCCTGTGATGTGTGTCTGTCTCTCTTCTTTGTAATTGTGCCTTCGCGCTATACGTTATCTCGGTATGCTTTTAATTAGCTTAGGTATTTCTTCACGGGGAAGGTGTTCTGGAAATTCTATTCTGTCACAATATTTTATGCATTCTAGTCATTCAGCGCGAGTTTGCAGGTGCTCCAATAGCGCACCCTCTTCGCAAAAGAAGCCGTTGTGGGCTCGTCACTTTTGCAACAACTTTCGCTATTGATTCGACGTATTGTAGGTTTCCACTTGAAAACAATTGACTCACCATTCCGGCCCTGCAAGAGGGGATGTCCAGCGAAACTGCTGAAAACCACGACTGCCACTGCTGAGGGGGGGTCTTACTCCGGTCTTACGCCGTACACGACTATGATAAAAAGCCAAATATTATGTGCCCATTGCTTTGAACTTGCCGCTCTGATTCGCTGACCAGGGGCGAAACAATATCCTGCAGCGTTCAGGTGCACACTGCTAAACCTCCCTAAACGGGCCTTGTTGCTTCGTTGTTCAGACAGCGAAAATGCGTTTAAACGCACACGTTAGAATCTATCCGATGTGAAGCTTTCGTAAAGCGGTTAAGTAAATGCTATACAGCAAAGTGCAGTGCGTGCAAATGCCTATTATTGTCAGCCTGCGCAATGTGTACTTTCATTGAGTGCTTACTGTTTGAGAAATTAAGAGTTGGCTCTGTGTTGATGCGCGAACGCTCGTATCGTCAAGGACGTGTGGACAGTTCGTCGTGTACGCCCTGTGGCTCCTGTGAGACACTTGAACACCTAATATTGGAGTGTCCCGCACTCGTCACACAACATTCACTGCTAATTAAGGAATATGGACTGATTGGACTCAGGTGTACGACCGTTGACGATTGCCTGTTTCCGAGAGGGAGCGCTGCTCAACGCGACCAGGCCCACAGAGCCTTGCTAACTTTCATGCAGAAAACTTATTTGGCCTCCCGTTTAAAGGCATTTTTTCCGTGTTCCTTCTTTATTTTGTCCTGCCTCTATCATTTGTTTATTTCCTATTTTCTTTCCTATTTCTTTGTTTCCTATCTTCTCCTATTCTCCTCTATTCATTCCCGCCTCCCGAAAGACTAGGCAGGCGTTGTGCGCCTCGGTGGCATTTGTCAGCTTGCTCCCTCCCTGTTCCCCATGTGTGCGTGTATGTTTCCATATAATAATAATAATAATAATAATAATAATAATAATAATAATAATAATAATAATAATAATAATAATAATAATAATAATAATAATAATAATAATAATAATAATAATAATAATAATAATAATAATAATAATAATGAATGTTTGCGCAACCAACAGGTCCAACGTCAATATCATGCAATGGCTATATTTATTCCGTTTACGCCATTTAATTTCTGCGATATTACGTGCCAAAACCATGATCTGATTGTATAGGCCCGTCGTAGAGGGGGGCGCCGAATTAAGTTCGACAAAGGGGGAGGGGGCTATAACGTGCACCCAATGCACGGCACCCGGGTGTTTGTGCATTTGGCCCCCATCGAAACGCGGCCGCCGCGGCCGGTATTTGAGCCCGCGACCTCGTTTTTAGCAGCGTAACCCCCCCGCCACTAAAGGCTCATTCACCCTTAGTCAACACGACACCGATTTCGGTCTGCTGACTGTCGGCGACAGCGTTTTTTTCGTTCGTTCGTGTAGGGGCCTCTGCCACACTGTACCGACGGCATTGAAAAAGAAAAAAAAAACACAGACCTAACACCTGTAAAGCGCGCCAAGCCTACAAAATTTCTTAGATTTTTTTACCGTCCTCTGTTTTATCTGACAGATATGTTACCAAATATAACGAAGTTACACACAACCGTTGGTGTTTCAGCTTTGTTAGCAGTTGCACGCATGTTTGATTAGATACATGCGAATTTCGTGTTGTCCGTTGTTGTCCACACCTCACGTAGGGGAAATTACAATTCTCTAAACTTTTTACATCTACATAGCTGCATATACGTCTTTGTCATTTCCTCGAGTGTTATTATGTTCGACCTTAATACCGTCATTGCAATATCTTCAGTGCAGTTGACCGGCGTGTCGCTCACACGAATTGCTCATTCAGTGTGAAGATTTCCTCCGGGTCATCGAAAAGGCATATAAAAAAACTGACGCATTATTTCCATTATCTGGCGTGGATGTTTCTCTTACAAAAAATAAATAACCTAGGTTAGGCGATTCTTGACATAACTGACAATTCCTTGTCGCTTTCTCTTCTTTCTTTCCTGAGAAAGAAAGAAGAGAAACCTGGTGTCATACTACCTTCGACACGGCCAGGTAGTATGATACAGTGACGCGTACGGCCTCGCAGTGGGGGCATTTACATCGATAAAGGGTGGGGTGTGTGAACGTTGAAAGAAGCGCTAATGACGTCAGTTCACACGAAGGAAGAAACAAGAGCTGGGTTAATCAACAGCACTTAATCGCATTACTATTACATCCCAATTGTCAAGGAACAAACAAAACAAATAGGTGAGTGAGTAGGAGGCTGATGCCGGTTTTTCTGTGTTCACTCAGTGGTCCGCGTACATAAACCCTGCCGCACACGGTCGAGTACCGGCGTTGTTCACCGAGAAACCGCAAAAGCGCGGCAAGTGGGACGACAGTTTCTGCCTGCGTCTTTAATCACGTCCACTCAATTTCGAGTCAAGACCTCCAAGCGCCACAAACTTGCTCCTTCCTTGCACTCACGGGACCCCGGTCGAAAGCACTGCGGTGCAAGCTCGATGAAAATGTTGAGTAATTAAATACTCGTCAGGGCCAGAAGCCAGATAGTGGCGTAAGCGGTGCGGGAGGTCAGCAAGAACCGGGGACCATGCGGAGGCGAGATGGGCGCTCAGAAATGAAGAGCCGGGGAAGGTTGGTGAAGATAAAGGGGTGCGAAAGGGAGATAAAGGAAGCAGAGCGCGGCCGGTGGGGAGGAGAACGGCACTTCTGCGAAAAGCGCCAACGTCGCATCGTTGACTTTCTCGTGGGTTGCCCGTTGTGCAAGCTCAGCGGGAGTCGAGGTGCTGAAAGCGGGAATGAGGGGCAAGGAAATGAAAGGCGGAAACAAAGGAGAGAGAGTGATATTCAGCGAGAGATGGATAGAGAACAAGTTAGGGAGAAAAAGTAAAATTTGGGGTGAAAAAGGGGGCGGGGCTTGGGAATCGCTCAGGCTGCTTCCAGCATGCATGCGGACACGGTGTGTGGGCCGTTGGATGTAAAAGAGTATGAAAGGAAAGAATGGGGGCTTCCGCCGGATTCGCCGATAATTTGTTCCGAGAACCGCTGCACGGCCGCCACTGCATTAGCGCGCAAGAAGAGAGCGCACTTCGCGGGCTTCTTCTTCTCCCTATGGCTGGATCTGAGCGCTTTTTAATGCTTCTCTCGCGTTCGCGTCGCGAGGGGCGGCCACTGTCTTAGCGCAGCCAGAAGCCTCGCCGGTTCCTCTTCTTCACGGACCGCCGCTCCCCGTTTCCATTGCAATCGATTTCGCGATACGCTCCGTGTCTGACCGTCACAAAGGAACTGGAAGATGGCGGCGACTACCCTTGCTCAATCAGTGGAGGTGGGTAAGACGTGGGTGGGGAGAGGCGACTTTCGGTAAAACAAAAAAAAGTAGAGTGAACGCGACCGTGTGGCTTTGCTGAACGTTGAGAAGTGAAGAAGCGTCTCAGTCGAAGTTATCGGAGTGGTGAAGAGCAGAAGAGACGAGGATCGTTAAGGTTAGAAGAAGTTGGAAACGGCTTCGAAACCGTCGAGTGGTCTCCCCGTGCTCTGGTCAGTGCCGAAACGAGATAAATCAATGATCATGGAGCCGCGAAGATAGCTTATGTGTGTTTAAAGAAATGGAAGGAAGGCCGAGAGTGTGCTACTCGTTATATTTCGACATCACCGAACTGAATGAAGATCTATACTTGGAAAGCCTCAGTACGGCTTGCCTAGTTCTTAATTTTCAGCTCTTGCCCCCCCCCCCCCCCTCCCCGCCCTTGAGGCTTCTCTTTTCTGATTCCATAAGAAGTTCTTGGAACACTCTCCAGGAACTTCTCGGGAAGCAAATTCCTATTATTGACTTGTTTAAAATGTTTATTAGCGAGGAAAACAGTATGATAAGCCTGTTTGTTACTGCGAGTTCTGTCATGTTCTGTTATTTGCATAGTAACCTTCTCTTATTGTCAGCATAACGTTCGCGTAAAGACGTAGTTATATTTGGTGACATTACTGCATTATTTGTTGCGCACTGCTTCTTTACTCGGTTTCCTGCGTGATTCCGGGAAAGCTCACCTCCGCAGCTAAGCGTCACGGTTTTGATAAGCTATCACCCCACCGCTAAGAATCTCGAACACATGTAGACAAAAACGGAAAAGCAAAAGATCTGCAACCCATCTTTTCTACAAAATATATATATAAACGATCGAGAGAATATGCACAATAATATTAGCTGCCGAAGCGCTTCTGAATGCAGTCACTTAGCTACTGCATAAAACTAAAAAACGCAGCGGTGGTGGTAATGTAGCCCATGTAGAAGACAGAGAGCGAGAGTTGAAATGCGGGTTTACCTCCTAGGCTGGTACTTTAAAATTGACTTTTAAATGCAACTGTATTTTGCTTAGTACGAAACAGTATCGGTCTTTCTGAACCCACCAGATTGACACACAATGTCACGACAATAAAACGCCAATTTATAAGTGATAGGGAAGACCAAGGTCGTCATTGCACTGCTTGAGAGGTCGCAGAAGGACGTGAGGACATCGCCAGCAAACACACTGCAACAATGAAAGGTTTGGTCCTGTAGTAAAGCTAGTAGAAGTTATTTGATAAGAGGATCTCACCAGGCGTTGCCACGAGGAACGCCGGCATTTTTAACTGAATTCCTTGGCCTTACGTGCCATAACCACGAATTTAATTACGGGGCGCGCCGTAGTGGGGGACTGCAGATAAACTTTGACCACCAGAGGATCTTTAAGGTGCCCGTAATGCATGGGACATGTGCGTTTTTGCATTTCGCGCCCATCGAAACGCGTTCGCTGCAGCCGGCATTTGATCCCGCAACCTCGTGCTTAGTAGCGCAACGTCAAAGCCACTAAGCAACCACAGCGCGTAGCCGGTATTTTTCCAGTGCGCATGTCGGATCGCACAAGAAGTCCTATTATGTTTTGTAGCCTGAACATCAGATAAAAATTTAGAGGGGCACTTAAGTCTCCTTACACGCATTGAAAGCGAAAGCAGTATGACTCTTCCGCGCGATACCTTTCACTTGGTCACGTGCTCGAATTGTGCAAATACGATATTGAGGGTGGGCGAAGTCAGTTTCGGGAGTGGGACAGGTCAGTTTTGAACGTGGGTGAGCTGAATTTTCGAATTCGATAAAATCAATTTTGGGCGTGGGCCACCCAAATTTTGGCAGTTGGCCAAGTCAATTTTGGGTGTGGGTCAGGTTGGTTTTGAACTTGGGTCAACTCAATTCTCGAGTTGGGCAAAGTCAATTCTTTGCGTGTGGGTGGCGGCGTCCGTCTGGCGCCGTAGTTGTTCACTGTGGGAATTCGCAGTGCGAGCAGCAGCGGATCCATCGCCGGGAATTTGACGTCATCATATGGTCGCGTGGGGTTATGTTGCCATCCGATATAACGCCGGACGCTGGTCAGATTTTACGCTTCATGGGCAGATAAGGCTTTCACCTTAGTAAGTGTTCTTGTTGTAAGGACGAGAAATGGTGTTGGACTGCTGAGCACGACGTCGCGGGATCGAATCCCGGCCACGGCGGCAGCATTTCGATGGGGGCGAAATACGAAAACTCAGGTGGTCTAAATATATATATCTCAGGTGGTCCTTTTTTCCGCATTTCACCCGCCGTCGTTGCTCAGTGGCTATAGTCTTGGGCTGCTGAGCACGAGGTCGCGGGATCGAATCCCGGCCATGGCTGCCGCATTTCGATGGAGGCGAAAGCACCCGCGTACTTAGATTTAGGTGCACGTTAAAGAAGCCCAGGTGGGCTAAATTTCCGCAGTCTCCCACTACGGCGTGCCTCATAATCAGAAAGGGGTTTTGGCACGTAAAACCCCACAGTTTAATTTTTAAGAACGAGAAAACTGGAATCGGTAGTTCGTTACTGCCAAAAACCAGGGCGGCTGACAACAGCGTAGCGTAAGCGCATTAGAACCGCCTGTTAGGATGGATTTCACGGTGCTCCTTTTTTCATAACTGAAGGTTTTAAGGGGCACTGAGTCACTGATGTGCGCTGAGAAAGAAATCTTTATATTTAATGTTTATTCACTATTCTAAGGACATGTGCACCTTTCTAGCTCTTCATCCTCAATTTAGAAAACTTGGGCGTCATGCTCTGACTCCTCAAGACACTCGCTCCAGCAATTAAAGCATTGTAGCTGGTCTTACCAAGGGTCTGAGGGGTCGGGCCAGCCAATGAAAAGCCAATGGTTTATATGTGAGAGCGCGCGGGTCGAGGAAACCGAGCATGACGCAGGCGCTCTCTAAAGTAAATGTGAAGGCCGAGGAAGACAAGAGCATCAATAGAAACATTCCAACGTAAGGCTGTACGTCTACCATCATAATCTGAACGAAGCCTGCTTTACTCTGCCGATGTCTGTTGGTTTGAATATTTAAAAAAAGGAAAAAAAAGTAAGATGAGTGTTTCATTTCACACACATACACTGATTTCTCTAGTCGAATGAAAATGAAGGAAAATAAAGAAGTAAAGTGAATCTACAAAGTGATACAAATCACTAATACAGTAGAAACACCGCATCCTGACTTCGTGCGTGCGTAATTTCTTCTCTGCATTGTGAGGGTTGAGGAAAGACATCAAAATAAAGATTTTTCGGTGTGCGAAATGGTGTGTGCAGTTGTCTTTTGTAACCTTGCTTTTATCTATTTTTTCTTGTTATCGTGTATGCGCGTTGTGCACCGCCTATAGAGGCGCCACTGATAGCCACCTAGCGGGTGCTTCCCACCGTGCGCTCGGGAGCAGGGACAAACCACAACTCTTTGCAGCAAAGATGGCTGAAGTTCAAGGCTGCGATTTCTCCTTTGTTAGGTTGTCAGACTGCTACTTTTACGTCGACTGCTGCAGCGAAGACGCTAGCCTCTGTGGGAGCGGGCATGAACACGATGTTACGGGTGTTAGGGACGACACTGTCCACATACGTGCCAGGCGCGTCTCGCAGACAAACGTAATGAACCCTATTTCGACGAAGTGGAGCTCATGTTAACTAACCGCAAGGTTTTCTTGAGTAATTCGATATCTCGATTGTTTTTTTTTTTTAAATTCTACCTTGCCATAATACTGCTACTGTACCTCAATAATAGGCACACGTCGTTAGTGCAGGCTTCTATCACAAACAACTCTGCACGGTGCGATGTCTGCAGATGTCGTTGTGATCTTTCTGCCGATGGATACGTGTACATCGCTGAATAAGTGCCGCCAAAGTCGCCTCGAGAAGATTAATTGCGAATTTATTGATGGAAACGCGTACACTAGTCAACGAAGTCACCAAACACACCGGTTAATAAGCGCGCGAGTTAGCGCTGTACCGCCGATGCATTTCTGCTGCCTACGCCGATGAACTGCCGTTCCCGCTGCAGTTTACGCAATTTTAAATTCCCTAAGGGAGCTGCTTGGAAACGTACAAAGCTAGTCTGACCAAGTTTTCAGTAGTTTTTTTTTCTAGTATGTTACTAGAGAGAAATTCTACATGATATATTTATAGGCAGAGGGCGCTGGCGGCAAGGCCGGGTTTAGTCCTCTGCGGCGTAAGCATAATAAGAAAGAATTCAGTTGAGTACAAAATTCACACACAAGAAGGGACTACGTTGTAAAACAAACAAATCACTCAGCGTGGTAAGCCTTCTCAGACAGCATCGATGTGTGATGACTGCCTAAATCTGACGCTAACTTTTCAGCGAAAATGGAATACAAATAGCATATGAAGTAACTTTTGGCACTTGTCGCCCTGAACTACCTATTTTCTTAACACATTTCCCAAGAAACAGCAGTATCTATGATGCCCTCGGGCGAAAAGAATAAAGCTGTTAAAGAAGCACTTGCCTGGTGTCATTCTGATAAGGCACAGCGTGATTTTGACCCTTTACAAACTAGGCAGGGTGAAAACCTCGCATCTCGAAATAATGAACAGTTATGCATGAACCAACTAGCACCAGTTCAACTTGCGGGAAGCCACGCACAATATAGATGCGAAAACATGAGGTCCTTGACAGCGGGTGCGAAGATTTACCGGGCCACATAAAATCAACAATTTCACTTCTTGCAAGCTTCAGTAGCATTAATATACAACGCGATATACTCGTGCAGTCGTACTGCCTAGCTAGCGCAACTCGGTAGACAAGCGGCAAACGGCATTCAGAACTTTAGCGAAGTACCTTTAAACCGCATACTGCACTGTAGACGACACAACAAATAAAAAAAAAAGATGAGAACAAGAAATTATCCACCGAACGGCGGCGATTCGTTGCTACTGTTGCTCCCGCAGATGATGCTTTGCGGGAAATGATTAGAACCGTATTGTCGGCACGTTTTTGCTGGTACTTGAGCACCCCACCGAGCAACAGTTCTTCTTCGACATTCCTTGAGGCTTTAGCCACCCCACAAATGCGAAGTGTGTTGCTTCTTTCGCTCTGAAAACGTGAATAAGGTAGAGAAGGACGGTCAACGACGCAGAAAACTACGACGCGCGGCTGGCTCCTTTCCCGAGTCCACTGCTCAAGGCCGCCACCAGTGGCGCGTCCATCGGCACGCACTACGCGTATTGTTTCGAACTCCCTCCGCAGGACGTAAAAGGAGGTTAGCTTTCTGACTCTCCTTTTTACTTGTGTTGCCGCGATATCTTTTTGTTATGCGGGAACATCCACATCACGAAACCTGCCTTTTCCCTCATACCGGTAGGTTTTGCGCTAGAGTCATTCATATTAAGCGTTTCCTCATGTGCACCTGAGCTATAACGAATATAATACCCCTTGAGCTCTGGTGGAAGAGATAAGGTCGGATGCACTGAAAGATTACAAGTAAACAGATTTACCTATATCAAAAAAGAAAAAAAGAAGTAAACATGTCTCGCGTTGGAGACTTCTGAGTGACTTGGCTCTATAAAGCAAATGCGCAGAGGGATGTAATACCAGAATTCAATGACGTGCTCTTCACGGCTTAGTTTTGCTGGTAACGTTTGGGAAAAATGTTGTTTGTGTTCCTGTATTTTTCTAACCAAGAAGAACGTCAGAAAAAATACGAAGATAGAAGAACATGCTCAGGAAGTAAGTGGCCAGCTATAGGAAGTATACACGAGCCCAGTGGTAGCAAACAGAAAACAGGAGTTTCGGAGATGGACACTAAAAGTCACAGCCCTCGTCTCTGCTGTCTTTGAGGAACGTGGATGTGAGACATAACATAAATGAGCTACACGTGAACTCTCTGGAAGTGTCACGATTGAAAAAATAAAATTAAGCAAACGTTGGCGTAACGAGGGCGTTACAGTAAAAAATAAAAGGTAGCGCAAACACAATACGAAGGGAAAGAGAAACAAACAAACAAAAACAAAAAACAATGGAAGCGTGAAATGTAAGAAGAAGGTCCCAAAGAGACCATTAGGGAAGTGGTCCGGCTACGGCTCTCTGGCGAACCAATTTTCGAGGCCTTCGGCGACGAGTAGAGGGCACGAACTCGTCGCGTAAAAGAGATAAGGACTGCCGAGAGGGTCATCCTCGTCGTCGTCGTCATCGTCGTCTTTCTGTTCGTGCATGCTTCTGCTTTTTCCCGTTTCTGTCCATGGTGCGCGACAGGGTTCACGCAGGAACCCCGCAAACGAAAAGGACCTTTTCAATAAAAAAAATTAAAAAAGTGCTTGCGAGTTTTTCGGAGGGCAGCAGTCATCATCTGACAGAAGTTTATAGATACTCCCCTCTTTTTCGACCCCGTGTCTCTCGATGAACACGACTACGGTGTACGCGTCTTTAAAGAGCGTATCCGGCATAACCTACCCACTCGCAATGGAAGAACTGCAGACTACCGTGGGGCTGACGTAGGGGAGGGAGAATTGAAACGACGATGAAGGGGAAGGCAAAAGCCCATGAGACAAGCTCCATCTGAGGCATTTAGTGGCAGTGTGCGAGGACTTGCGCCAGTAATGTGCGTGTATTCACTCCCTCTGCACGGGGGTCCTAACGACACCACCCATAGGCGAAGGTCTCTTTGTCTCTCTAGAGACCCTAGGCCCGCACGAAGGACATGGCTGTATCACTCTCTCGATGTGCTCGCTGGCGTTCCATCCGAGATAATGCTCGAAGGTCAAAGCGAGGCGTTTAGTATTTGTATTTGTTGGTACAAAGCTCAAGGTGACGTTCAGGAGACAAAATTCCGATCCTACCTATTTTTTCTTGCGTGTTTCTAAACGCGTGTTTGCAGCTATCGCAGGCCAGTGCTAATACAAACAAAACGTAGAAATTGATTTGTAAATAAGTTCACGATTTTATACAATACCAAGAGATAAAAGCACCACGTATGTTTGGTATCTTTAGGGGGTTGAAACTGAAAAGAGACCTTGGCCACTTGTGTCACCAACGCAATGGCAAACAATATGGTCTTTGCCATTGGATGACTAAATTTAATAATGACATAATTCTTAAGTTTTAGAAACGATCACTGATTTCTTTATTTTGTACGCCATTGTAAACGTTAGGAGCAGAAGTGTCGCCGCTATCTTCAGGAGATTTTGTCGACGAGATCGTTACAAGATTGTCGCTGCCATATTCATGACATTTTGTCCACAAGACCGTCACAAGAGTGTCGCCGCTGTATTCAAGACATTGAATTGTAATATGATAGAAAAGATCGTGTGAGGTGAAGTGACTCCTTATGTCTGGGTGATTTGATTCCACAGTTTCTTACGTGATGCATCATCCTTGCCCAGTATATGCCTGTATATGTTATAGCTGAGACTAGGACACGTAAGAAAGCAATCATGTCGTATACACGCTTGGTGAGATAAGCAGTACAAGAAGCGCCTCCGTTGGCAAAAAGCATCCGGCAGACCGAAAATCGAGAAAGAAAGGTAAAAATTCTCGCTGGCGTGTTATTAAGACTCCATTAAGCAATGTGGGACTTCTACACAGAAGCAGTAGCCGCCAAAAATTGGGACAAGGATGCAGTAAGCGAGAAACGGAAGTGCTAATTTTAAGAAATGTTTATTAGAAGCAGGAAAATAAACATATGTGAATGTTTTCTCAAGTAAGTGCGCATGTCACACAATCATCGCTTTACAAGATATCGGAAATTCGCCCGAAGTAATGTCAGTCTCCTTTGCGATAATCTGACAGTTGGTCAGCTGATGCATTGTGTGTCAAGCCTGTCAACCATTATGGCCTAAATAATCTGGCTTGGTAGCCTGTCTTTAATATTAATAAATACACGAGTTTCTTGAAACGGTTGCTGAGATTTGCACATATTGTAATGAAAATAGGTTAAAGATAGGATGTTGAGCTTGCATACTTAATAAAAATTTTAAGTAGCCATATTAAACATCCTATCTTGCTTTTTAGATGTCTACAAATATTTCAACCCTACATGGAGCTGGATTTGCTACTGCATTTACTACTGAGCATCGCTTTCGAAAATCGCTACTTTCTGAATCAAGGCTGCCTTCCAATGCTTTTTATTGGTCTTCGAACCCTTAATTTCAGAGCAAGTGATGTTTGAAATGACAATAAACACAGTCCATCTGACCGATAAAGCCAGTAATGTTGCCCAATGGCTAGACAAAACTTGAAACAAATCAATGAGCACTTACATTCACAAATGAAGTATATTGCTTAGCTCACGACGAGGGCCAGCATTTGCTATTGTCTCGTCCAATGCTGTTCCACACATTTATTTACACAGCTTTACAGGTTTTATGGCTGTCGCGTATTCTTTGAGTGCGACGCACCGAACGTGTCCTTTCGACCCATCCAAAACGCGAGCGACCGTTCCCTGCAGCCGTCCCTATATCGGGCTTGACATATGCTTTCAGTAACGGAACACATACGCATTTCACGCTGGAATCCACGCACAATTAACTCAGCGCTTGTCACATTCTTCAGTATTTGGTTTGAAAATGTCCAAAGCGAAATTATTTTCTATTGTAGAATGCCTTCAAGGAGAACACTAAGTTACCTCGCAATTGTCGCAAGACACAAAGAAAAGCATCGCGAAGTAAAAGTAGGGAATGTGCAAGTTAGATTGCCTAGGCCAAGCGAAAAAATGCGACAGAACCCATCTCACGATGGCTGCCGACAGTAATGCATTTAGTATTGAATCAATATGGCGGCACAACGCATTAGCATCGTCGATACGAATTATGTACGAGGCGTGGACTCGGCGATATCTAGCGCCGCCATCGCGAAGCCTGCGCACGGCTTCCGAAATGCGTGGTGCGCCGGCGCGTGCGAACGCTCAGAAAGGCGCCATGCGGCTACCGGGCTCTTTTGCCGCACTTCTTTATGGACACGCTGCGCCATCTAGTGGAACTGCCGAGAACTCTGCGCTTGGCCTTCGAGACAAGAAGCGTGGCGTGCCGGGGCCTGCGAACGCTGAGGATTGTTCTCTCGCTTGCCGCACACTCGGTGGCACATACTCAGTGACATAAATTGGCCAGAGATTCATTGAAGAGCGGCGCACGCGCAGTGCATTCATTGCGCAGCCCGCTAAAGCGTTGGCGTGAAAGGCGTTGATTGGAAAATGCACGTATCAAGTGCCTTTGTGGCACAGCCTGCTAAAGCATTGAGTTGCTGTCCTCGAGGAACCCTTCTGACGTGGTTTTCATTCCGCTAAGCATCGGAGAAAAGTAAGGGATCCCTTTCGTTAATTTAGAGTGGCAAATACTCAGTGGAACATACCTAAGTAACTAAGTTGGCGTCAAAGGCGTTCATTCAAGAGCGGCAAACACCGACCCAGTGACATAAGTTGGCATCAAAGAGGTTTATTGGAGACCATTTGAGACGGAGGGTCACGTATCCAGTATTCCAAAAGTGGTGTCAAAGAGTTTCTTCGAACGGCGGTACCTCCCCAGTCCCACATCAACAGTGACCCATGTCTGTGTAAAAAAGTCTTGTTGAAGAGCGTTGTTCAAGTTGTTGAAGAGCGACAAGAATTCACACATTGCCACATACTCAGTGACCCAAGTTGGTCCGATGGTTGGTTTCGAACCCCGTTACCTCAATGCAGCAGCCCATGGCGCTACGCATTCGACCACTGACTACCCAGTGACGCAGGTAGGCTGGAAAATGGATACGTATAAACATAGATAGATAAATGGAAAAATACAAGTGCCGCAAAATGCGTGTGCCCTGTAAGCACCCTAAAAGTACCCTAAAAAGCGAACGCACTATAACAAAATGTAAACAATGACAAATTTTGCAAACCACTTTAGGAAGCCCTTCAACTGCAAAGGGCTTAGTAATCATCTTTAACGTTCTTTTTGAGGGAACACTGACAATAGATAACAATACGGTTTTAATAAATAAAAGGACCTGTATCACGTACCACAATTTTGACAGATATTGCTACAGGGTCTTGTAAAATGTGCAGTAAAACATATAAATCAGGTTCACTATGCTTAATCAGCCACCTCGCTCACAGTACAACAAAATGTGAGTTATGACTCTCATTATAAACAAATTGATTAGAGGAGGAATACTTTTGTTTATGATGTTCAGTCTAATTTCAACACAGATAAACATGATGCATTAAACTGGAAACACTCAGTGCTAAGATTATCACAGTCACTCGAATTACTTAAAGATGACAACTATAAAGCTGAGTAAGCTTTGCACACAGGTTTGACTCTGACACAGGCTCTGACTCTGACACTGACTCTGACTGACACTGACACTGACACTGACTCTGACACTGACTCTGACACAAGCCTTAATCCCTGATAAAGAAATTCTCGACACAACGGTGATTGAACGTGCGTTCCATTGCTGTCCTCGATGTGCAGCACTCTGACATGGTGGCAGACTGTTCATGCAACAAAGCGAAAAACACACACACACACAAAAAAAAAAAAACATCGTGCACATCCAACGCCCATGTTAGAATCGAAGAGGAAAAAACAATTTTGCTTTATTACGGCTAAAGTATGTAGTTGTTGCGATCCCACGCTTGTCATTGTGGCTTATCATGGGTCAAAATAGGTGTTTCCTAACTTCCGCTATATCATTATTTATGTCACAGCTGGCAGCGACTGTTGTTACTCTGCTACGAATTTACATTATCGACATGACGTCATTGCTTCTCTTTTTTATTTTTTGCCTATGCTAGCACCCGTAACAATGATCCCGTGACTACACAGAGATGAAAAACAACAGAAGAGACTTATTAGGTCGACTAGGGCGAGACTGATATTTCTACACTTTATCCCTTGGGCACTGCATTCGAAGCGCAAAACAGTACATTAAGCTACAAATTTCGGTGCTATGCGCGGAGAAAGTTTTTCTTGGCCCACACCCACATTAGTCTGCGAATGATGTTTACGGTGTTTTCATACGTTCCAGGCGGACACACCCCGCTTCTTTTCAATAATTTAAACATACGGCGATACATATTAGCGTGAACATGCATCCCCGTGTGCTCGATTTCGGACGAGGTGTCCCGCATGGGCACGCACACCCCTTACGACACGATACCGGCCCATCCAAATACCTGCGCAGTACGGGATATTTAGAAAGGCCGTGACGAATCTCCATTTTCTCCTCTTGCACCCACCCCACCCCCCTCCCTCCGGCTATCTCGTTGTTTCTCGCATTGTCGTGCTACCGAATTCTAACAATATGCGCATTGTTCACCTTGATGCAGTCTCTATCTCTTGCTTGTGTTTGCCGCCACTGTTCTTATTACTGAACAAGGCCCCTTTTAGACAGGGCGACAACTCCCATTTATAGAGGGCCGAGAGAGAAGAAAGCAAATCGATTCGGCGGGGCGCAACACACGCATTATCCTGTTGACTCGCCGTTGCTAGCGACGCAAAGATCGAAACGCAATTTTTTTTTCAGGCAGAGAGCGCGTGTGTTGCACGAGCTGTCGGCAAGGCGATCCCGACATTGCCATTACCGACGGTAAAGGCGCGGCGCGAAGCCCCGAGGCCAGCCGGGCTCAGGAGGTGCAGGTCAGAGTGTGGCGCATGGTTCAATGCTGTGAAGAGAACAGAACAGACAGAAAGAGAGAGAGAGAGGATGAGAAGACGGGGGGAGAGGGAGAATGAGATGCAACGCACTCACCCAAGACTCTAAGGGAGTTGGAGAAAACAAGGACGCCGGAGTCGAGAACACAAAGATGAGGGAGAAGTTTGAGAAACAGAGAGAGAGAGAGAGAGGCGACGCTGGAGACGGAGAACACACGCAGTCGGGAGCAGCAGCGAGACGCGTCGAATGCAACGGCGGGTCGATTCATCGCTGTTTGCTCTCTCTCGAGGCACGCACGACAACGGATCTCTTTCTTGGAGTCCCTTTAGGGAGGAGCCACTCGGGACCCTCCAAACAAAGAGGCGTGAGCACGCGCGCGTGCGAGTGGAACACGAAAGCGCGTGCTCCCTCTAGTGTCGCGAGATAAAAAAAAATAAGGAACACAGAGAGTGGGGACGACAGAGGCCGAGATAAAGTAAGGAGAGAATGGAAAGTTGTCGTTTGTCGTTGCCGAGAAAACGTCGAGACGAGGAACGGGGTTTGGCGTGTTGGCGCCGAAGCCCGCGGTTCCAGCGGAGCGATAGAGCGAGCGAGAGAGGAGGAAAGAGAGAGAGAGAGAAAGTGTTATTAGCCTGTTTCATGTGTACAGCGGCCTTGGCGGTAGAGGGTGCTACGTCGTCCCTGGACGTGTTTGGTCACGCTACGCTGATTAAAATTGATGAGCGGCAACCGGCGCCGACCCTTCTCTACCCGTTGCGATCAGGCTCTTACCGCGCTCGCGCGTGCGGCCGCGCAAGAACAGGGTTCCTCCTGCACGTAAAACATTGTTGCACCACCACACGGAGCATGAGTGACGCCTTTTAAATAATAACTGAAACTGAAACGCACATTCCTGATCTTTTTGTAACTTCTTTTTTGTTATTATTATTTTTTGTTGTTATTATTTTTTGTTCCATTTCCCGTGTTAGCGAGGCTGCAAGAATAATGTCCTACAAGTGCATAGCAGACGTATAGAGGGGCTTGAAATGAAAAAAAAAAAACCACGCCTAGCCTCTGGAGTGCCTGCTGCCACCATGACCATGCGCCTTGTACTAGCGTTATATATAACGCTGCCTATGGCACGCCCTCGTGGCTGCATACGCTGTGGCCAAGTATACATCACTTTGCCTTTTAGTTGCTAAATTGTTTCAGTTGTACGCTACTCGCACGAACGACAATGACAAAATTAAAACAAACGCTTGGTCAAAGTTATCGGCGGATGCACACATTCTCTTCAATAGGCTTATTGCACAGCAAACAATGTGAGATTAATGGCTCCGCAAACGAATGGCCAGCAAACATGCGCTGCTCAGTGATATCCGGGCTGAGAGATCTCGTCAACACTTTAATGGCTTGTTACCGCCAATGATAAAACATCGGTGTAACAGCGGCTTCCCAGAGTTCGGCGCTGTCCATTTAGCGACTTCCCTAACATCGGCGTTTGTTCTTTTGCCTAAGCGCGAGAAAGAAGACTGCATTGAAAGAAGACCGACATTCGCCGTCGCAAGTGTTTGCGAACATCGTCGTGGCTTTACGAACCAAAAGCTCTATTCTTGGGTAATTTGTGTGGCCTGACAATCCTTTCGATAATTAGGCATGCCTGGTACAGGTAATTGAGCATTATCGTCCATAAACGTGTGCTTATATCGCCCCCGTTGTACGCGACGTGTTTACGATGTCTGCAGTGTTTGCATTTTTTCTTCTGTTGAAGGTAGGTTTTCGATAGGTCTTTGGCGATTGCGATGGCTCTATTTAAATGTCGGTTATCTCAGGGGGACACTCTTCAACGCAATAGCAGTCAGTGTGCTCGCTATACCCGATATGATTATATATTGATCTTTTTCAATCGAATGCTTGCCTCCTTGTCTGCGCACACTTTAGCCTAGTTGCATCGTTTCAACTTGCGAGCAAGAACTGCAACGCACATGAAAACACAATCACTTCCGAGTTACGGCGAAGTCGTCGTTTTGAAATGCGAAGATCGTCATAATACTTACACAGCTTAGTTCATTCATTCTAGTAACAGCACTTAAATCGTTTGAAAATCCTTTATGGACGAAGTGGAAGTCCGAGCGTCTGTGGGGGGAGGGGTGAATGGGGGCGCGCTGTGAGGGATCGATCTGAGATGGCGTCTCGGTCAGATTCCGAGTCAGTCGACAAGTGCTCAGTCATGCTAATACTGGTCTAGGTCACAAAAGTGGTTAATTAGATTTGTGTGCTGCATCGCCTCTGCAGTCGTTTACAGAATTAATCATGAAGAGAGCAGCGACGGGTATCGCGCAAGCCAACTTTCAAAGGGAATTTATTTAGTTGAATTAATTATTCTTCCAAATTCCCTTCATTATGTGGGTTACGCTGCATTATTTGCTATGTCTACAATAGGCAGTCAAAGATAGAACGAAACAAATTTTTTTTATTTCATTTTTGAATCTAGTTTATTCAATATTGACGCGCGCATATTGTTGACCACTTGTTTATTCCTTTTCCGCGGACTGTGCTCAGCCCGCTAACAACTTAAGGTTATCGCTCAGCGCAAGACGTGCCTGTATGCACGAGAACTTTCCCAAATATTATCGTTGATTCGTTTTGTTGCCTATATTGTCACCGAACCTTGTCTGATCCGATTGTATGCGCGACGCGACTAGTGTTGTACTTACTGGAAGGCGTGTGGGCACCAGTGGTTACTCTGGATCCTTGGACGAGTCACGGATAAACAGCCTACGCATTGACCTCAAAATCAAATTTTCATACAGTGTGCTCGCCGCCATCGTTGTGCTTTGAGTGTACTATAGAATAGAAACTTTATTGCAATGGAAAAGATTTGAAGGAGGGCTGGTCGGAGCCTCTCAGTCCAGGGCCCCACTGTCCTCTGCCGCCTGCCTGACCTGGCTAATTAAGGACTTTTGTCCTGCCAGGTCGGAGCGGGCGAGCTGTGCCTCCCACTGCTCGATTGTGTTAGTGGTATTTGGCCTATGAGGGTGCTTAGTGCACGGCCACTTAGTCCGAGAGGTATCGACGATGCGAGTCCTGGGTTTGTGGCTTCAGAGCGACGGGAGAGCAGTACAGACACTCAAGACCCTCAAATCCACAGCCCACAACATAGCGGAAATGATGTTTTGAGTGTAATTTCTTTTTTGGGGGGGCACGGGGTTGCCCAGTAAAGGGTCAGTTTCCTGTCTCACAATTTTTGCTACTGCGTAGTTCTTCACTGTCACTACTAGGTGGCATTATTAACGTCCATTCTCTGAGGATGAAGTATGCGGAGACGCGAGCGAAATGGAAGTTTTGGAAGTTTCATTTGATAGGAAAATGAATGAATTAATTACTGAGTCACGGAATTATCCGTTTGCAAAGATGCAGCACTAATGCCTAGGGGAATGTGCACGTGGACCTTCCAATGTCCGAACACGCAGGCACAATCTCCGGTAGTTGCAAAAAAGAAGTGCAATGAAACAAATCTCGAGCAAATATCTGAATAAAGAATTTTAAATATGCAGAAACCGTATCAGTCAGATTCAGTAACAAACTAAAAAAAATGGGGCACACAAAACTAAATAAACGAAAACGCAATAATTATGTATTCAGTGAAAGCACTTTGCTTTCACCTAGATAGCTGTACTTCAATAGGTATAATTTCTTTAAGTTTGGACGCAAGAAAATTCTATGACGGGCGCATGCAAAAGAAAAAAAGACCGATTTCTCATAAAGTACATTCACATTTAGCACGGAAAGATTATTACGGGATGAAAACCGAGTTGCACATCGGTTAGATAATGTGGTAGTCAGAAAAATGTCGCGTATTACTAAGCGATGTAAAGCCTTATGGCAAAAAAAACAACAACAACTTTACGTGTTGCATGGAGAGAGACGAAGAGGACAACGTCTTCCAAAATGTGTAGAAATACGTGGTTTGACCAGAATTTTAAGAGCTCGGATTTGTACCATATTGATTCGTTTATTGAATTTAAATTTTCATTGTCATTAGACAGAACTATAAAAACCATTCTTCACCGATTAAGGCTAGGCACTGCATACGCAAAGCATTTACTACACAGAATTGACCATGCGGAAACCCCCGAATGTGATTGGGGATTTGTAGACGAAAGTATACATCGCCTTCTTCTAGATTACCCGCATCACGACACACCAAGATGCCGACTTAAATCATCCCTAATTACATCAGACTGCAGACCTTTCAGTTTAAACAAATTTTTGGGTCCGTGGCCAACAACTTCCTTGCAGGAGAGCACTTCAAAAGCACTAAGGACTATTCTTGAAGACAGTGGCATTGTTGGCCGTTATTAATGTTTTTATTGTTCCTTTCATTTTAATGTCGCTGTATGTATGTATGTGGATTATGTTATCTTGACTGTTTTGCTGTGACTATATGTGATAATGCATTTACACGATGTATGTCTAGAGCTGACTAGAGACTGTTTTATTAGGCGACAGTATCATTTGTAGTTTTCAGACTTTTTCTACAGAAATTTGGAGTAATATAACTAGTATATCGTATGTACCATGTGTTTCTTACGTTATAGTGTTACTGTGAAAACGTTCCTTGACAGTCCTGGTGCTTGTATGAAAAGGTTATTTGATATATAATCTTGAACCCTATAGGTTGTATGGTGGAACCATTCAAGAGCTAAGGAGTAGTCGGCGCCTTAAATTGTGCGTCGGCATCTCCTTATATCAGTAAAAGAAAGAGGAAAATGTAGGGAAGCTAACAAAGGACGTGCCTGACTGGCTACCCTACACTTGGGAAGAGGGAAAAGGGAAGAACAGATAAGGAGATAAAAGAAATACCATAGTCGGTGTTGTATAAATGTAGTTTAGAAACAGCCATTATGTCAGGTTCTACAACAGTGGAGTGGGAAAGCG
This sequence comes from Dermacentor variabilis, assembly GCF_050947875.1. NCBI lineage: Eukaryota > Metazoa > Arthropoda > Arachnida > Ixodida > Ixodidae > Dermacentor > Dermacentor variabilis. The sequence goes on along the minus strand of NC_134571.1, from coordinate 91,281,355 downwards.
CTAGCTGCGTCGTTTAGATGCACGCGCCATCAAACATCGTAATTAATGTGATTTGATAATTCAGAAGCGGCAACTATACCTGAGATTGTAATTTTTCTTCTATATGAAGATGACCGTTCCAATATTTACCCGTAACTGCCTCACTCAGGTAAGTATAGATAACGCGTGTAGATAAAGTCCGGTGCGCTTCTTGGGTAACTTGTTAGCGGTCTGTGCCGCCGTGGCTCCTTAACCTTGTAACCTGGGCAGGTCTTAGCCTTCGCCAGCAGGAACACTTTTGTATTCTGCACTCACAGTTCCTTGGCCTTTCTTAGGACTAAGAAATTTTAGCAGTAACGGTGATTGATGGTTTGATTGATTGATTAAATAATTGATTGATTGATTGATTGATTGATTGATTGATTGATTGATTGATTGATTGATTGATTGATTGATTGATTGATTGATTGATTGATTGATTGATTGATTGTGACACGTTAAGCGCAGAAATCGTGAATTCATTCATTCCCTCGCGTTCAGTTCATTTGAATATTTCTTCCTATGCTTTTTTTTTGCAGCCCCTTTACGTGCCAGTGTGAGCCCGTCACGTGTCTCGGCGTCCATCGGCCATACACTGCGGCTGAACTGCTCGGCGATTGGCTATCCGGTGCGTGAGCTCTCTTGGACCAAGGACGCGAGGCCCCTGTACGCTTCGGACAGGGTCAAGCTGCTCTTCGATGACCGGGTGCTCGTGGTGAACGCTGTCAAGCGCCAGGACCGTGGCATGTACCAGTGCTTCGTGCGCAACCAGTTCGAAGTAGCGCAGGCCGCCTCTGAGGTCATCCTTAATGGTGAGCTTCGACGAGTCCAAGGTTCAAAGTTTGACCGGAATTACCCCCGTGAAACATCTGCACTGTACAGTTTGCAAAGCACCTCAATTATGAAACACTTTAAAAAATCTAAAGTGGGTGAGTTCGGCGTTATGCCTAGCTTTTCTCCGCAGTGAGCTAAACTACTTGAGTGTGAACGCCTACGTATTCTGGAGCACATATTGAGGACCGATATTGAGAAGTGGGTGTTGGTTGGTCTCAAGGCTTATGCACAATCAAGGCGACTTCATTACTGCTTCATTTTAATAGCGCAATTTCAACACGTGGTCTAACGTACGTAATTAATAAGATAATTTGTGACATGCAGGTAATAAACGAATTCAATATGATAATTTGACGTGAAAGTATTACCAGCCTTTACGTACCGTCCCCCTGACGAGCTTGGAAAGTACTATTTTCACTGACGATTTCCATAGAATTTATGCCCGATAATAATATCAATAAAAAAATAAAACACGACATTAGAAGAAGCCGTACTGAAGAGCAGAGATAAGAAGCTCTAGAATTAATTACTCCAGATGGCGGCAAAAGAGGACTTTAAATAATATCTGATGAGCGCAGTATGCAACTCTGAATGTCATCTTCTTCAACTATAGATATATTCATCACGCGCAAACCTTTCTCATCTGCACATATCATCGTCAGCGCGCTTCACGTTTTGTTCTTCATCGTATATCGAGCGCGATCACAAAATTCTATAGCTACCGCTTGAATAGTAACCCCATCGCCTCTACTAATGAAGCTTATTCTCTCTTCTTGTGGCCTGGTACGCCATAACACAAGACGAGCCACCAGTCCTGGAAAGCGTGTTCTCCGAGTCCATCCACAAGCCTGGCGGCTCAGTGTCACTGCGCTGCACAGCTACGGGCAACCCGCTGCCTCAAGTAACGTGGGACCTGGACGGGCGCCACCTGCCGGAGACCATCCGCTACCGGGTGGGCGACTACGTCACACGCGACAACCGCGTAGTCAGCTACGTCAACATCAGCAGCGTGCGGCCGGAGGACGGCGGAGTGTACCGCTGCCGCGCGGCCAACGACGTAGGCTCGGTCGCGCACGTTGCCCGCGTGAACGTGTACGGGCCACCCGCCATCCGGCCCATGGGCAACGTGACTGCGCTGTCGGGAGGGAGCCTGGTGGTGCATTGCCCCGTCGGCGGATATCCGCTCACTGCCATCCGATGGGAGCGAGGTGAGCGTGCCTTCTCCACTCAAGGTTTAGGGTGCGGAGGCATCGAAATACAACGGGTTATTTAGGTTGAAACATCCCTCTTATTTAGTCCCCGACGGTTCTAAGAGACCTGTCACAAAAATCTGTTTGTAGTGCATTGCCATGTTGATGTATTCCACTCCCTGCCGTTAGATAAGCACTGTGCGTTTCGAATGGTAAAATCATTACTCAGCTCAATAATTTGATGAATGAAATTTATCGTCAGAGGTTTGTGCAGCACCCTTTCATAACTATAGCAGGTCGGGTGTCTTGTTCAAATTTTCCTACCAGATACTGGTCTGCCAAAACGTATGCAAATGACGCTTTCGCTTTTTCCTTTTTTTCATTTTTTTTTCAGAGGGACGAACGCTTCCGAGTGGCCACCGCCAGCTCGTTCATGCCAACGGGACGCTCGTTCTGTCCGAGGTTAACCGCAAAGCCGACGAAGGTACCTACGAATGCGTCGCTGAGAACGGACGTGGCGACATTGCCAGGAGACCACTGCACGTGCACGTCATGGGTGCGTTGAAATTACGGAAGTCCTTGTTTTTTTCGCGTATCCTTGCAATGGCAACAACGTTTAATTTCAACTTTCACCTTTGGATCAGGAAATCGGCCGATTTTCGCTGAAGCGGAGCGAATATTGAAAAAGTGAAACAAAGTTAGCGAGAGATTTTGTTTTGTTTAATATAAGGCCTACCTCTATATAATATTTTATGTACGATTCGCCAATGTTATGTTAATAGAAAGAGAAATCAGGCGGCTAGTAATTATTAATTTTCATTATATTTTCACGTTGTAGGGACAACGAAGATTACAACAGCGAAACTATGAAAGAAGTAACTAAGTTTCTTTATTGGGTGAACCTGTGCGCTAAAAAACCGGCTACTCTTAAAGCACAATGATAGCGTCCAACGCAGTCGGCGATCATCGAAAATATGATCTGCGGGTCAAGCACGTCGGCTTTAACAAATGAATTATCGAAGGTTCCAGAGTAATCGCCTGTGCCCGCTTGTCTTCTCGAAAGTACTACACAATTCACGTCACGCATACATGCAATCAGATTACACAAAGTTTCATGACAACAGACAGCGGATAGAAGGATCGATAATATTCGAGAAACTTCCGATAGAGGCAGGGGCGTGCTGCGCTGAGCCATAACGTTTGTTAGGCGGTGAAATGCGGTCACCTGATGAAGATGAAGAAGCACAAGTGTCATTATGTATTGCACTCATAGACGTGCCTTAACATCTCAAATAATTCGCTTATCGCTGCCCCTTGCGCACTCCTGCAGAGTTTGTTTTGGTTTCTTCTGTTGCTTTCGAGCCAGGCGTAAAGCACGCTTCACAGGCTTTGCCACAAAACACGCTCGTATTCATAACAAAGCCTGTAAAGCGTGCTTTACGCATCACTACAAAGCAATAGAAGAAACCAAATTCTTGTATGTTGGACGTATTCGAACTTGGATAAAATTTTAGCCTCGCGAAGAAGACATAGACAACACGATGCACTAACTGTATTCCTGGGAAAATTTACACTGTTATATGCCATGCATGAAAGCGCCACTCCTGGTAGACACGTCTAAGTTTTATTTAAAAAGGTCGCGTCCGCATCAAGAAAGTCGATAGACCCGCTGCTTGCCCAACTTTCCCCACTGCATCTGGTAGTTTGTGCCTCTGTAATTTTGCGCACATCCTTATCCATGTGCCTTGAAAGAACTACAGAATTGGTAAACAAAGGAGCGCCATCGCACTCCTGACAGTGCGCAGATACATGACCGTCACGGTAGTTCTTTACTATGCTTTGCGATGTAGACTATGAAGAGGAAGTGGTGTGCGAACTTCCATTGCCTGTGGTAGGGACTGCATAGAACAAGCGGTCTTGTCCTAATGGCCATTTGGTCACTGCATGTGGGATTCTTCCCAGCTACAAACATAACGATGTGCGCGAAATTATAGAGGCACAGCTTGTCAGATAGAGTGGCGAAATCCGTGTAAGCACTGCTTCTATCAAGCTTCTTGATAAACAGACTGCCTGGTTGGAAATAGAAGTTTGACGTACTGGCCAGACCTGCTGTTTTCGCGCATGGTATATAAAGGTACACATTATTGTGGGAATATAATGTTGAAATTAGCGCATCCTGTAGTTTACACCTCCTTGTACATATTTGTAATTTACAGCCCAGCGCTCAAATGTTGTCCAGACAAACTCGGCATAACGGCGCAAGCGATAACTGAGTTTACTGAGCTCTTACTGCACATTTAATGGGGAAATTTACAGGTCAAGAAATGTGTGGCGGTGGCGGTGTTATACAAGTGGAGCCATAAATCTGCGTGTTTCAGCATGGTATCCGAGTGAAAGCTTTGGCGAGGCATACGTGGGAACATAAGGACCTGACCTGTGATCTGAACATCCAAAATTTTGCAGAATAAATTAGGTTCACAGGTAATTGAATTTGTGAGCACACGTCACAAGCACTCTGCTGGTAATTATTGAAAACTTAAAAGGTTGAAACATTTCATTCTACGGCACAAAGCGCAAGTTCCCTTCGACGCCGAACAAGCATACTAATGACCATTGCCCTTCTATAACTTCAGATAGAACGTTGCCTTGGAAACTGCGGAAAGTGGTGCGAGAGATCTATCTGAATATTTGCTGCCACTGAAACACCGCGGCGGGTACAACACCCGCTTGCAGGTGGGGGAAAGAATGCGTATCCCGCGTGCACTGTACTTTGGTAGCAAGTTAACAGAACCATAGATATTCAAAATTAAGCCGGCGCAAATCCAGCACAGCGTCTTTCGCGTTCATTGAGTTGGTGACGTCGAGCAGTCTTATTCAGTTTAGGTGAAGTTTATTCGCTACGTAATAACTAGTACCAATATTATAGGCCCAGCTTTGCCGTTTCATAAAACGGTGGATGCACAACAGTCACGCGTACGTTGCGCAGTGTGCAATGTTATATTTATGTACACCTTGATATTTCAAGAAAACATTGATATGGAAGTTAGGCTGACCTCTTATAAACCGTCATATCCTTGGCGGGCATATCGCTTTGCTTGATTGACGTATTGGCGTCTGTGTGCGACCCCAATAACACTTGTCTAAATACTAAGCCGTATTAATTATGTTGGAAAGAGTTTAAGCTGGGTACAATAAACAGGGAATATAGATTAGAATATAATTCTGTCTAATAAATAGTCTCCTGCGTAATAAGTTAAATATACTGCCATTGACACATGACAAGAAGTGGTTCACGCCTTCAATTCGGAAAATCGGTGCTTAAGTGCTAAAGAAAAACCCCGTTATTTGAATATCACTTGCAGTGAGGAAGAATGAGGCAATGTTTTCAGGGCGATTCAGTTGAAGAATGGTTTTTATGTAATCATAAATATCTTTTGTGCCCATGCGAAATGTTTCAAAAAGTACTTGACATTTCCTAATTGCTCAGTGCTACAAAATACTTCTCGGACGCTCACTAATATAATATTTTACGCTTTATTTGAGTTATGAGTGCAAACTGAATATAAGAAGTTCGTTTTATTTCTTGTTCCAGCATATGCTGTTTTAACAGAGACATTCAGGTGATAAGTCACTCCTCATCATATGCCAGTACCCGTATTTAGTCACGTTTTATCCTAGGAAGTGGATTAACAACTTGTTCCGTGCAAATCATAATGTTATTTGTATTTGTCGCAAGTTTTGCCTATTAAGTTATTTTTTCTCTTCACAAGTGCTTTCCCCAATGGGTTAGTGCGATTCACTAAATTCTTTTTTTACCTTCGCTCACCTGCAAGCATGTGGTCCAGAAGGCGAGCTTAATGCCTGTTTATCAAACTCCAATGCCACGACTTTAGCTTGCAAGCAACTTTCCTATTTTTTTAATGATAGTTGATTCGCTATCACTTATTCTGTTATCGTTGACAGTGGGACCAAAGGTGGACCCGTTCAAGTTCCCCAGCGACTTAGAGGAAGGCATGCGGACCGTGGTCGTATGTGTGGTCATCGACGGCGATCCGCCTGTGTTCATTGGCTGGCTCAAAGACGGCCGGCCTTTGGGGCCAGACCTGGGCGCGCACACAGAGATGCTCAACGCGTTCACCTCTTCCCTGACCTTCCACTCGGTTGGACCCCAGCACAGCGGCAACTACACCTGCGTCGCTCGAAATCCGGCCGCCGCTGTCAACCGGTCAGCCACGATGACCGTCAAAGGTACGAAAATGGTGGTGCGCGTTTCCTTCTTACCAAAGCACTGGGCGCGAGAAGCACAGCTGTGACGGGTAAGCAGCTACGAAAGTGGTAACAGCAGGCGCATGAGCACAGAGCTTACTCTTGTCCGGCCGTCGAGTGCTAGGCTATTCTGTTAGGCTAGAAATAACCCCTGCTGCTAATTCGCTTCCAACGTAAGCAGAAATGCGCAGACTTGCTCCTTGCACACGATAGATTTGCCTATACTAAACAGCAGCGACTATGTGGGGATTGAATCAGACTAGCAGACCAAGCTCTCAAACCAGTACGATATGCGCAACACAGACCGTAGAATTTGAACACCTTTACCAGGAAGCCCTAACACTGAATATCAGGCTTCTGAGATGCACGGTAGCAGATGAAGTGCATAAATATGTCACTTTATCCCCGCCAGCTGCCGTAGTAAAAACTAGGAGGAAAAGGAAAAGAAACATTGCCGCAAGTTAAACGCACCCTTCCCTTGTTTTGGGAGACGTAGTATATCCGTTTACATGTACAGTTTAAGAATTAGAGCGTAATAGGGGAATGGGATTTATCGCGTGTTGCAGCGAATATTTATTATAAAGGCACAAATGCGTTAGTACCCAGCGAACCAGGAACGCTGGAAACAATTGTTTCCAGCGCTTCTGAATTTCTGAATTTCAACTTCAGAATTTAAATTCTGAAGTTGAAAAAATATTTCTTGACCCCTGCATTCGGCTGTAAATTGCACAATAAAACGATCGATGCAAAAGTGCCCTGTTAGGTTTTATATGAAGAATGCGTCGAGGTTTATTTTAGTGCCAGAAACGTAGCGCAGCCTGAACGTTAAACGATGGATTTATTATGAGTTTAGCTCCAGAGGTCAAAGTCACTTGCTTCTATTGCTATTTAGCAGATGTACGTCATAATACAGACCGGTCCACTGCTTTGTAGAGCGTGTGCGCCGGCCACTCCCGCAAAGCGAAGACATCGAATAAGCTCGAGCGCTCTCAAAAACAAATGTGCACAGAATTGCACACATCTGCGACAGCGTGTGCATGCGCCTAGTCGGGCTATCAGGCACACAGTGGCCGCCACCAGGCGTAACCTGCATGCAACGAAGACGGCTACTTCCAAGAGCGTTATGCAGATCATCAAGCGCGTCAGCATGAACACGACAACTAATCACAGTATACTTCTCTCAGTTGTTATAGGAATAATCACTATAATACAAGAGATTACAGAAGAAATCTCAAGGTCAAATGTTAAGCTGATTGGCAACGAAATTTTTTTTCTTGTTTGTTACTCACATCCCCGGAGGAATACGAAATTTATGACGTCAAATACGTATACGAATAAGATAACGAATGAGAAATAGAATTTCGGGACCCGTTCTGCGCAATCAAGATATTATGTCAACAATATTTCAGCGAATATGAGATGTAGTTTTTTCAGCTTCGTTTTTCGGTTCAACCAAAAACGACACGATTATGTCCAACAAAGAGCTTAGTGTCCGAAGTAATATAACACAGTCGCACGGATAAGGCAGTTCATGGTTATTCGCCTCGGGTCATAAAGATATGAGTTTTCGCTAAAGTCAACAAGTCGCACGAAGTGTTTCTTTCTCTCGCACAGCAATAGAACATAATGACTCTGCTTTATGGCACTTGAATTCTATTTACCCTCACTTCATGCCTTTTCCTGGATTCTATGAGCAGTCGCTCGCATTTTTTTTTTACTTTTACGAAACCTTTTTCAGACTATGTACTTCTAGATTACTAAACTGACGAGCTAATAGAGAGCAAAATAATATGCGGGCCTTATACGGCCAACGTATAACGGCTCCACGCTCGACGTTCTCATTATATTCGAGAAGAGCAAGAATTGCTGTAAGGCAAGCACAAACAAATTTCAGTTCTAATTTTGCGTATTCACGTTTGCCATACGTTTGTTTGCAGTAAAATGGCACCCTCAGCTTTTTTGATAAGGCTTTGCGAAAAACAAATATAATTCAAAAAGAAGAGGCGAGTTTAGCAGTTTAGAACGACAGAAAGCAGAGCTAGTTGGCAAAGATTCATAATGCAAAGAAGGAGTAAGGCGTGCAGACACGTACACAAGAGAAGAGAAGGGGACAACGCGAACGCCGACTATCAACTGAACGTAGCACTGAGGTGAAAAAAGACACAAAACTCATCTGCGCATGCTCTGAAAAGGTAGCACCACATGTCAATTGGGTACACGTGCCGGTCTATGTGCTAGGTAACTGTTAAGGCATTTGATCTCTTCCTTATGTAAGGTAATCGAAGGCTGACTCACGCACGCACTTCCACCATTATTGATATGCCGTGCCTCGACCATAAGACGCGTATATTCATTCCATGCCTGTACAATATCTGCTCATTCATCTAACTTAGGCGTGCAGTTGCAATCTTAGCAGTCTTGGCAATATAAGGAAAGATCAGAAGGCGATCCACTGGTTAACGACATTTTATGTTCCATTAGCCTGTGATTGACACACCACCCCGTTCCTACGTAGAAATGGCCACAGCTAAAGGGAACTTTATATACCACACCCATACGACAGACAGTAAAATCGTTGTTCTGCTTCATTGGACAAATATCTGTTCTTTTCTTGCCTTTCACCTACTCCTTCTTTCTCTGCACGGCAGCGCCTATCTTACCTAGATTATTGGGAGCAGTGAAAACGAGATTAACAGCATATCTACTTCAACTTTTTTATGCCTGTGCGATACTGAATGAATGTACGGAATAGCCACTACACTTTTCTTGCTATTACTGCTTTCTGTAATCACGTCCATCCCCCTCGAAATTGACTTCTTTAGGTGCTCAGCCACAGTGTCCACTGCTACGCTAGGATACCCCGCTTCTAATAGGCTCCGGACCTGTGCATTGACACTTGCACTCATGTTGTGCATGCACAATCCGGTGAGAGAAGACTTAAGGCACGACAAGGATATTCCGTTTTTACTACTTTGGAATGCTTGGATTGAAAGTTTAACAATGGCTTCGAATATCCAGGCAAGTACTGCCAAGATTGTAAGTGCATGCCTAACTGAGATGAATGCGCGATATTGCACAGACATAGGAATGAAGATACGCGTCTTATGGTCGAGGCATGGCATATCAATAATGGCGGAAATGCGTGCGTGAGTCAGCCTTTGATTACGTTACATTAGGAAGAGATCAATTGCCTTAACAGTTACCTATTACATACACCCGCACGTGTACCCGATCGACACGTGGTGCTACCTTTCCAGAGCATGCGCAGATGGGTTTTCTGTCTTCTTTCTTTTTTTCGCCTGAGTGCTTCCTTCCTATTGATAGTCGTCGTTCGTGTTGTCCACTTCTTTTCTCTTGTGTCCTTGTCTGTACGCCATACCACTTCTTTGCATCATGAGTTTAGCACGGTTGGAGAGAGAGAGAAATTTATTTACAGAAAGGCAGAGAGGTCGGCCTGAGCTATAACTTGCTCTGGCCTGCTACTCTACACTGGGGAAAAGGGACGGGGAGGGAAAGGGCTGATGATTGATGATGGTATAAGGAAGAGTTGCATATATACAAATTCAGAGAGTTGTGGTATCTCTAAAGCCGTGCGTCCAGCCCAGTGGCTTGGAGAAAAGCTATAGCGGCTCTTGTTACCAGGGCTGCACTGTTTGCATTAGGCCAAGGACCTAAAAGGAGCTCGTCTGATAGCTGTCTCTCATGGATCTTTGCAATCGAAGAGACAAGCTGCTGTCGTTCTTGCGCGTACGCGGGACACACACAATATATATGTTCAAGTGTTTCTGGCACCTCACAGCATTTACAGTTTGGGCTAGTATCCCTGGCACCTATCACATGTCTATAAGAGTTGGTGAATGCGACACCAAGGCGAATCCGGTGCAGCATGCTCGTGTGGCTTCTTTGGAGCTTGTGAGGCATACGAAATTTCATTTCTTGGTTCCAATTGTGTAATCGCTTGTGTCGTCGATCTGGTTGGGTCCAGTGTTCCAACGTAGAGTTGCCGTTTACGCGACGAAGTAGGGCGTTTGTGTCTGTTCGTGAGAGCGGAATGCGCACTTCACAAGCATTATCTAAAGCAGTTTTCGCTTCAGTGTCTGCCTGTTCGTTCCCGATCAAGCCACAATGTGAGGGTATCCACTGAAAGGTGACATTGTGGCCGTTTGTAGTTGCGTGGTCGAGACGATCTGTAATTTCTATAGCCATGGAATAATACGGGCCCCGTCTGAGGACAGAGTCAATCGCTTGAAGAGCTGGCTTGCAATCGCAGAATATTGTCCATGCGCGAGGAGGCTCCTCGGAGAGAAATCGAAGTGCCTCCAGGATAGCAACAAGTTCTGCGGCAGTTGATGTTGAGCTATGGTCTAGTTTAAACCGCCGAGCGATGATCATATGTGGAATGACGAAGGCTGCAGTGGAGGCATATGGTGTGACAGAGCCATCGTATACACGTGTACAGTATCTCTGTACTTTGTAGAAATGTGCAACAGGATGAGTTGCCTGAGCCCAATAGATGCAACGAATCACTCTTTAGTAATTCCAGGGATCTGCAATGTAACGACAGGTTTAGGCAGAACCCACGGGGGTATTCTCGGAATACAGGCGGGAGAAAATCTTGACGGCAAAACACTGTGATGGCGTGATATAGTCCTTCAAAAGCTGGAACCTGGGTGGGTGGCAGGGAGCGATGACACAGGATGGTGCCTGTGTCGGGTCAACACGCGAAGGTACATTAGCAGAGGCTCGCAGAGCAAGTATACTCCAATAGGATAAGCACGAGCTTCCGCTATTGTTCCATTGGTTGACGTGCATAGTGGGAGGCCTAAACATGTGCGCAATGCTTGAGCTTGAATGCTCTCCAGCGCGCGCACACAGCTAAGTCCCATGCTTGAGAGCGCCGGAATGCTGTACCGTATATATCCTACGAATAGTGCTTGGTACAATGGGAGTAATGACGACTCAGAGGGGCCCCATCTCGTTCCTGCAATGACTCGGAGGACGTGAGCAAAACTCTTCAGCTTTGACTTCAGTGCGGCGACGTGTCTTGACCAAGATAATCCCCGGTCTATGACTATGCCAAGGAACCTGTGGTGTGTAACTGTAGGTATCGCTAGTCCGTTAACGATTATTGGATACCTGGTCATTTGTTTTCGCGTGAATGTAATCATGCAACATTTTTCTATTGAGAGTTGGAGCCCTTGACGCCGCAGATACTTAGCTGTGATTGTCACTGCACGTTGAAGCCTAGCACGCATTTGGGGGCGGGTGGCTCCAGATGTCCATATGTATATGTCGTCCGCATATGCGCTAATCTTCACCGTGCTAGGAAGTTCGGATGCAAGGCCAATCAATGCAACATTGAAAACATTGAAAAGAGCAGGATTGCGTGCAATTGTAATACATGGCATATGTGAACTCATGCTATCAATTGACACCATCCGACTAAATAAGAAGTATTTATTTACAAAGAGCATCAGTGCTGCCCGGTTTGATTTCCCGACCTAATGTACAAAAGCGGTGGGCATGGCCAGCAGTGTTTTCTTGTTCATTTCAGAATAATTATTGTCCGTTAATTGTCCTCTCTGCTGGGGAGTTGTGGCTTCTCCGCTTCTACCGCAGCTGGGAGAAGCAGATAAATGCAAGTAGTGAAAGAAAGAGGAGGGAACTGCAAATAAAACTACTGATTTTAAAGAAGACATAGTTTTAAACATGTTTATGCTATATTCAAGAGCGCTAGTTTAGAGGCACTACTAAGCTGGCTGTTCTAAATATGGCTTTTGGTGACGCATTTACCCATTCGAATTGCTTTTTACTTCAACATCCCTACTCACTTATCAATAAGAATTTAGTCCTAAAGCAGACAATTTTAAACTCTTTCAGGGTGGCGAGGACTCTGCAGCTTCCAAACTGCGACAAAGGTGGTCACGTCCTACAGGCGCGTTTTGATACGAAGAATCCTCCTTTCGCCACCAAGCGCACCTTTTGATTAATTCCTTGACATATGAAGCCCATGGCACGCTTAACACTAACTGAAAGCGAAACAACTTCTCTCTCACCTGCCGCTCCGCGAGAGTCCCGCGCTCAATAGACGTAAAATGAAAGAATGCTGAAGAAGCCATCTCTGATGACTGTTGATGCCAATGCGATAGCATCTGAGTGCTAATATCTATTATGACACGATTCGTAAGTTTGGATACGTTCGTTGTGAACAGATCTGCGACGCTTAAAACAAATGCGGTGTTCCGCACATGGTCCACGCCACATGACAGAACACCAGGGAATACGTGTATGCGATGAAGTATAAGATGTATCTGCCAACTTTATGAACTCTGTATACCTCTCGTATATGCACGATCAAGCACAGCTATTGTCCTTGCTCTGCATATTAGGTATGAGGGCCCTTACACCGCGAATGAAGGAATTTGGTATTCCATCACATGGCCCATCAGGACCGCTTCATGAACTAGTAGAATAATGTTACAAATGAACGTACGAAAGATGTTTGTTTCTGTCGTCGTCATTGTTGTTGATCGCAATCAGTTAAATGCGCAAAACCTTAACAATGGACTTCTTGCGCATGCTTATATTTTGGTGGTGCGGAAAAACAATCGGAGAGAGATCGAAATATACAAACGCGGCGAACTCCGCGTTGCGCGACGTGAGAACCGTGCGGCTCAGAAAGAATAACGACACACCCGTTGAAGTCTTCCAAAATGTTCTCGCTACGGCCCAGGCGCCCGGACAAGTAAAGAAGGAGATAATAATGACAACACAGAAGGCCGGGCAACGGAGAAATTCAGCTTTCGATTCGGGTCACGTAACGCGCGGCCAAGTTCCGTCCTCGGTTCCCGGTGACACGCTATCATTTTCCGGCCTTGTCACGACGGCTCTGCACCAAATACTGATTTCGACTGGCGGACGACGAGTGTCGGCGGCGTCGACATCTCGAACAATGTTGCGCACGCGCTGACGCAATTATTCCTCGTGTCGAGGCCGCACAAAGGCTACCTAACGAGACCCGACGCTATGGGACAACGGAATATTTTTTTTCTTTTTTTTTTGTGAGTACTGAGTGCGAAAACCAAATACAGCCACCGGGGGCTTTAAAGTAGTCATCACCCCCGAATTCAAAAAAAAAAGAGATAGACATTAGCGATATTGTTCATCTTTATTATTGTACATCTTTATTATTGTGAAAGTAGCGCAACTAGAATCCTTGCCGTCGGTAACAAACTGCAATGGGAAATGGTCCACAGTCGTGGCTTTAACAAATTGATTTCTGGAGTTTTTTAACGTGCCAGAAGCAGGAGAGTGAAGATCATACGCAGAGAGAGAGAGAGACAACTTCATGTAGTCGCCTGCAGAACGACACCATGACTAAATGGCGCCGTGACGTGGGCCCTGACGTCTTCTCAGCGGGTGGTCTCTACTCAACTCCAGCGCGTGTTACTCCCGCGGTCGGTCGCCCTGAGGGGCAACGTTCCGTCGGTTTCGCTCGGCCTTTGTCTTTCAAGAGCCGCCGAGACTTGCTGGACGGCCCAGGTTTGACTTTCGTGGTCGTAGCATTCCGCCGCAGCCGCGAGTCGCGGCGGAATCGTTGTACTTGTCGAAGCTTAACTTGGTACAATCCCATAGGATGTGCGTCAGGGTGGCCCTCTCCCGCTGGCACACGCGGCACACATCACTCACATATAATTTAGGGTATAGATGAGTCATTAACACTGGGGTGGGTAAAGAACCAGTTTGCAATTGTCTGAACAGCACCGCCTCCGCTCGGCTCAGCCCCGGGTGCGGGGGTGGGAATTCCTTCGAGCCAGGCGGTGGAACTGTGTAAGATTTGGGCCCGGATATCCTGAAGCTGTTGTCTGTCCAGAGTTCGAGCCGTCTGCTGTCTCAGTACTATATAAAATGCGCACGGAATCAAATCATTATTCCCTTTGCACTGTGACGGTTTCACTTGAACATTATGTTAGCTCCGTCTGCAGCTCATTGCTTGCAGTGTTCTGGTGCTTAACTCACGGCGGCCCATTCGACACCCAGTCAGGGCGTTCTAGCTCCAGTGGAGAAAGAAGGCAAGAACGCCCGTTTACCTAGGTTTGAAGCCGTACTTAATAATCACAAGTTGTCCAGATTGTTTAGAATCGCTAGTCAGTGACAGCGTCTGTAGGTCAGGTTTATCTCTTGCACGTAAAAAAAGGAAGGGAAAAAAATTAATAGTTTCATTGATTGCCAGTGAGCGGCCAAGGTTGAAATTTCTATGACCACGCCGGGCACCGCCCGCTTGGAAGAGCTGCTGTAGCAGTCGTTCGTGTTTTTCTCAATTTAATATCAACATATACGTAACAAGCATGTCGCATTAGTAGCTTAAATGAGCAGTGAAGCCGTTGACGCTTGAAGGCCGTGAACAAAGTCGAGGGTATCTTAAATCTCACACGGACACCTTAATTAATTTTTTTGAGGCTGAGTGGCAGCACCAATTTAACCCGCACTAGTTTAATCGCAAATCTCGATTACATACCCCGCAGCAAAACTCGAAAACATTACTCGTGGCGCAAAACTCGAAGGGCCGCTCAGCCGCGTTAAATTAGGCATTACTGCTTTCGCATTAACAACTGAGAAGAAGTGCTTAGGTTTCATAGAAATTAAAAAAAGTGTTACATATGCTAAAAATGACATAACAAAGTTTATAACTGCTAAACAAGTTTCACGCATTCTGATGGTATTATGTACAATTCATACATTTCACCCATTGCCTCCACTTCTTTACCGAGCGTGCAACTCAAGTAACTTCCACGCACCCTCTCTCAACAGAGTTCCGCGTAGCTCCAGTGACTCCTCAGCAATCGAGTCAATGCATGGTCTAAGAGCGCACTAGTCCAGGAGTATTCAGCGACGATTGGTTAGCTCAACGGGTGTTCGCTTGAGCGGTTGTCAAAAGTCTACGAGTGACGGCGGCGTAAATCAGCGCAACGCGTTACAGAATAATTGAGTAAGAAATCTCCATTTATCACACGGGACGCCCATGAGCTACGGTTTGTCCTTTCCCCACTACATACTTCCATGGTACGTGGTTTAGGAGGCGAATATATAGGAGGCGAGTGTAACGAAACAGAAATTAAGGAAAAAAAACGGTCAAACGTGACAGGAATTTAGATAACGCTATCTTCGGACCTGTTTCTTATTGTCGATCTTTCTCTCACTGCAATTCTAACGCCATCAAACGCCTCGCGCTCTGACGTCGGGACCATTGTTCACGATATTCCTCGGCAAGCTGGCGCTGGATTTCTAAGCGAACTCTCCGAACACCAAGCGCCCGCTAAGACGCCATAAATAAGAATTTGTCGTGGCAGTGCCGACGCCTGGCGTAGGCGTGGCTGATGCGTAGAAGAGTTTCGTGGGCAGAAAAAAAAAGAAAAGAAAAGAACCCCGTCAACTGAGGGACGAAAAGTAGCATCTTCGACGCCCACAATCCCGTCAGTCCTCGACGACTTTCTTTTTCTTATTTTTTTTGCGCTTCTTTCTTTCGTGCTTTCTGATAGCGTATCTCGCTCGCTGGAACGTTTCGTTGCTTACATTTTTGGGAGGCGTGAACGTGCGATGCTGTTTCCGCTCGGCAGTTTTGGCTGGAAATTGTAGCCAATCTCGACGCGCAGAATGGGGCCGCCTGTAATTTATCCTAATCATATTGTCGGCTGCAGGCAATTTATAACTCGCCGCGGATTTTCGAACAGCGCTGCGGCCGAAACTGCCTTCAATTTTAAATAATCGTATAAAACCAGAAAACAGCAACAACAACCAAAAAAATTAAATAAGCTAAAATCGCTCTTGGGAACTTTGAACACTGCGTCCAGTAATTCGAGACGTAAAAAAATTGGAAAGAAAGAAAAAAGAAAGCAGTGGTGGAGTGAGCAGTGATGCGCGCTTGGGTTGCTTTGCGACAAAGTTTTGCGATCACTGCTGGGCAGGCGAGCCCACCGTGGTCGTAGTCGTGGTTTCCGGGAGTTATACGGTGCTTTAGTGGTGTCAGTACCCATTTATTCTATTCAGCAAAACATGAAATGTTGCACATCAGAACTGAAGAAGGTGTCATTTCTTCAGCCCTTAAGCATCCTTATATGCGAAAACTGCCTGTGGCTTTTGCATTTTCAGCGTACGCATTCTTCAGCGCTTTAGCACATGTGCAGGCGGTGTTGAACACCAAAAATTATGTTTTAGAACGAACACAGCGTTAAACAATTTAATAATTGAGGTTTCATCTATGAAACAAGTAAACAACGCTTATGAACACGATTTAAAATAGTGTTCCTTTAGAAAGGGAAAGAAAAGAAGCAATTGACTCGCCATCCCGGCCCTGTGAAAGGGGATGTCAAGCGAAGCCGTTGCAAGAACACCACTACAAATGCTGAGTGGGGTATACAAAGAAGTATGATATGTTCTTGGGCTAGTCGGTTCATAGATTCAGCAAAATGTTTGAACTGCGCGAAGAAGGTGAGGCGGGAACAGAAGCCCAGATGCACATATTGCGCTCTGTGTCTGCGTCTGTATTTCTCTTCACGTCTTGTCTTCTTCGCGCAGTTTGAAAATTTTGCTGAAGGTATGCAATGCTTTATTGGTAGTCCTGATGCGTTTCTAGAGCTTAGCTTGATGTTTATTGAAATATACGTTCTTCTGTGTGTTGTGTCGGTTATTTCAATGTGCGCTTCACTTTGCAGAGCGCTTGTAGCCTTTGCATTACGAGGGGGATGAGCCATTGCATTTTTGCTTGCTTAGTCATTGGCGATGATGTATTGCATGAGCCATTGCCGATGATCATAATTTTTCTTCCCGGACGGACACAAAGAATGACAACCACCGAGAGGCAAACAGCTTCGCTGTAATAAACTCAATCGTTGTTTTTCTTGCACCAGCATAGCAGTGGTTGAGTCGGAACTAGCAAAAAACTTGCTATAGGAATTTGAGCATTGACAAGCAGTCCCTGAGGTTTCTTATTAGCGAACACTTTGCTAAATAGCTCAATAATAATAGTACCATTGTTAAAACAAAAAGAAATGCTGAGAAACATCAATTGTCATGCAGTGCCCCAAATATAGTTTCTTTCTTTTTTGGAATGTAAAAATAATAAAGTGAACAACATATCTACTTTGTTAGAAGAGCTGTTCAATTAGCCCAACACTCGAAATATGTATTCTACAAGCACTCCGTTAAGCTGCTTCTTCTATCGCTGTTCTTAGTCCTTAGTCCTCATATACAACAATTTAGTTTATATTTCTCAGTATTTCTCATAATTTTCGCTGCAGTTTGTCAAGGTACTTTGTTTTTCAATGTGCCCAGTTCCTCCCTACTGGCGCAAGCAACCCACTGACAAGGCTGGTATCCTCGGAGAGAGCGTCATCATCGACTGCCAAGCTGACGGGGTGCCCCATCCTCAGATTAGGTGGAAGAAGATGATCCGTAAGTTAATACTTCGGTGCCGATCTCATTTAATGTGTAGCGGAAATTTCTGGCAAGACTCTCCTGCTTCAACTTACCGCTTTCATATGGCCACCTAAATCGCCGTAAATGTGATCAACGGTGGAAGCAACGTACAGGAAAAATGGGATGTACAAGCGGTCGTTGTACTAGCCCAGATAGATAGCCCAAGATAGCCGAGGTAGCCCAAGACGACAGATATATATATATATATATATATATATATATATATATATATATATATATATATATATATATATATATATATATATATATATTCTCCCCAAATATCATGCATTTCGTTATAAAGCAAAATATGGAGCCGGGCCATCAACATGTGTAAGCTCTTGCAGTAAACCGCAACGCCCCCTTTTATTCCCCAACCTCGGATCTAACGGCGCTTATCCATTCAGTACTCGTTTTTGTATTGAATTTCTTGTTGCAATAAGACAATCCATCCATGTCGGCTATGAGGTGCAGGATTGTTTATAGGGTGGATCAGCTAACTCCTCGCGCACCTGGAGCCAGCCAGCTGTGAAGTATACTACATGAACCAGAACATGCTTGTACTGTACGTGATGGGGAATCTTGGGTGGTGTGCACCATATGTTCCCTAATAATCTGCTCCATGCACTTCAATTTATTAGGAGCGCTGTTGTTGTCAAAAATCCACCTTATTTAATTCCGACACCAATCGATCGATGCCAAAGGCGCGTCACATCTGAATACTTCTGCTTTACAAGACTGAAATTTCGAGGAACTTACAAGTTCAGTCCTGCTTCGTACAGACAAACAGTGCGGTATTCCATCTTCCTTTGACAAAAATGCCGCGTACTGATGATATCGGATTGCGATCGAGTCTAAAGGAATTCAAATTGGGTTGCAGCTAGCCGACCACGAAGTGTTTGTTTTCGTGTTAGCTTTCACTCTTTCCGTGTGCCCATCGCCGCAACAGTCAACTGTCACCGTCAGCATCGACAACGGCGCTCGATTCCGCAAAAGCGTAGAAGGGAGAGAGAATCGATATTGTTGTCTGCAGCGCATGCGCACTTCGTATCAAGACATTTGGGCGAGAGAGAGAGAGAGAGGGAAAGAAAGAGAGGACGACGTCCGAAAATGAGAATGGTGCGTGCTTTGCAGCGTCCCCTAATGCGACGCGTCATGCATCTCAACTGCATTGGCACGCGAAAGTCGTGACACACGTAAAGACATGACAGAAGGCAGAAACTCTTGGTCTTTGCTTTTTTATTCCTTTCACCGCTATTCGAAGGGATAACAAAAAAGTGCTAAAAAATATTTATGAAAAGCTGACAATTGAAGGAAGAGCCAGCTCAGCGGCGTAATAAAAAGAAAAGAGCATCGCGCTGGAAGTAAGCGCAAAGAATCGGTAGGCTACGTAGATGAGAACTACAGCCGACATTAACTTTAGGAAGAGCGCTAATGCTGGGTGCGCGTTCGCGGCACTGTGATGAGACCGCCGGTGCAGTCTGCTAGGCCATTCCGGTCACGTTTTAGGAGTCAAATCACGTTCTCAGGTTTCATGCGCAATTTTCTTCGCGCGCGCATTTGCCCCCGCGAATAAACAAGGAAGCATGGCGGACGTCTTTTTTCTTAGACACGAAGCGCCGAGTAAGCGAACTGAAACGGAAAACGAACTAAAGGATCATATCCCTTAAATGCCTAAAGCGGTGATTCCTGGAATCTGCACCACCCCGAACGCACGCGAAATCCGAGAACAAAGCCCCCCCCCCCCCAATATGAGGAAGAAAACGATGGAACGCTAAAGGGCAAGCAAGAACTTGACAGGCATTGCAGAGCGAGAGGAGCCGTGCGCAGATCCATACGTCTATATGGCAGCTTGGAACACTTCCAGCAGGCCCCGCCGCCTTCCCCAAGCTCCCGCTCGTTGACAGCGGAGCGAAGGCAGCGGCGACACGAGGGGAGAAACTGAGAAGATGCAGGCACAGATATCTCTGGGCGCACCCGATGCGATGGCACGCATCGTCGGTCCGAGCAATGGAAGGGCGACGCTCACACACGCCTCCGTCACGCAACCGTCGGCGCGGTAGCCTTACAGCTGTTGCGCGCAGCGCGCGAACCATCTCAGTTCTGTTTACAGCGCATTCTGCACCTCTCTCTCAAGAGCGAGCTGTCGCTATAGCGCTCCAAGACGCGCAGGCATGCACGTACAAACGCTAGCAACAAAGGCCCGCGCACGTGAGCACGTATGAGACAAACAACGCAAAGAGCAAGACAGACGCCCCGCTCGCGCTGTTCACGTCGATATCGAATCAGTGCTGTGGTTCAGCCTTCGGCGGCAGCTTTTTTCTGCACTTTCTTCCTTTCTTTTCTCCCCTTCACCCTCGCCGCTGTCCCGCTCTACGCGAACGCGCTAAGAGAAGCAGCAACGAGACGGAGAGAGAAACGAAAGAAAGAAAGAGCGATAAAGAAAAGGGCCTGTTTTCTGTCTGCGTCGGCGCAAAAGCGTGATCCCAGCAGCCGAAACCGCGCTGCTTTCCCGCGTCTGGCACGCTTTGCGTTCAAACGAAATCGCCAACAGTTTTTCGCGTTGCTACCGAAGCGACGCGATCTTCTTCTACCCATCTCCGGTGAGAAAGCGTCGAGCTTGCGAAAGCCCTAGAACGCGGGCTCGAGGCGGCAGCAAGGCGGAGGTGTTCTGCCGGCCGAGAGAGCGTCGCACACACGCACTATATATATATATATATATATATATATATATATATATATATATATATATATATATATATATATATATATATGCGCATACTCTCCCGGCCTCCTCAATTCTCTCGCGCATTAACTATGGTAACGCAGTTCGCGCCCGCCCGGTATTTGCATAGAAATGGAATTTTTGTTGCGATCCGCGGCCGCGCGCGCGCATCCGTCCCGCGTACACGCACAGACAAGCACACACGGCGGTGCGGCTCTCTCGGGAAGGGGATTAGAATTGAAGACCAAGGAGTGGCTCACGGGGCGCTGCGGGGCTATACACCGCCGACATTTTCATGAGCTTACGCGTGTGGCCGGGCGCCGCTGTTTTCGCAACAACGAGCCGGCGTGGTGTTGCCCGCACTGCGTCGCGCTTTGTATACATACTCGGTATCAACGAGAGTGGCGACATCGTGCGCTCATTGCACGTTCGAAAGCAGCGCCATCTAACAGGCGGTTCCGCGCCCAACGCGGAGTTACTTTGGGCGTGAAATGGGTTGTTTTACGGCAGCGTATGCGGGCGCTGTATCGAATGGCGCTGCGTGATTACTCGTTACACCGTGTGTTTCAGTGTAAAGCATTGCGCGCACGCGCGAACAAACCGCTATTTTCTCGCCTCACTTGCAGCGGGTCCGCTCGTCGAGTCGCAGACCATCATCAGCAATCCGTACATCCAGATCCTCGAAAATGGCTCGCTGGTACTGCGCGAGATCGGACTCAAGGACGCCGGCGAGTACATGTGCCAGGCGACGAACAACGTCAAGCCGAGCCTTAGCGAAGTCATCAAGCTGCGCGTTCACGGTGAGTTTGCATCACAAATACGTGAATAAAAAAAAATAAAACGAAACCCCGATTTCCCTGTCTGAGCGAGCGTTGTGGTTTATTTCGAGGCAGGTGTGTGCATATTTCATGAGATGCGTGTTAACGCACCGACGAACATAACATCTTCTAGCTCCTATCGATGTGGCGTGAAATGTTAATGCGACAGTATAATACGTAATATTGAGGTCATTTGCGATGTTCCAACGCCTACTACACTGCAGAAACTTTACATTAGATGAAATATGTGCCGATAGAAATGCAGAAGTACATTTTTGATTGTGGTGTCCGTAGTGAAATCTGAGAACCCCCACTAAAGCTTATGCGAAGAAAGAAAACTTGATGTTCTGCGCTTAATATGATAAGAGTGCGAGGGACACTATTTTACCATTACCCTGCAATGATTGTTAATTGTATATATTCTTATTGTGGTACTTTAATCTGAATAAAGGGACTCAGTGTCGCTTTCACGAAACATCAAAAGATGACATATGTTAATGGAAAGCAACTGGCGTAAAGTGGAAATTAGCATTCATCACACTATCCGCAACGCCATTGCTGTCCATTCACTTTCTTGTTTTCTTTCGGTGTTTTTTTTTCATAGCCAATCCCTGTACAACATAGTGGTGCATGTGTTGATGCCCTATACCTTTCTACAAAATAATTTCACTCAGACGTGTGCTTGCCCTCGCGAAAGTGTCTATCTTTCTCTTTCCTTCCTTTTTCTGTGCTTCCTTGCCTTGAGAACGTTTACGAAACAAACTTAGATTTCACATTAGTGTGCGCCAGCAAACAGCTCATTAAAATATAAGTAAATAAACGTTCGAACTAGGCATGAATAAGAAAAGGCTTTATTTTTATTGCAATAATTATTGTTTCACTACAACCCTTTCATCCTAAAAGTGGAGCAATTGTCAACTAATTAATAAGGCCTGTAGAGCACTTGGCGCGTAATAAGCTCACTACAGAATAAGGAAACGTGGAAGCAGCGAGCACCCATGGAACTGGCATAGCTCATTGCAGTCGTTCTTGTTGACAATTACAAACGCTTATAACATAACTATATTAGGCCATGTTGGCGCAACCCTAACATAGCACTCTGCAAACACTCTTCTTTACATGCCACCGTGTGGACAGTACCGGCCTTCTTCAAGTCGCAGTTCAGCTCCCAGAACGTACAGAAAGGAGAAGACGTGAGAATTCGCTGCGAGGCATTCGGTGAAAAGCCCATCAATATCACTTGGACCAAGGATCGCCAAGTGCTCAACTTCCAAGCCGAAGCTAGGTAATGTAGAAATATGTCGTTGTGTAAGCGGAGCTGGTATTCTCTTCGTTCGCAGACTGCAGCTCCGTAACTGCAGTATAAATGAAATTTGAGCGAGTTGGTTTGTTTCATTTTGGCAACAGCGAGAGAAAATGGGGGCATGCAGAGAGGCGGGATCAAAACAGTGCTGACTATCAATTGATATTTTTAATTTAGAGAACAGACTAAAAAGTTGACTTCACGTTGGTTATGTGTGCCTTCGCGAACACGAACGAAAGAAAAGCTGAGGAATAATACACTGCCGCAGTTAGCAGTTCATAACCAGAAATGTGGATGTGTGCCTTTCGTAAAAAACACTGTTATCTTGCGAAGACTTCTGTATTAGCCCACACGGGAAATAAAATAATTGTGATGATGATTATGTCAATGATGACAATAGCTGCGGCTTATCTTATGGAAAAAAATCGCAGTTTCGCCCGAATGGTAAAGCACCGATTCCAATAGCAAATGATTAGACAGCTATACGAAGTAAGGATAGTAGCTTTATCGGCCGTATAAACTTGTAAACATTCGCTTACTAGCAAGCATGATGTCAAGTGTGCGCTCTCAAACACGAACACATCTCACTTGACGACCACGGACATTTGCTGTCAAAACGCTGACTGAGAGCAACAGCGAGCGAATCGACCTTCGCTTTGCCTCTCACTTGAACGCGAACTGAGTGGCGAGAACACAGCACACACGAAGCTATCGGACTTCTGCACACCAAGATTCTGTAGACATCGCAGATTGCTTTCAAGGTAGAGCCCGCGCGGCTGCGCTCATCCGTGCCTTACGCAGCCACCGTCAAAGTACAACGCCCTCCCCCCCCCCCCCTCTTCTCCAGTGCTTTGCGCGCAAAGGGAGACCGATCGCTTCCTCCCCGCCTTCCTTCCTTGAGCGTGCGAAATCGAGACACCATTCTCTGTTCACCCTCGCACGCTTTCACTCGCACCCATTTCACTCGCATCCCATTTAGGACTTTATACGGAACAGTACGGTGACGCCGGAGGGAATGCGCCTTGAGTGTCCACATAATTGCTATCGCAATAAAAGAAGCAGAAGCTTGCGTAAAGCCAACCAAGTATCGCTCTCTCCAGGAAAAAAAACAATTTTAGATGTCTCTTGATATTGAGGCTGTCGCGGCTTGTGAACCTATGGTTCGTTTTTGTTGTTATTATTTAGCATGTGCGGCTATCACCACAAACTTGAAATCAGATTTGACACTTGTTGCAGAACGATAACGTAGAATCAGAGGTTGGAGCCGAAAAAATTTATTGAGATAGTCACAGTTACATTGTCCCGAACAGACTGCCCGTGGGAAGCGCACCCATCGAGGGGCAAAAAGACATGTCGCAGCTCTCTGATTAAAACGCGTTACGAGAGCGGCGTCCCGAAGAAACGTGACTATACACGCGACTGCGTGTACTCGACGGCGGCTGCAAGGGAACATGGGTCCTATAAAGTAAAGCTATTGTAATCTGTTTTTATTCCGATCTCCTGACGTCAAATTTACGTAACCAACGACGCAAACATCAGGCGGTGACCCGCATCGTTGTCTAAACATAGGAGGTCTCCTTTGTTTGCCTTCAAAACGAATAACACTGCCTACATTGAGCAGTTTTTCTTGTCTAAGTGGCTGACAAGAAGCGAGGAACGTGCTCAAGTGGAGAGGTTTTTGATGGGGCTGAGCCAGCGTAGAGAATATAGATAACCGAATGAAGAGGGTGGCTCCGGCGTCTGCAATTGGTCCGCTTCCCCTTACTTAGCTTGCGATGGCTGGTCGAAAATCGCGGTGGCGTGCAGTGGAAAGTTAGGAATGCTTCTACAATGGTTACTCAGCAAGAAAGAGTTGGCACATCGATATCGTATACATGCCGAAAGGGCTGGATAATGTTACACTGTCACACAGTAAGTTTTATTATACACAAATAAATCCATGCTATCCGACAGGTGCGAGTAGCCAGTGCCTGAGCATTCGGCGAGCAGCCATCCTCTATTCCTTTCGGAACGGGGCAATCTCCGGCTATTCCGAAAAAAATTCAGTTTTTTTGTGCATATTAATGCATCTTTAACGCGTACACGTCATTTTGACGCGGTGAGTTTTCGCGGTTTTATGACGTCATTTGACAGACATGCGAAGTGGGCGCAGACCAATAGCAGAGGGCCAACGGCAGACTGGCGTCGAATTAAAAGTAATTATTTTTCTTTTGTTCGGTCCAGTCATCCATATTCAGTGTGTGCACGTAATATCAGATGGGGAGCTATCGTGGTTTCGTAACGTCCCGTGAACAGACAGGCTATGTACGGTGACCCGAAATTTTTTTTGACCAATCGTAGAGGGCTGATTGCACACTTCGAAAAGACAAGTTTGGAATCGCTTTATGTTATAGCGCCCTATATCTCACAGCCGCGCTCCGACGCATACATTGAGAGGCCGTGGGGACTTATCACTTCACCACCACGTTGGTAAAGACGTGCGTATTTTCGTTTTCTCCAGGGCGCAGATACGCGAGAGATGCGCTAAACGCGTGCACCATGCGGTTTTGTCGTGGGATATATGTGTGACTTGCACGTTCCCAACAATATTCTTTTCCGTTTTATAATGTTTCAGTTGGTACTCAGCGTTCTCCTGTGTCGCCTCTTTGTACTTCCAGCTTTTTCACGTTATTCCAAATATGAATAATTCTGGCACAACGTACTAAACGACGTTCTAAGTGTTCATTCATTGATGTGGTTGTCCCAACATTAGGGATAATTATGAGTGTTGTTAGAGACCCGAATAAAAGCGCGAAAACATAAGAGCTTCGTATTTTTGACCTCTATATACAAAGCGCGCTTGGTGACCAGCAGAGAGCTCATAACTGTATCACTCGATCGGGTGCTGTAGTCGTTCAAGTAATCTGGGATTCACGGGCAGCGTATGAATTTTTTTACGTGTGCCACCTACCACTCCGGAGGGCCTTAGTTAGCACTCTAACCGGTGCTTGTTTGCACTAGGTGTGGTAGCAGCCAATCGCGCAAGACCGCAGGTAGCACCCAAAAAGTGGGGGGAAAAGGCAATGAAAGATTTGCTTAAAAAATGAATGAAAATAAACAGCACGTCCAGGGACAGTGAAGAAAGCAGGTGATTTCACCCCACAAATTCTGGGAGGGCAGTTACAGTACCGGGGATGGAGAGGTCGTGGGGTGGGGCTGTGCTACTTGCTTGACCGGTATTGCAATGACTTACAACAGTTTTCTTTTTCGAGTCACTTCTTTTATCGTAGCCTGCGACTACCTTCGCTCTCACACCATCAGCTGCTGTGGCCACTTGCTGAAGGCCACAAAATATGTTCAGAAACGCCGCAAGAGAATTTCCGTCGTAAGGCTAATTTTTTATCGCAACGAAAAATTGTTTCGCCATCGTAGCAGCGCTTGCATTTTCATAATAGCAAGACAGCGGGAGCTACAATGTATTCGAAGATGAAAAGCTGACAGTCACTTTAGAATACGCTGAAGAGGATGAATGCAAAATCCTGCGCGCTCACATGACATTCATTAAATTACTTGACATTCTCATTCGAATGCGTTACTACCTAGCACTTGTTTTCTCCCACTAAAGGTTGTGGCTTCGAGTGCCTTAATTAACTCATACCTAATCAAGTGTGCCTTAATTAACTTGCCTTAATTAACAGCAATAGTTGTGGGTTCGACTCCCACCAAATGTCGCGGGTTCGAGTGCTTTAATTAACTATATCTTAATTAACTATGCCTTAATGAACTTCGTCCTAATTAACCACAAAGGTCGTTGGTTCGACTCCTACCAGTGCTGAAGTACTATTCCGCAACAGAAAATACACGGACGTAAGAGAAGAACACACACCAATTGCAAAAATTAAATAAACTTATTGTGCCACTGAATCGGTTTATATATGTGAAGCAGTCTAGACAGCGCATGCGCTTACGCGAAAAAAACGATCTGCGCATTGGTGTAGCACCCGGAATGCTGCTCTTATTAAGTCTTGCGAGTGGTGTTGGGCCCGACCGTCAATGGTGGCACCATAAATGTTTGTACTATTGAATTTTGGTCCCACCACTGGACGTGGGTTCGACTCCCACCAGAGGTGGTGGGTTCGAGTCCCAACAATGGTCGGCGGTTTGACTCCCATCAAAGGTCGTCGGTGGCACCATCAATTTTGCTGCCATTAAATTTTGGTGGCGTAACGCTGGATGGGTAATTTTTCAATAACGCCGGACAATTGGTTTTTGACCCATGCGGCACTTAAGGCTTTCACCGTAAGAGCTATTTTCGCCATGACTTATTCATTGTCTCTTACGGTAAGACACCACACGGTAATGTTGGAATCTTTGTTACCACCACAAAACTGCCGGCCCTGCAATCGGTATGGTTGACAGGGTGTGTTCAACCCACCGTGGTTGCTCAGTGGCTATGGTGTTGGGCTGCTGAGCACGAGGTCGAGGGATCGAATCCCGGCCACGGCGGCCGCATTTCGATGGGGGCGAAATGCGAAAACACCCGTGTGCTTAGATTTAGGTGCACGTTAAAGAACCCCAGGTGGTCAAAATTTCCGGACTCCTCCACTACGGGGTGCCTCATAATCAGAAAGTGGTTTTGGCACGTAAAACCCCAAATATTATTATTATTAGGGTGTGTTCGTTTTGTTTTTATGCTTTATGGCAACATTTATTTTTCTTCCCAGCTCGCAGAAACAATTGTGAGTTTATATAAATGTTATGTGCATGTGTAAGCATGGGCCTTTGACGACACTCGTTATTTATTCCTTGCAGGTATAAAGAAACAACGACGACGTTGCCCGAACACGTGGTGTCCGAAATTCACGTTAAATCCGCCGACCGCCGTGATTCGTCGCTGTTCACCTGCATGGCCTCAAATGCCTATGGGAGAGATGAGACAAACTTTCAAGTCGTTGTTCAGGGTAAGATTGGGTGACCGGTAAGATTGGTTAAACTACAGTCAGCGTCGAAAGTTTGTTGCTAGTGTGCGCAGTAGTGCAAGCTGCATATCCGAAAAGCAGGTTACTACCTAGCCTGCGTGTATAAATATATGCAACCTCATGTTAAATGGCGCCCGTTTGGTCCATAAGCTTTAGACGTCAACGGTTCTTCAACGAAGCAGGGTTGCAATATTCAATGTTCTTGTGCTGGCACATTTTATCTGTAGTGGTTTTTATAGATTTGCATTATTGTGACCAGTGGAAGATTGAGCCAACAGTCGGGCATCCATTCAAGTCTTAGCCAGGAGACAGATATCCTCATTCCGCTTCTGTTCGTGGGCTTTATCAAAATGTGCGAATAAAATCAAAATGAAACCAAAAGAGAAAACCAATTAAGCAGTGCAGAGTGCTAAAGATAGGTCCAAACATGCGGATTATGCATTAATTCATTTACTTCTCCAGCTCATCTGAGTTACAAATATCATATTTTCTTACACTTTTTAAAGATGGCTACAAGTGTTATAACCCAGAAGGAACCGGTGCGGGAAGACAATTCAGCGTCATAACGTATATTTGACTAGTTAACAGCGGTTTCCGGCGTGCTCCTTATGAGTCAATGAGCTCATCGTTTCCACTATTGTTGCGGGATAACCAAAGAAGATGGGAGACTGAATACTTCAATGGTTTAAAAAATATATTATTGGTACTGAAGAAAGTGACAAACGCAACCTTGTTAAACTCTAAAAAGAGCTAGCAATCACTAAAGATTGTGAAATTACGTCGTACACTAGAGTATCACCGGATCAGTTCCAAAATTTGTAACTGATATTCTTATTCTGGCTTTATCTCCAATTGATCGCTATGAGAGAGAGAGAGAGAGAGAGAAAGAGTATTATAATGTTCCTAAAAAAGAGACGTACTTATATCGGAATCCATGTTTATTTTGCCTCCAACTTCCTTGTCCTCATTCTTCGACTTTGTGACTTCTCGTCTTCTGGTGACTGGACCGTTATATCCTCCGTTGCCTTGCTTACACCCTTCCTGCGATGGTAAGGGGCCACATTTTTGATCGCAGTCATTTCTGCTGCTCCAATGTTTCCTAAGATACGGTTTTTATGTTTCCTTGCTGTCTGGATGTCATTGTCACGAGTTAAGGGCCTGTAAACAGTGCCTTGTATTTTTTAATCCGTTCTCGCAGAAGGACCACGGCTTGGTTGAATACCTGGCATAAGACTTACGTGACGTCGATCCGACTCTTCCTTCACTGCATTTCGGTATCGATGCTGCTTGTCTTGTGATAATTATCTTTCTTTAAGTACTGAAAGTTCAGGCAACCCCAGTGCAGCATCGGCTGGAAACCGCTGACTTTTTCTATAGGCTGCTAAGTGTGATAGATAGTTGTAGTTTAATGATACGAAATGCAGAGAGGTCGTCCTGAGGTATATTCCTCTAGCTAGCTACTCGGCGTTGGGAGGAGGGGAAGAGGGAAAGGAAGAGGAAAGAAAGAGGCGCTTGATGGGTGACTATGACGAGAGAAGGGAGGTGTAAATTATATGGCTAGCAATTTGGCATGCTCAAAGCCTACAGTTCAGGCCCGTACTTTTTGAAAAGTTCACTAACGCCTGAATGGCCTTGAAACTCAATTGAGCATCTGGCCAAGGGCCTCAAATAACGTCCTCTGACAACGGTGGGCTGTCAAGACGCATAAGGTCATTGTTCAACTTTTGACGCTCTTCCACGTAGTTAGGGCAGTCACAAAGCACATGACCTATAGGCTCCTTCACATTGCACAACTGACGGTCTGGAGACTCGGTGCGTCGCATGAGGTGCACGTATCCGCGCGTAAACGCTACCCCCAGCCTTAGTCTGTGCAGAAGGCTGGCACAGCTGCGTTGCATTTTCGGTGGTAGCCTAAATTTCATGGTACGGTCCAATCTCTAGAGTCATTTGTGGCGATTATCCGTATTGTCCCAGTGCTTCGCTGTCGATTTTCGGATGACACTGGAGAGGATGCAGTTGGCATCCGCTCTTGAAAAAGGGATTGCAGGCTGTGACTCTGGTTCTTCGAATGCTTTCTTCGCTTCGGCATCGGCCAATTCGTTGCCGTGTGTACCACAGTGGTTGGGAATCCACTGAAATGTGATGTGGTGGCCGTTTTCTTGCGCTCAAGTGTGGAGCTCGGCTGTTTGAAGAGCCAGCACTCTTTAAGCGCTTTGTGGACTACAGCCAAAAGCGGTGGCATGAGAAGTGTTGTGGTGTGTTACGGCGGCTTCTAAAGTGCATCTCCACCCGCCCTTGAAGTTCGGGTATATCGACATCAATTCTTTTACGTCTCTAATGACCCTCTCTGCCAATGCATTCGCCTCTGAGTGGTATGGAGGCGAATGCATTGAGCACATTTTAGAGCGCAACTATTCGGCGCCCTTTCCTGCGGCAAGCGTTGACATCGTCTCTCGCCATCCTAACCTAACCAAGCGAACGAGCACAGGGAAGGATGAAAGAGCAAAGGCGAAGCGTGGATGAAAGACGGTGATAGCGAGGAGGGCGCGAGGAGGAAAGCGGAGAAGCAGGTTACAGCGGAACCATGGGACGCAAAGCGGAGGAGGAGCGTATGGCAAAACCGTGAGAAAAAAGCACAGTGCCGCGCAAGTCTGACTTTGCAGCGACTATTGCTACGAGATGGCACCAGCGATGGCGCGTCATCTGTTCACCGATGACGCCACCGATATCATATGTGGAAACAAAGCACTGAATGAGTGGAGATCTGTCTGCTGCGGCTGCTGTGAATTACCCCACGCGTCGCCTACGTGCTGTCTCGTGTTCTCCCGTTCAGCGAGGCAGTTGCGCCCCACTTCGCTTCGTCTGCAACGCGCCGCACGAGGCGGATTGTCCGTGCCAGCCAATATATAGCGAAATGAAAACACGTATACAGCTGCGCTAACATTTCGCATTAGGGAGTATCGCAATCGTTGGCGAATGTTTATGAGACCATTCCGTAATTGGTTGCTGTGAAAGGCAGCGCTATTATCAGCGACTATCACTTTTGTGTTCTGAAACATTTTGCATTCGCTAAACATCACTGACAGTTTCTGAATTTTCTTTTCCCGCTTTTGATAATACCATTCTCGTACATTCATCAATGGCAATTGAAAAAGACTGTGCCCTTTTCATTTCCTTCTTCTTTTTCTGTAGCTCAGCAAAACCGAGGCGAACTACCTCGAATGCAGTCGCAGAGTACTCGGAAATTACTATCTTGTTTCCGCACGCCCTGTATTTTTACTCGTTGAGTTCGCATTCATGGCAAGTTCGGAGATAGCTGTTAACATCTTTCTTCATGGACATCATTCATCCCCCGTAAATTCGCTCGATATCTTCCAGCAGGTGTTCCAGAAGTCGTCGCGACCACCCAACTCGGGGCTGTCATGCTAAAGTCTCTGAATATTGGCCACGTCTGATTCAGGAATATGAAGATTCCCGTTCCGCAGTTCCATATCTTCAGTGCCTTCCCAAGTGGACAAGTAATTTATGTACTCATGCTGATCTATTGCCTGTATGTGGGGTTTTGACACGACGCTGCATCTGGGAGTTTGTCCCCAGGCCGGTGAGCGACGTCGCAAATGAATTGTTGCATTTCGGCTATCCATCTCGCAAGTTGTCCTTTCGGTTGGGCTAAACTTAAGAAGTGGCTGAGCGCTTGATTATCGGCGAATAACTTGTAATAGTGCCCTTCCAAGTAGGATCGGAAATAACGAAGACCCATGACCACCGCTACTGTCTTTTTCGGTAGTAGGGTAATTGTGTTGAGCTTTGGAAAATGTGTAAGAATATCTGATAACTTTCAGCTGGCGATGATATGTCTCCGTCAGGTGCCTCTGGCACAGTACAGCACCGGTTCCAAAATGTGAGGCATCCATGCAGAGTTCGAACAGAAGGCTAAAATCAGAGAGAACGAGAACAGAATTGGATGAAATGGTTTGTGCCAAGTAATTATAGGTCGCGTCACATTAGTTTCGCCATATAAAGGGAACTTCCGTTTTCAATAGGACTGTCACGCATTTAATCTTTGTGGCACACCCGGGAATGAAAGTTCTGAAATGTCGCGCTAATACGAGAAAGGCACGCTGTGCGTGCATGTCGCGGGGTTTCACAAGCTGGCGTATACCTTGAGCCGACTCTTCTTTCGTGCTCTTGGTGTGGCCGTCAAACGTTTTTCCTAAGAATACATTTCCTCATAAAAATTCACTTTTCTTTTCGATTAGATTTGCCTGGTTCAGGGCCGTGAGTACTTCCGTGAGGTGCTTGTCATGTATAAGAGGAGCCAGTAGGGAGGTAAAGCAGAAAAGCGTCCGGTTCACTGCTCTACATACAGAATGGAGGAGGATGGAAGAGAAAGAACGCAGAGGGAGTTCTCTGAATGAGCACACGCACAAGGAAAATGACATACTGCCAATGACATGTTAATAACGAAGGCCCCTTCATGTTTGAAAAGTGAATAGCGCCTTCCGAACTTGAATGAATGGCGAGGTCGCCGTTCTAGGATCTTGAAGTTAGATAAAAGACAATCCTTGAAGTGGGCTAAGAAAGATAGAGAGGGAGAGAAAGAAAATACATAACGAAACAGCAGGGTGGTTAATCAGATTGAGCGTTGTTCGCTACCCTGCACTGCGGAAGAGGGAAAGACGAATGAAAGATGAAAACGAGGAAAACGGGAAGAGCTGGTGGGCTGAATTAGCGCGCTTTTGTGTAATTTGGTTCTTCTATATGCTCGCGGTAGTTTCAAAGACTCTCTCTGGCATTTATAACTACGGGAGTCTAGGCACAATGACAGCCCCCGATCCCGAGGCCTACGAAACAGTGCTACATGGAGGCGGAATGTAGTTGGATAGACTGGATATATGTCTGGGGAGAGGGGCATCATGTCGGACCATGGAGGAACTTTGACATTGACTTTACACCTGACGTCAGCCTCGAGATCGGACGTAAAAGTGATAGCGGTTTTCGCGAGGCCTGTATTCCTGGCCGGTGCTTCCGATGAGAGCAGTGACGCTGGAGGAGTGGCGCGCAAGGAAGCCTTCGGCAAACCGCTACAAGGAGTACCACAGACAGGAGTGCTGACTCGCCTGATAAGGCCATCCAACTTCGCGGAAAATTTTACGGGTGACAGGTCACAACTAACGTTTTGCCGTCTCCAGCTGCGTGGGGAAACGTAAAAGTTGAGTTGAAATGTAGAATATCCGACCTGCAAAATCAGTGTACCGTGACCCGCCGCGGTTGCTCAGTGGCTATGGTGTTGGGCTGCTGAGCACGAGGTCGCGGGATCGAATCCCGGCCACGGCGGCCGCATTTCGATGGGGGCGAAATGCGAAAACACCCGTGTACTTAGATTTAGGTGCACGTTAAAGAACCCCAGGTGGTCAAAATTTCCGGAGTCCTCCACTACGGCGTGCCTCATAATCAGAAAGTGGTTTTGGCACGTAAAACCCTATAATTTAATTTAATTTAGTGTACCGTGCCGCCTGTGCTGTTTCGCCGCGCCGGCGACACGGCAGGCTTCCACACACGGCGATGGGTCTATTGCGCTTCTTTTATAGCCGCTGATAACGAGTAAATAACGTCCTTCCATGATAAGCCTTACACTTGAAGGCCGCTACGTTTCGCGATTATAGCATAGCCTGGTCGACGCCGTTTATTCTCGCTTGCTGGTCGTTTTACCTCCCTGCCATTTCGGTGTGATTTCGCGCACATTTACTTTAACAGCTTGCCCGAAGACACGAAAGAAAGGAGCGTTGTGGGAAGCTGTAGGTACAATGCCTGGTATTGCAAAGGCGTTACAAAATAGACGAATTGAATTTACTGCTTGCCTTCCTCCTCGGAGCAAGCTCGCTGCTCTTTACAGGGAGTGGTAAATTGCGGTGAGGTGAATGGCCTTCCGCCTATCAGCTGTCGTTGTTTTTGGTGTATGCTTACCAATGATTCATAAATCTGTTGCGGCTTTCTGGCTGTTTCCCAGGTCTTTTTTTCGTTTGAACAAGACTGCGGGAACTCATCCTCCCTGCCCCCTTTAACCTTTCACGATGAATAAGAAAGGCAGGAAGACGCAACTGCAAAATTAAACTATCGACTAGCGGGAAATTGCGATGCCAAATCCATGCACTTTAAGGCAAACTGGTCTCTCACTGCTGCTTAGACCAGCTAGATGTCTAAAAAAAAGGTCGTCGGAACGTGCAGCAAATTGCTGAAAAAAGCACAGCAGAACTTCTGCGCCCTTTGCCACTTTCGGCGGAAAAACAGTTATCTTTTTCAGGAGACTTTTCAAAAATTCGTCGCCTTCTTGTTCTCCTTCGTGAACACTCACAATGTCAAACTATTGTCGCCAGTGTATTTTTACGTGAACTGAAGATTTATTTTTGAGGTTTAACGCCACTAAGCAACATCGAAGGTGTGAGACACACCGTAGTGAAGGGCTCTGTATTAACTTTTGCCAAAGGTGTGCTTTAGCATGTACATACATTTAAGTATATGTGCACTTGTGCATTTTGGCATCATCTAAATAGAGCCTCTGCGTAAGGAAATCGATCCTTGATCGCATGCTCAGCAGCAGACTGCCGTAACCACTAAGACACATTGGCGCGTCTCGCATAATGAAGATGATGGCACCACAGTAGCATCTTTGTGCTTATGTAGGTTGTCTGTAGGCCTTCGGATGTTTTTCGAGTATATGAGGTAAGCTGTACCCTCACAGAAGCAGCTGTTTACGATATCGCACATATAGCAAGTGTATGCAGTAGGAAACGAAGAATTTCAGGCTATTCAGTTGCAAAAACAAAGGGAGCCTGTTTTCGCAAGGAGAGCCTAAGATGCGATGTCGAGTAAAGTGCGTCGCTTCTCGCGAGTGCATGACTGTTTTTGTTATTTCCGCACGTAGTACTGCAAGTACTCTGAGTGGAATACGCAAAACGAAATTAGACATAATAAATTCCATACAATACTGACTCACTTCACGCATTCTGTTGACAAAACGGTCCGTTTGGAGTAAAGAGAATATTAAAAAAAAATACAATCGCACAGAAAAAAAAATGAAGGAACGAAGTTGAAGTGGCAGTGACAGCCGATAGGGACATAAATATAAACATAAGTAAACATGAAAGAAGTACGGCCTGCGGGTCGAGCCGCCGAATGTCTAGTTTGGAATTAATTCCGCTCGATACATGGACAGGTTATCTTTCAGGTCGCCAGCCAAAAACGCGTTTCACGAAAAGATCCCACTTGTTCCGCTTGCCCTTTCGGGCTATTCGAGCCGCGCAACAGGAGAAGAGACCAGTAGGTGAGTCCTGGACGATGGCGTCGGTGGAAAGGAGAGGAAGAGGCGGGCCGCCAGAATTTGATCCGAGTCTGAACCGAGCTTCGAGCATGCGGACCGGTGATAGAAGCAGGGCAGCGAACCACACGCCACTGACGAATAAGAGGCAAACAGACGAAAAGGGGAAGTCGAAAATAATAAAACTAACAAAAAGGAAAGCGTACAATGTTGGGTCAGACGAGTTCCAAGGGTTCGTGGGCACTGGTTCGGGGGAGAAGGATGAGGGAATGAGGAATGGCTGGTGAAGTGGTGGCGAGGATTCGAAACGCGGGGACGCGCGAGCAATGGCAACACGCACTGAAGAATAAAACGCAGCGTGCGGCCCTCCGGCAGCGCTGAAAGCCAGCCAGCCCGGCGGGACAATTCCGCGGGGAAATGGGAAGTGCAGCGTTGCTGAAAGCGCACAACTCCGCCGGTGCCCCCGGTGCGTGTGTTCGCCATCCAGAAAAAAAGCCGAGTCAGCAGGGCTGCTTCCGAGCTGTTGTGCCGTTGTCGTCCTCGCTGTGCTGCTGCTAGACTGCGCTTGCTGTTGCTCTGTCGCTAAACGCGTGTAGCCGCCTCCTCGGTTCGTTGTCAGCAGCGCCGCGCGCGTGAGCTCCCGCCAACTTTTGTGTTTGCGCCGACATCCTTTGTCTCGCTGTTGCATTTGTGTTGCTTCTTGAAGCTTTCGGCTGTTCTGGTTTGCCTGTTTGCGCCAAAATGAAGAAGCTCTTTCTTTTCGTCCGTATTTGCCGCCTGCCTTCTTGTCTCTTCAATACGTCTTGAATAACAGCTGTTGCCGCAGCCTGACGTTAAAGTGCGCGTTGCCGAACTATAGGCGTCGCACGCGCCATCGGTTGGGTCGCTCGCGTGCGCGCTCGAGTGGCACGAAGCGTGTGACACTGGGCGCTCGCTTGCTTTCTTGCGTGTGCATGCCTGTTTTTCCGTACGTGCAGCCAGATGTGTGAAAGAAGTTTATTGTATTCCTATCCTCGGTTCTTGGCCGCCCTTTCTTCTTTTTAGCATCTGAGTGCGCTCTTACTTCCCAGAATATTGAGATGCGCAACCGGGTATTGCTCTTCCGGGAACAGGCGCGAACTTCTCTTTGGCAGATCACATTTCTTCGATTTCATGTTGCTATGTGCTTCCTCGTTCTGTGTTATGTAGCGTTCTATAGTTACCGTAGACATTTTGTTTGCGTAGAATTTTCAACCTTTGCCGGAATAGAGTAGGGAATAGAAAGGGACCATGTATAGTTCTACACCACCTACGCACAAAGAAAACAAACACGGCAAAACATGTTTGTAGTGTTATAGATGCCTTTTCTTAAAGAACACATATCGCCTGGGGCTAAGTGCCACAAGCATTACGCTTTGCTAAAATCAAGTGGAACCAAGCTAAAAACACACTTTGATCGATTTACACTGTGTACCGTAAAAAGGAAGTACCAACGCAACGCGCTACAGAAACATAGCTCGCACTGTGAGATATCTTGGACAATTGGGAAAGAAAGAGTTTATGGTTTAAGCGTCCGTCCTCACCACACATGTATCGTAGAATTTTCGTTAAACAGAGTTCGAGAGCAGAAATAACTAGTAAAATTTACAATTTCCACCCTGCTTGTTTATTGCGGAATAAAATTGGGGTTTGACAAGAAGTACATGATAAAAAGAAAGGGTACTTCTATCTCAAAGACGGCTTAACAAACAGTCAAGCATGAAACTTCAAGAAATTCTCGCTACTTCGATTCGTGATGCAATAAACCGCTAACTTATATTCTTTCAAACAGGCTGCTGAGTAGTGTGTACCATCTGCTCAATAACAACTAAAGGTAATCTTGGCTGCCCTTATTGAGTTTCGTGAGATGTTTCGCAGTAAGGCTTTTTTGCACTCTCCGGATTTCTGTCAGAAGTTGTAGCTTTTCTCAAGAGCGCCCTTCTTGTTCAACAATTTCACTCTTGTCAAAATTCGTTTATTGTATGACGTTCCTAGTGAACGACAGTTCTCCATCCAAACACGAAAGAGTTGCTCCTTGTCGCTGATTTTTTAAAGACAATTATGAACTTCCTAAATCCGATATGCTCTTTCCCTTTGTCTACGAAGTAGCTGCGCGGATTAAAAAAGTCGTACGAGTAAGCGAGCAGCGGTGTTATCGTTTGTCAGGGAAGATTTCCATATGACACCCGCATGACTATCTTTTGGAAACAAGCGATAGCTGCTTAAGGGATTGATTACCCAACATTTGGCTGTGGGGACACCTGAGCACTTCTTATCCGGCCTTCCGCGATTCAGGAGCTTCCATCACTCGGCACCTGAATACATTCGTGGATTTGCTCAATAAGCAACTTCAAGCCTTCGCACACACGGTGTTCGCACGTGATATAATACCAGTGGTCCTGCATATTGTTCTGCCGTTATCGTCGTTATTTACATAACTTAGCTCTTCCCTTGATCATAAATTGAATCGCCGGCTTCGCCTTGGCTACCATGTTTGCCGCCCCGGCATCGGGAAAGTTTGGATCGTTCGCTAGGCAGCGATCTGCCTGCGTATTTGCGTTGTGCAAATCACGTGGGCATGCCTTAGCGCCAACTTTTCTTTGCTGGCGTTTGCGCGAATGCCTATAACGACAA
Organism: Dermacentor variabilis; assembly: GCF_050947875.1. Taxonomy (NCBI): domain Eukaryota; kingdom Metazoa; phylum Arthropoda; class Arachnida; order Ixodida; family Ixodidae; genus Dermacentor; species Dermacentor variabilis. The sequence goes on along the minus strand of NC_134571.1, from coordinate 91,243,798 downwards.
AGGGAATGACGCACGCGGACTTCTGTGCTTAGAAACGAAGCCGCGCCACATGTTTCCATCTCGCCGATATCGACCGGATACGCGACCACGCCTGAAGCAACTTTCACTAGTTCGTGTATTTTCGCTAGCATCCCCCTTCTTAATTATTACCCTTCCTCGGCGACTGTTCGGGTGCGTCTGCCGTACGCCTTTGCAAGATGTGTCTTCACACGCAACGCCGCTTTTCGCAAACGTGGGGCGATGGCCCTCGGGAACGCTGTCACGAAGCGGCCGTAGCAACAGCATTTTGCACGTGTCCGACGCATTGGCGCACGTGTAATTTTAAAAGACGTCCCATCGTTTCTTCGACTGATGTCGCGGGCGTTTTTAATAAAGCAGAGCTTGTTAAAAAGGACTGGCGCTCCGAGAGCGCGGAGAAATTAGCATGCAGATTTGCCGCTAGTGAGCATGAGCGTGAATAATTCCTTCGCAGACAATGTTTTCGCTGCAAAGTTTAGCGCGTTAACACTTTCGAAGAATCTTTCCGAGCCCACTTTTCAGCGAAGGAGCGGGAAAAAGAGAAATGTAATGGTAACGCCAAAATGTAAACGTTAGAGATCTTTCTTTGGTACAGCGCGTGGCCGCTTTTGTTTAACGATGTCCAAACGTCAAGCAGTTACAACACAGCCTTGGGGCTCAATTTGCGAGTCAAATAGGGTGCGGCATTTTCCTCCGGCTGTGCAAGTTACTCTCTCGCACTGCACTGCTTTGTTTTCAAGTGTTTGAGCTTGCTTGTAATTTAGGGTAAAAAGAAAAAGCCGGTGCAGTTACATGATCTGTGTTAAGTTTCATTATTGGTGCTTTTTTTAGAATCTGGCGCTGTTAGTCAACATTTATGATGGTCTAAGTGGGTAACTGCGTAACTTAGGTTTCTTTTAAGCAATTTCTTGTCGATTCGCTAATGAGTGCCGTCGAATGAAGACACTATTGTTGTAGAATGAGGTAGAATTTTGAAGCTCCGTGCCACTGCTCATGCTGTTCCAAGCTCAATAAAAAGGACACGCGATATTGCTAATGCACCTCGCCACTTGCCATTGCACAGGGTGACAGGGGAGGCTTGTCGTAGCGTTATGCAGCGGATAATTAACGGCATATCTGTGATATGTCGTGACAAAAGTTTCTTGCACCAATTACTGGGATATCATCCATGGCGTATAATGAAGAGCTAGCTTTCGCATTCTTTAATTTATTACCGGTGCGGAATATGAGTATTTATTAGGGGGAAGAAGGAACATTTATGTGGTTCCTGCCAACTCGCCGTACCCGCCCTGGCGACACGTAATTTGTTGCTTCGTGCCACATTTTTCGAAACGCCATTTCTGCCTTGTGCGTGACAGGCAACTTTTTCTTCACTTCCAGAGAAGCCAGACAGCCCCCGAAATTTGAACATTAAAGAGGTGACCAGTCAGAGTGTGACGATGTCTTGGATGCAACCGTACAGCGGTAACCTTCCCCTTACCAGCTACATCGTCCAGTACAAGCGGGATTCAGGTAAGTGGCTCATGTGTGATATTTACCGCAGTGCAACCCATGTGCCCCCGAGATACTCAAAGTGGAGATCGCAGTTAAGCTATCCCTCCTGTCGAAACCACTTGTTTTGTCAATTCGATCTCCCCGTTTGCCGTTTGTGTGCCTTATTTGGCATAAATACAACCGGAGCTCTGCTCTTGCTGGGAGCCAACGTATGTCCTCAACATCGTCTGGCTTAGACGTCTTGCTGTAGGCGAACACAAAACTACTAGGACACCCACCGGCATCACACTTTTAAGGCCGTAGTACATTGGGCCTATAGCCAGCCAGCTTGTTCCACCAACCCCGTGGTCACAACGTGACATGATCGTATATTTTAGACATCAACGGCTTAAAGAGATGGCAAACGGTATGCTGGAAGATGCGTGTGTAATATATGTACTGTGTAATAGAGCACTTTATCGTGATTCCATAACGTCAGTGTTAAAAGTGTTCGACAGTTACATCCTGACCCTATACTGAAGTGCTCTCAATTTAGAGGCACGCGTGAATCGAGATTAAACTGGTCTTCAAGTTTCGATAGCCTGTGGTGTTAGCTTAGACTATCTAAAGATGTGCTTTGTCAATGCGAATTCAGACGTCCGACATAAAATCATACGTAGGTGCCTGCATAATTGTCATGTGATAGAACAAGTGTCTGCTGCAGTTGAAATATACTAATGCATGCAGATGGGTAGCGGTGTCTCTCTCTTGCATGTGACTGCATGTGACTGTCTACCATACCAAATTAACACTATATCTAGCGATGTTCCCCGCAATATTCTGAAGCGGTACCTGAAAGTTTCGTATTAAATTGTCTGAAATTTTCTCTTTCTCTTTCATATTCTGCTACGCAAGATACTTAATGAGAGATTGCGAAACACCTGATTGCTGGAAGAAGCAGGAAAAGCGTTAGAAAACGCTCACCAATAACGTCATCATTATTGTCTACTGATAGTAACCCGCATTGAGTAGGCGGAAACTGCACTTTAAGCGCGAGTGTCAGGAGCATCGTCCTACTTGCACAAAAGCTCGACGATACTTTTCATTGATTTCTTTATCTTCGGTCCTCCTTTTATTCCCAAGTATGATTTGCTACCTGAAAATTTTTCCGTTATGAAGCTAGCAACTTCCATAGAAGCGCTGTGTAACCTTGAATGGCGTGCTCATCAACAATGGTCCAACAAAAGGTGTCTCTCGAGACAGCGTTTCGACAGGGGGAACTTGCCTTCGTCAGGCACTGATGAATACAAGGCATCTGATATGCGCTTTTAAGTCAAGGCATTTCAAGTCTCTATCGTCCTGTGAACGTCTGTTTTGTTTTAATGGCGTACTGTCAAACGTAGTAAATAGGTGGTGCTGGCTGGTGGGCGAATACCGGGTGTCATTAATCCACCGGAAGTGACGTTGTGCATTTTTTTTTTTTCGTGTGCAGAGCAGTGGACCCCGGACGTGATGTTAGTGCGCAACTCCCCCAGCGATCTGTCCGTCGTGGTGCGCAACCTGAATCCCGTCACCACGTACAACTTTCGGGTGGTTGCGGAGAATGCTCTAGGACACGGAAACCCCAGCGAGGTGGTCAGCGTCATCACAAAGGAGGAAGGTGCGCTCGCTTCAGGGCGTCTCTTCAACTTTCTTGGTTCTTGTCTGACCCGCTTTGTGCTTCAGACGCTTCTCGTATTTACCAAGTTGGTAACCCCTTTTGCTAATCCTGAAACTAACATGTCCTATTCAATAAAATTTTATTTTTGGGCCATTTTCTAAAATAAGACAGGAATGTAGCTGGTAAGTTTTTTATTCAGGGTAATTAACAAACGTCTAATCGGTGATTTGGTTCAATGAGGTCAGTGGTACCTTTACAGGGCAACAAATTTGAAGGAAATGATTAGTTTAGCAGGCACTTATCATTAGCAAAGCTGGAAGAAAGTTATAACACATGATTGAAGACCTTAACTGACAAAATCAAAAGGCAGGTTTTGGGATTATTATGATCAACGTTAACTTAACGTCCAAGAGTATGGCGAACAAACAAAAGTTAGCGAATGGTTCTCAACGCGTTGAAACGGCGCAGAAGAAAAAATACGTGAGCAGCACGTTATATCAGTACTAGAATTTCATGGCGAGGTATGAAGGATACCAAAGAGTCTTGGGAAGGAAACTAAGCCCCGCGCAACTCTCAATGGAACGGAAAATGACAGGCGCAACGTGACAGACAGAACGACTTTGATTCATAACTAGTCCCTGAGTTGTGCTGCTAGAATATTTGCTGGGGTGCTCAGTGTACACATTGGTGGTGAACGATAAGTCGACCAACCTGTTGGTTAAAACATTCACGTCCACCTCCGCGTCCTCAAATTCTCTGGTGGCTGGTGAAAGGCTTGACACACAAAAAAGTACCTTTTGACAACACATATGTGCAATACAATGCCGGCTGTCCTAAAGAGATTAAATGTTTAGTAGCTAGTTTCATACGCTCATGGCAATAATGCATGCCCCCTGTGGCGTTGCAGATACATGTCTTGCAAAGTTGGGGCATCCATTTTCAGGTTCAGTGTACCAGAGAAAAGTAAAATTTCCTCAAACGGAACCTCAGGAGACCGGATAAATATGTTGTGATTAACAGCAGTTTCGTTTACTAAGAAAGATCTGTGCAAATGTCGAGCACTGTATATTATACAGCTTCTTAGCACACTTAAATATATGAATCATTAAGAAGTGATTGTAGCCATTCTTGCTTGTCCTGTGGTTTGGGCATCATCGACAGCTGCTGAATTGAGTATGGTCATTAGTTTCGGTTTTGAAAAGGTGCTGGTAACGTATCCGAACAAAACCACAGCTCTTACGGCTCCTATCGGTGGCAGAATAACACGCAGTCATGCTAGGGGAATCGAAAGTATCAAACGGTGTAATGTAAGGTGGCCGAAATTTTCATTGTTCTTTTACAATCTTATCGTCTTTGAGGCGAGTGGCGGTGCTGCAAACCATTCCAGGTCACAAATCAGTGTAAACATATCATATGGGATGGGTCGTTTCCGCGGTTTTCATGACGTCGCGTGAAAACATGCGCAGTCGGTGGTGGATCCAAAATTTTTTGACCAATCGTGGAGGGCTGATTGCAGGATTGGAACAGAAAAGTTTGGAATAGCTTCACGTTATAGCGCCCTAGCAATACTTAACACCAATGTGGAAGAAATTCCACATGTTCGTATAGGTATTTTTTTTTTCGAGTCCATTCATCATGGCTAGGTGCGGCCGTATTGCCAAATAGCTGACACGCAGAGCAGCACTGCCATCTTTAGTACCCTTACAGGTGTCCTGGCTGTTAGCCTTCTTTCCTACGGAATTATTCCGGAATAAAACAATAAATGCCTAAATATTTTACTGCAGCAACTACACGTCATCGACAGCCTAATTCGTTTAATAAAGCTAACCTTTCTATGCCTGCTTTCCTATGGTTAGGGGATCGGGAAGTCTTCTTCTTTGATATTTCGCAGCGTAGACTAGTTTACTGTTGCAGTATCTCCGGGATCGACCTTTTCTATACTCGCGGACAACTTTCTGTGGCTATGAAGGGGAAGCTACGGAGGCAAAGCGTGCACAAAGGAGAGCGCTTCTGAAAAGAGTCACGCGTTTTCAGTTACGTTAGAATTAAGCTGGTGAAGAGAAAACATAAACACGTATTAGCAATAGCTAAATAAGACAAAACACCACTGAATGTTAAAGCTTACTTATTTTGCGGCTTTCGCTTCCGCGTTCAGACAAACGCGAAACCGTCGCACGTGGAAGCTGCGCCAATTCAGCGTCTGTTCTGAGCAACGAAAAGCACTGTCAAACGCTGGCGGGCTACTTAGCGCGATGACACAAGTGCAGAAGCTCCACCCCCGTAGCTTTCCCTTCATAGCCACAGAAAGTTGTCCACGAGTACTGCCCGGGTGCCGACACTAGGTACAATCTCATAGCACAGAGGGTCAATCGCGTAGTCATTATAATTCGTGGTCATGTGGGTAACGTGTTGTGTTTGCGTGTCTTCAACGGCGGGCACAAGGCAGGTGTCGCAAATTTCGGATGGTGTATCTTTCTGGATAAATTTTCAGAGCTTGCTTTTGTTGTTCCGTTTACAGAGAGCTTCGCAAATTTTGGTTCCGGTTAACGAAAGCGTTTTTCGCATTCCCAAATACAAAACCAACCACTTTAGAAGTTCTCGTTATGTTTAAGCGGCAATTCTACTTAAGCCATTTCCGCCTACCGAAATTCTACTGTATATTATAAAAAGCCGAGGGTGCTCTCTTAAGGGTCACTACCAGTGGATAGATTTGCAAGTCCTATGCCACATCACTACTCCGTACCTTGTGTTTTTAGTACAGGTGCTCACTAAAGCAGAAAAAAATTGCGAGACCACCTCCTTTCCCGCGTTTACCCGACCGTTGTGCGCATGCGTGAGTTGCGCGAAAGGCATCTGGTTCTTTTTGCTTCTCGGAACTTGCCTTTTCTTAAGACAGAGAGTACTACGGAGGATGACGTGTATTGCTCCATTTTTCCTTAGCTAAGCTGCTTAACCCGACAGTGTATAAATGCTCCGCAATAAGCCTACTATCAGTTCACTGGCACAGCGCCAAAGCATCGGGCTCGTTACTGGGATGTCTGCTTTTTGAGTCACTTGTTTGATAACCTTTCATTATTTTTTGTGACCTCTGCATTATTATATCATCTCCCTCTTTAATTTCTGCTATACGGGTTCTTTTCCTTTGCTTCAACACCATGGTTGACACGAAAGGCTCCTGCCCAGGGCAGCGAAGCGCAAGAGCGGTGCTTAGGTAGATGAATCTATAGCGGCCGGAGACCAAATAATAATGATACGTTGTTACTGTGAATTGGCTTAGTGTTATATTTTCAATTGTAGTTTATACTGAAGTTCTTGTTCATGGCTGCATCCTTGTGGCACGTTCCCCTCCCGTCGTCCACGACCGTGCAACTGGCTGAGGGCCGAAGACGCACAGTCAGCAAGCAGCAAACCTTATGTTACATGCACCCTAGTGGCGCGGGCCAACCAGTGACGCCAAAAAACTGACACGTCGGCTACTGGCGATTCCAAGTAAATGCTCGCCCCCTGGCGGCCGTGCCGAGGAAATACCAATCCAGTTGCAAACTTGAAGCGAAAGAAGGCCTCCTGCGCAAGGCATGCGCTGAATGCCTCGCAGTTCGCAAATCATCGTGATGCCGCTGCGCACAAGCCAGAAAAAAAAAAATACGGATGTCGAAAAGCTTGTTGTGTACCATTATGTGTACCCGTCGCGGTTTCTTATTGTCTATGGTGTTGGTGATGCTAAGAACGAGGTCCCGTGTTCGAATCCCGTCCACGGGGGCAGCACTTCTATGGGGGCGAAATGCGAACACACCCATGTACTTATATTTAGGTGCACGTTAAAGAGGCACAGGTGATCCAAATTTTCGGAGTCACCCAGTACGACGGCCTCATAAAGAGATCGTGGTTTTGGCGCGTAAAACCCCATAATTTAATTTAAGTTTGACCATTATGCGTGTTATCGCGGTGGAAAGACAGAAATGTATTATTTCTTTCTTTTGCGAGAGAAGCAGATGACGCGCATCGGAGAGTGACTTGGATAAGAAACTTCGCATTGGGAAAAGGTGACGACTGATACTATGCCGGTTTGTTCGAAACACTTCACTCGGGACTTCTTTCTTCCCAGCGAACAGATCATTGCTTTGAATATCTTGCTGACGTTTCAAATCGCAGAGTGCGCTTTGTTTAGGCTTTGTTTACGTTAATAAATTATAGTGATGTACGCTTAAGCTTAAGAAGTGCAGCGGTGGCGTAGAGGTAGAGCATCCGCCTCGTGTGCAAGAGGACTGTGGTTCGAATCCCTGTGCCGCGCAATTTTCCACGTGACTAAAACAAAATCTACGCGTTCATACAATTGCATAAACAGGCCTGGAGTGCGGCCTGATCCCGGTGACTACGACGGGTAACGCACTCCCTCACCAGAGCAGGATTGGCCACCCTGGTGGAGTACTTGGCCACAACCTCCTATATGAATACAACAATGATGACGCTTCGTTTGGTTTTGTTCATAGCTTTCTGCCCCAGCATTAGTATTACTAATGCTTTAGGCGGCAGGAATACTCTCGCTAATGTACTTATGTCAGCAGGCACGGTAGCAGGTAGGATAACTGCTTAGGAAGGTCTGAGGTTGATCATGGCATATGTTATGCCACGAGGTGGCATATCGTTTTCATAGCATGCTTCAGTTTAGCTGTGCAAGCAGAAATTGCACTTTTCTCATTCAACGCATTGACTTGTCAGGTCAGCTTGCAAGAAATTTAGAAGCCACAGCAAACAGCACTCGTTCCAGCTTTGGAGCGTTCAACACAGCGTCGCCAGTTTCCTTTTAAGCAGTGTGCACCCACCTAAATTCCATTACAACTCATTCAGTTTGTTTTCAAGTCATGCATTTACACTAATACGAGTGATTTTGCACGAAATAAAACGTTCGATAAATTTTGGAAACCTGTTAGAAGTAATTCAACTTGGTCCGACTGGTATAGAATACGCCGCGCTACCCTCACGCCCAGTGGCGTAGCCAGAAATTTCGATAGGGGGGGGGGGGGCTCACTTCTAAATACATGTAGAACGACAATTCGTTTTTCTCGGCAACCGCTGCACCAAATTTGACGATGTTTGTTGCACTTAAAAAAAAATTACATTCTAATGACTGCTGGCTTCGAATTTTTCATTTACGCTGTCAATTTTTTATTAAACATTGGCCAGAATCATAAATTTTCAGAAAACGAAAGTATCAAATTTAAACATCTCTAACTCAACAAGGAAAAATGATATCATAATTTTGTGAGTTGCATCTAATAGTACATATATAGCGTACAAAATTGATATGTTACACATGAATCTCAAAAAATTTAGTGTTATGGAAATACGGCTTTTGCTGAACCCTTGAACACAACATAACCAAGTCACGTAAGATACAAATTGACATACCAAATTTGTCCGCTTTGACTGTTATAATAGGTGCCTTTTCCAGAACCGCGATATCTGTTCTTGATACAAAGCTATTAGATTGTTGTAAATGTCGTGCTTCTATTTTTTTCGAGCTTTGGAATTTTTCGAAATATTTTAAACAAAATTCAGGCCCTAAATCGAAATTCGGCTGCCGACTGACACTAGAATTTCATTTTCTCTCTCAAATGCAATGAATTTCACTAAAAGCGATCCAGGGGTTATCTAAGAAAAGCATTTCTGCGTTTTACATGTATTTGGATAGGCCGCGTTAGAGTTGGGCCTGAGCTAAAGCTTCCACTTAAACAATTTGTCGAGGGATCAAATACATGAATAATAATTGAATTGTCATCGCCAAAGATGCTGCAAACGAAATATTGAACGCTACGCACTGTCGAAACAAGTAAAGTATATATTTTTTCATAAAAGAATATACTCGTATGGTGCCAAAAATTTTGCCCGAAATAACTGATATCAATGCGTCCATGCTTTTCTCTATTTAATAAATAAAGAAAACATCACACGAACATTAGAACTATATCAGTTCGAAACCAGCAAAGCAGTGCATGCTGTTGATATGAAAAATGTAAAGGCCCTAAAATGAACAAGTTGAGGACAAATATGTTAATGACACTTTGTCATTTAAGAACCGTGTTTACATTCTTGTACATATGCAACGGCCAATGAAAAATCTCAATGACGCTGTCATTTGTTCCAATGTATTACGCAGGAGCAGCTGTCACCGGTCGTGTATCGTGAGTAATTGCACCGAAATTATAGTCGCAACAGAGAGCACGTATAAAAAGAAGGAATTCTGGAATATATACGAGGGCGAGTCAAATGAAAGTGAGCCAATGCGAATATATGAGAAATGGGGTACTCTATTTAAAAGTAGTCTCCATGAGCATTTAGACGTTTGTCCCATTTACGAACCAGTCGCGTGATTCCCGTCTCATAAAACTCCTTGGGTTGCTTCTTCAAAAAGTCTCCAACTGACTCTTTCACGTCATCGGCCCACACGAATCTGGTTCCCTTGAGCAGTATTTTCGGTTGCCCCAAAATGTGGAAGTCGCAAGGCAATAGATCTGAGCTGCATGGCGGTTATTACAGCATTTCCCACTTGAACTTTACCAGTCGTGTATTAACCAGATCAGCGACGTGGGCACGGACATTGTTGTGGAGCAAGACGGCTCCATTACCCAATTTTCCACGTAGTTTGTTCTTGATTGCGACTCGCAGCCGTTCCGGCGTTTCACCATATCGGAAACAATTGATAGTCTCTCAAAATTTAGCAAACTCTATCAGTAATGGCCCCTGATGATCGAAAAAAAAGTCAACAACAGCTCTCCCGCGGAAATGACGGCCTTTGCTTTCTTTGGGCGTTTTCAATTCGAATGTTTCCACTGTAAACTTTGCCGTCGTGTGTCAGGCTCGTAGTAGTGGCACCATGGTTCCTCCTCAATCCCAATTGCAGACAAGAAGTCGTCACCTTCATTGTGATACCGGATCAGATTAGTCAAGGGAGCGCCGAACTTCTCCATCTTCTGGCGGTGGTTTAAAATCTTGGGCATTCATTGCGCACAGAAAAGCCGATAACCGAGATGTTCATGAATGGTGACACGAACCGAACCATGACTGATGTTCGCATGCTCTGCAAGTTCATCGATGCTTATCCTCAGTTTTTGTCTCATCAGCTCATCAACCTTTGCAATTTTATTGGGGGTGACTGCACGATTGTTTTGGCCCGGTCTTGGATCGTCTTTGCGACTTTCACGTCCTTCTTCGAACTGTTTGCTCCAACGCCAGTGTCCAATAATATGCAATGTTCAAAGTACATGGCAGCCATACGACAACTAATTTCTTTTTGGGAAACACCTTCAGCTGTCCAAACCTCACGACACCACGCTGTTCAACTATTGGAGTGTACATTATGTCACGCAACCATGTTCAGCACAGTGTATGAGAGCATTAACGAACATTTATCCTCAAACCTGCGTGTCACTTTTGTAAATGAGAGATGCCCGTGTGCTACGCGCGTGCCTAGCACATAATGAACCGAACCATTATTGCGCGGGGTGGGTAGACTCACTTTCATTTCCCTCGCTCTCGGACATTATAAATGCGAATATACAATGGCATATACAAACGCGAAGATACAGCTTGATAAAGTGATAAAGGGGACGTTGCCAGGACAAACCGCTTTAAATTTTATTCTTTCCTCGAACTATAGAAAAATGGAACCTCATCCGCTTCGATCATATGAGCTCCCCTGAATCAATTCAGATTCATTAGTGTTTCTTAAGCCACACTGATGTTTTTTGCTATACTGTTTCATTTCCTTAGTTTTATACCTTGCAATTCTGCCTTTTGTACGCGTATTTTTTATGTACTACCTTGCACCTCCTGCTTGGGCCACACGGCCTGCAGTATGACGTAAATAAAATAAATTAAGAAGTGTCACTGGAAAGAAACTTCACTGCAAGTATACACAAAAGCTCGCAACAATATATTTAAGTGTACGTATAAGTTTCCAATAAATCTACGTGTCTAAGAAAAAGTCACTATATATAATGCGTCAAACAAGGCAAATACACATGTTATGCAACCACACATTCACAGATCCTAGCACCCCCTCCCTACCCTCCCCCAGATGTATCGCGCGCGACAGGAGGCGGCGCGCTTCCTCCTTGCTTTTCTCCATTGCGCACACAAGACTGAGTCACCATCGTCACATCACCATAACCATGCACTCCCCCTCGCCCTTACGCTTTCACTCGCACATGCAGCATGCGGCGCGCGGTCATGATGTAATCGCCCTTGGACTTTATACAGAACAGGAGGGCGACGGCAGGAATGCGCCTGGAGGGTGCATATAACTGCTATCGCAATAATACAGTATCCTGCAACTGAGCCGTCCCATGAACCTTTACTTTCCGGAAGAGAAGTAATGAAATCGAACTTTGAACATGCGGCAATTCGCTGCGCCGCAACAATGTATTTCCTTTTTGTGGGGCCGGAGCACTGAAATGAAAAAAAAAATATTCAGAAAGGAAAGCATGTTGGCCCCAATCGAATGCCTACTTTGGGCACCTAATGTGGCTACCGAAGGAATATCGAAGCAAACGTGAGACGCTGGGTCAACCGAGATCCATACGCATACTGCTCGGTATCCTACACCGGCCAGAGAAGAGTTTCCGGAGAGGTTGCGCTCGAGCGAACGCGGTGCAATCCGTCGAGTCCCCACAGTGATGGCGGCGAGTGACCATTGTTTCTTTTATGCGTCGCATATTGCAATCACTCAGTTCAGCCCTTGGGCGCGGCCGGGCAGCCACTATTGACCTTTAGCGCAACCACGTGGCGTGACATCACGACAGCCGGAGGAAAAGCTGGGCCCCAACTCGCGCGGTCGCGCGCGTCCGCAGCCACCACCTGACTCCCGCTCCTCCCGCTAGGGGCGCTGCACCGGCGCGTGACGTCACGGAGGAAAAGCTGGGCCCCAACTGGCGCGGTCGCGCGCGGCTGCAGCCACCACCTGACCGCGCAATATGCAACGCATTCTTGGCTTAACCAAGCTAAGCCTGGCCATTTTTTCTCGTGTGCTAGTCAGAAAGCATCCAAAACACTGCCAGGTGAAAATGCACTCGGCTAGAACAAACCGAACGCGCACTGAAGTGCGCCGCGTGGTGGTCCGGGCAACACGATAAAAACGCTCTGGCTGCACTCTGGCTGGGTCTGGCAGCCGGCGGGTAGGGTAACGACAGCAAAAAAATTGAAGAGACTCAATGTGTGCGCGCGAATAAAACTGAAAGCAGAAAAAATAATAAAGAACGTAGTTACCTTGGCTGGCTTTAGTGTCTTGACATCGATGCTTTGGCGTCGGTGAAAAAAAAATGTTGGTATTTTTTTTATGCGACATGACGGCACAAATGAACCACCACAACGCTTCGTCTCATCAGACCTGGCTGCGTGCTTTGTCAACTTGTCTAATAGTCTGTTGATTTGGCTTGTCTCGTTGTATGTTCCGACGTAAGACTTTAGAAAAGGCAATGCACCTTTGGCGTCAAATGTTTACAACAGCATTAAATCCACAAAGTTCCGCAACTGAAAATCTAAAACACAGCTTTGGGGATGTCAATGCACCTTTCACGTTAAAGTTTCTGAGATTTATACCCATAAAGTTTCGGAATTGATATCCGTGCGCTCCGTAGATTTCGCGGCCTCCGCGAGGTGCCGCGGTGAGCCCGTACGCCATCAAAACGCCCTTGAAACTTTGTGCTCGGATGGGGCTCCTTGTGTTATGTGACTCCCGGTACACGGGCGTTGCCGCAAAATCCAGCCCGACTTCGCAATGTTCGCGTTGAAATGTCTTGTCGAGAGTGAAAAACACATTCTAGACAAAATCCAGAATGATTTCCGGCGCCGGGGGTTGCATTGGTCGGCGCTGCATGGACAGCACGAAAAAATTTCGGGGGGGGGGGGGCTCGAGCCCCATAAGCCCCCCCGCTGGCTACGCCCCTGCTCACGCCTTTTGCGCTAACATAACATAACCTAACCTAACGTTAACCTAATCTAACGTGGCCGAGATGCAAAGACAAAAAATCTGCACGGCGTAACCGCTGCGAGAATACGCCGTGCCACCCTAACGCCTTTTACGTTACCCTAACCTAACCTAAAAGTGTGATATTCAAAGCCAATACTTCTCATGGCGTGACATCAGACAGTGGCGTTCAACCGCGGTTGTGCTGTGCGTTTATTTACCTCAAAGAGGACCATTCGAAAAGCTCCTGAAAAGTCGCGGACATCAGCATACGAAAAGCCTGCCAAGAACGAAGATACTGCACCAGGAGGCATTTTTAATATTGCTAGTAGGTACAGCGGGGCATGGAGTTTCTCGCGGCGCTCGACGTTTCTGCACAGGCGCGAGTAAGGGCAGGCGCGAGACAGAAAGTCTGGGTAAAGCCCCTTAAACTTCGTAAAGTAGTCCCACGCCTTGAAGAATGCCGCTACCTCCACGCGCGCTCTGGCCGAGGCCGACACCGCGTCGCTATTGGCCTAATAACATCAAGTGGGCCCTCGCGCCGTGCATCAGCGCCATTTTTGCTCGAGAAGCGTCTACGGAGTGGCGAGGAGCGCATGTTGGCGCCATTGCTACGCTCGAGCAGTGTAGGCGGCGCCACGGTCGAAGAGGAAGCGTGAAAGAGAGGGGAAACGAGGAAGAGTGAAGGCGGAATAGGAGAGTGTCGCTGCTTTACGAAGTTTAAGGGGTTTTAAGTCTAGGGGCCTTTGCTCCTTGAATATGTGATTCTACCTAGGTACGGTGGAGAAGTTTATTTGCGCGTGTAGCGCGCGTTTATTTCTAGGCGTGCCGGCATGGCGGAGGGAGGTCCAGTTTGTTCGCGCTCGCACGTTGGCTGCCGGCGCGGTGAAACAGGTGAACCAGCGCGCACTGACACCCCATTTGGTGATCGCTGTGTCTAAAGGTACGACGAAGAGACTTTCTCACGCGAGCGGCGCAGGTGCTGAGTCAGTCATGCCGGATGATAACTTTGTCGCGCCTTACGTCGCTCTACCTGAAAAAAAAAAAGATTTCCCCGGGGGAGCAAAAGGGGCCGTAGTAGAGGCTGGGCCTGCTCTCCTGGACTTTTCAGGAGCATTTCTGAGTGGTCCCCTTTGAGTGAAATAAACGCACAGCGCCTTTGCAACCACGGTTGAACACAGTTTCCTGATGTCTCGCCGTGAGGATTACTGACTTTGCGTCTAATCCAGGTTAGGTTAGATTAGGTTAGGTTTAGATTAGGTTTACGATAGCTTAGGTTGCGTTAGGCTAGCGTAAACAGCGTTAGGGTGCCGCGGCGTAACAGCGGCTACGCGATGCGGATTATTGTCTTTGCGTCTCGGCCGCGTTATGTTACGTTAGGTTAGGTTAATGTTACCTTAGGGTGGGTTGCCTTAACGTTGCGTTACGCTACGTTAGCGCAAAAGCCGGTGTGGCATGGCGTGTTCTCACAACGGTTACGTCGTGAGCGTTGTTGTCTTTCTGTCTCGGCCTCGTTAGGCTGGGTTAACGTTAGGCTAGGTTAACGTCAGGTTAGGTTAACGTTAGGTTAGGTCAGCGTAAAACGCTAGGGGGTGCGGAGTATTATAGCGGTTGCGGGGCCGTCGAGTGCCGCCGGCGCCCTTTCAGCGACTCGCGTTCAACCGCGGTTGCTAATGCGCTGTGCCTTCTGCATATTCAATATATGCGGATCGGCCTCTTCCACGGTCCCTATTGTTCCCACGGAAGCATCTGCGATCTTATCACCTGTTTCACCGCGCCGGCAGCCAGCGTCCGAGCGTAAACAAACTCGAGCCCACTTCGCAATGCCGGCACGCGTAGGGACAAACGCATACAACACGCACTAAGAAACTCCTCCGTAGTGACTAGGCACAGTCATACATTCAAGGAGCAAAAGCCCTCACATTTTCTCTCTCGCACCCGCTCTTACCCGCGCATGCGCGCAAACGTCCGGCGCCTCCGCAAGTGCCACGCTCCGCTGTACCTAACAGCAATTGTAAATACACGACCAGGAGAGCATGCCGGGCCTCTACTATGGTCCCCACTGCTCCCCCGGAAAAATCAGTGATTTTTTTTAAGGTAGAGTGCCGTATAGGGCAAGAAATGTTTAATCCGGCATGACTGACTGAGCGGCAGCGCCGCAGGCGCGGTCTGTCTGACGCACCTTCAAACACAGCGATCACCAAATGGGACGTCCGTGCTCACTGCCTCACCACGCGGGCAGCTAGAGTCGGAGCGTAAACGAACTCGACCCCACTCCGCAATACCGGCATGCCTAGGTGACAAACGCATACACCAGGCGCTAAGAAAACTCCTCCGTGTTTTCCAGGCAGAGTCATACATTCAAGAAGCAAAAACTCCCAGGTTTTCTCTCTCGCGCCCTCTTTTACTCGCGCCGGCGCACAGACATCAGGCGGTCCCTCAAATGAACGTTTTGTGTCATTCACTTCTCGCCTTTCACTAGGGTCAGAAATTCTACGAGCGGCGGGTATATGCTGCGTTCGCAAGCCCGAGCGCTACGTCGAATACAGCGTACTGCAAGCATGAACAAGCACCAGTCATCGGACACAGATGACCTTATCACACGTATCAGCTAACTATAAAAGGAAAGGTGCGACACAGGCTCACAAACGGAATTCTCATTTGTTCTTATCCCAAGACACAATGACCAGGTAACGTTATGGTTTTTAGCCTAAGTACAGAATAGCGGTACTTAGCTCCTAAAACCCAGACATACGTCACTGCTTATATATTGCGAGATGCTAGATGTGATATACTACAACACGATTCGCAGTGCGGAGTTTCCTATGGAGGTCGAAAACTGCCGAGTATCGTACTTCTACCAGTAGAGCAACGCTGTGAACAAGTGCCCGCTGCACACAAACACCTCCATTTTTTAAACCTCCAGCGCGCTTGAAAGGCTCTTTGTCTTAAAAAAAATATGATTTGTCTCGCTGCGCAGGCAGGACGTTGCCACGCACAGCGCAACGATTTCCGCAGTTTCGTCCATAAAATCTTTGAGACCGATCAAGATAACGTAATCGGCAGCAAGGAGCCTGTCGGCTTCAACGAAACACCAAGATTCTACCCCACGAACGAGAAACCGTGAGCGCAACGCCAAGCGAAACAGCCGCCGTGAACCTGGATGTCGCAGCCATCTTTGTTTAATTGGACAGTGTTGCCAGCACAAGTAACGGACTCTGGAGTTGCCAATAGACTCTATTAGGAGGAACTTCCCCTGTTTTGGGGGAAGTTTAGAATGCCCACGAATCATAGTGCGTCGTCCTCCGCAGTACCTAAGCAAAGGGACATTTAAAACCAAGATTCCCTAGCGAAATGTCTCCATATTTCTCATTAGGGATTTCTTGGGTCAGGCAAACACGAGAAAAGAAGGTTGCACAAAAAAAGGACATGAACATCAAAAAAAATAAAATAATATAAAACTGCAAGCCCACTGTGCTTGCTCTGCAAAGCACTGTGGCGCCACCTAGTGATGCTTAGCTCAGTGACACATATTGATTTGTCGGAGCTGCTGCGTGCGCAGCCGCCAGGTGACGCAGGCATCGTACGCTTTCAGCGCATTTCAGCACAATGCTTCTGACTGTCGCCACCAGCTGTCACTGCCTCAATACATTGACAAAATTAGCTAGGCTCCCTCTCCGCTGTATTCTCTCGCCTCAGTTCTAAAAAAGATACAGCGCTATAACCATTACGCTATTTAGTATACCGAATAATACATATTTATCATGTTGTCTTATAAAGCAACTTCGTGATCCCACATGACGTAAAGTGTTGTTAGATGTAAATATTACGATACCTATATGCTTTACACAGTAGGGATCCGCGTAACGGTCTGGTGTTTTCTTGCGCTCCTAGTAATCGATCTGGCAGTCGGTACGGCATTTAAATTTTAGCGCACAGTTTATCAAAGAAAATAATGATTTATATAACTTGCATCGAAGGTTTATTGTGGCTCTCCAGGAAATTGCTCAGGGAGCAAGGATACCTAGACAGAAGATAGACACGAGCATAATGTCCTACCTAGGTTGTCTAATGGATGGGTGTTGAAAACAGAGAGAGAGAGAGAGACAGAGAGAGAGGAACAGGAAGGAAAGCAGGCTGGCAGGCTTATTATAATGCACCTTGTTTACGATCCTGCAGAGAGAACCTGTAAGAGGAAAGAAAATGAAAAAGACAAGGACGAAAGAAGCAGGGTATGCAAAAATAATTTACTAGAAGGGCTGACTGTGCTGTTATAGTAGCATATCTTAAAAGTGCGCAGTCAAGAGGGACGGGATGATACCAACGGTAGTCATCTGCCTCTTGTCGAAAACACTCACGAGCGATCAGACAAACGCAGTTAATGGCCCTGCTGTACATAGAGGTCGTCCGAGGAAGTTTTCTTACCGGCATAACATATTAATGTAACAGTTGCCAAATTAAAGTGTATTATACGTGAGGCGTAACAAAGCGTTGTTCTACCTCTGCGCCACGCCACCACCGTTTTGAGGGAGGTAGGGGCCAAATACTGCACCAGGGAGGCCAATATCTTCCTCGCTGTTAATGTTCCCTGCAACTGCCGTGATGGGCTTCAGACTTCACCGCGCTTGATGAGTGCCGGCCGGGTGGAAAAAGTGGCGGTAGTTTTTCGTCTGCAGCTGACCATACTCTTCCTCATATACTTGCTTCTGAGAAATGAGAAATCGACCATCTTGCTTTCGCGGAAATAGGCCAACTTTGGAAAACGAAGGGCAATTTCACATTCGCTTCTTCTTTCTTTTCTTTTCAGCCCCAAGCAACCCCCCAACAGACATCAAGATCGAACCGACGAGTTCTAAATCAATAAAGATCAAATGGAAGGTTTGTAGTATTATATTACTTTGGAATTTCGGTCTGCTAAAGCCCCTTTGGTAGTCCCGTAGGAACACGGCAGGAAGACTGGATAATTTAGTGGGTGGAGCTGGCGAAAAAAAAAAAAAACATTACTGGAGAAACCGAATGGGTACCTAGAGATAAATTCATTTTCTTGTTAATGCGCGACAAGAACCTTGCATCAGGCTCCTGCCAGTTAGAAAAACATATTGCAATGTTACTGATACTATCTTATCTTACTTCCGGGAGAGGTTACGTGCAGCCAAGTGTGACTGCTCTGAAGAATTCAGTTGGCCGTTGCTATTACCCACCGCTACGCACACCTCTTCGGCCGGTCGAACTCAACTATTTTGAACACTGTCAGGCGCCTGAGATGCTATACCACATATTATGTGATTGCCCGAATATATGCTGCAGAGATTGACATAGGCAATGCTTGCCGGCAACCACAATCGGAGGGCGATATTCTAAGCCTATGGCCTCCTGATATTGCAAGTGCAAGGCAGACAAGGAAGGCGCTGTTGAAATTTCTGCATGACGCAGAACTAGACTAATGGTTCACGAGGGTTGCAATGAGGACTTGTTGGTATCTCATCTTGAGTAGGTATACGGTAGCGCTATTAAAAGAAAAGACGAAGGAAGACACACCGGGACACAAACACAGTGTGTGTCCCTGTGTGTCTTGTTTCGTCTTGTCTTTTAATCACGCTTCTTTAAACCTATTATAGACTAATGACTTTTGTAGATCCCCTACCTAATGTGCACCCAGATTCACTGCTCCTCTTCTCCTCATCATCATCCATTCCTATACTTTCGCTGCCCTTGCCTCTTACCTGGTGCAGAGTGGCAGGCTAGAGCGCACCAGCTCAGTTCGACCTCTCTGCCTCTCCCGTAAATAATATGTCCCCCTCTACCTTTCTCTCCGAAGAACGCTTGCTCGCTAATTATGCGTAGAACTTACTTGGATTAAGAAAGTAGCAGCGCGATCTTGAGAACACAGAGCCAGACCAGATTAACGTTGACATGGGCACACAGGCGTCGACTCCTGGTCGTGTAAAGCCGCTGATGGTCTACTTACGCACCTGTCCGCATATTTCTTAATATGATAGGCCTCAGACATTTCCAGCGTTCTCTGATCGTGATGGCGATCTAGCACATTTGCCTCTTAAAACCGAGGTTAACAGCCGCAGCCGTTGCACTGCTACACTAGCTTAGATGTTCTTCCATTAGTTAAGCGGTTTATGTATTCCTCCAGCCTTTTGTTTGTACAGCGCTTGTGCTAGCCCTTCTTTTGCTAACCCTTTGTTATTGTCCTCCCGCGCTTCGCTGTTTCGCGTTGCAAAAATAACGCCTTCCACTTATTTCAACTCGCCGAAATCGCTGTTCTTACCCGTGGGCACACAATAATAACAGCGGCGTGATGGAAGTGGCAGTGACATTAGCAAGAACTTGTGTCTGTGAAGCGTCATGTAATATCACATTTCATCTTCACTTGATCTTATTTCGTGCACGTAAACTTCGAACACATATCTCGCGGCCTTCTCACCACAACAAGGAATGTTTTTGCACTTCAAACGTTTGTTTCGTTTTCTATAGGCTCCCCCGTCTCAGGAACGACGGAGCCCTGTGAAAGGATATTATCTGGGCTACAAGCTGCACCGTTCCGGGGAACAGTACGTCTACAAAACCTTGGAGAGCTCAAGGAATAGTGACACGGAGGAGTTCACGCTCAACAACCTCCGTCGGAACACCGAGTACTCCATACGCCTGCAGGCCTTTAACTCTGCCGGATCTGGACCAGCCAGTGAGGAGATAGTGGCGAAGACCCTGGAACATGGTGCGAACGACATACATATTGCATTCAGTTTAACAAGCTTTATGTTTAATTTTGCTTGGGTCCCAGTCGCCGGATGCTTTTGCTACCAAATGAGAACAACGCTGCACAAAGGAAGCAACATATTGCAACCATAACTCTCGGTGGGGTCAACGCATCCTTGCAAAGCTGGGCGTATCACTCCGTCTGCTTTGCGGTTCTGTGATTGGATGCAAAGCAACCATCCCTTAGGCAGCGGCTAGAATGCGGTTTTGTTAGCAGCTTTAATGTGGATACTACATGACTGTTAGCGTAAACGTGATGGTACCCAACGTTAATGACTGTGACTAATAATACTTACAGTTACGTTAATAGAGAGGAGTGATTACTGTCAACATTACAGTAAAACAAAATAGTTCTCTAAAGGTCTTCATAGATTATGATTTCTTTTTTTGTTGCTTTGCGACAGTTGAGTGAAACTGTTGTGCGGTAATGCAAGGATTTCACATTATTGCGAAGGCTAATCCTAGCTCGCAAGTGATGCGCCAATGTTTCGCGACTAGCGTGCAGACGTGTAGACATATTTCTATATATGGGCAATTTGTAGCCTTGTGCGCTGTATTTCTCTCTTCGCCTTAGAGGTCAGAGAGGAATCAATGATCCTTTACATTAAGAACCTGACATGTTACTGATATATTTTATATGCAAAGAACATATTCACTTAACAAGCGACTGATTTAATATATTTTAACACGTGTAAGGTTGCATTGCAGAAACCATTTATTTTGTTAAAGGGAAGTTTTTTAACATATGGAAAAATAGCCCTTCTAAATGAGACTCAGTAACAACTTTACGAAGTACCAGTGATTAAAAATGGGTCACTCAGTAACGCAGGTATTCTTTTAATAAATAAAGGCCAATGACTTCAATGAGAATAAGTTGTGACGCCTAGCAAATGAGATATTTTGAGACGAAGGAAAGTTACAATGATGTGACTAATATCAGAATTCTTGTGCATAGATATAATTGTACAGCGGTCTTCTTTTGGGATTCTGGAGATAGTTTGCCCGAACTGACCAACACTTGCCAGACAAATCTTCGTGCTCTACAGGCTATCCACGTTTTGGGCTCTCAGGGTTTGTCTTGGTTTGCCAAAATGCATATCGACAGTAGCGACTATTGCGATCGGAGACCAACCCATACAAACACACATTGCGGTGGAAGTGTTGAGAGTGCACATTAGGCACTTTGCCCGTGCCCCTTCTCACCATCTGGCAAAACAACCGTCAGAAAGGCGCAGGCATCATTTTGTACTATGATTTCGGAGTATTACGCCTGCCTTCCACCAGGCTTCACTCCCGAAACTAAGCCATCGATTCCTCCATGGTGTTTGGCTCGACCCGCAGTGCATCTCACCGTACAAGGAATCAGGAAAAAATCTCATTTGTCATCACCTGCTCTTAAACAACTAAATTTGCTCCTTTCGCACGAGAGGTACGCTGAACAATTACATATTTATACTGATGGATCGGCAACTCTCCAGTGCTCCTCTCGAGCCGTGGTCTTCCCAGCGAAAGCCACCCCCATCAGTTTCAAGACATCTCACCCAACGACACCAATGGCTGCGGAACTTGCAGCTCTTCGCGCAGCACTTCGTCTCGTCAGCCAAGAACAACCTCGAAGATGGTCGATATTCAGTGACTCGAAGGCAGCACTGCAATCTTTGCTATCAGCCGTGCGGCGCGGACCATACGAACAACTCGTATTTGAGATTAGAGAACTAATCCAAACCTTGTCTGAGAAAGGACACCACGTGACATTTCTGTGGCTTCCAAGTCACTGCGGTGTCATAGGGAGCGAACACGCCGATAATGCTGCTCGGTCGGCTCTTCAAGGGGACGAAGAGGAGCCGATACCATTATCAAGGACAGATGCCTCTAGAAAACTTCGAATGCCCAGCCGTGATATCACGTTCTCCTTGTGGAACGCTGTAAGTTTTCAAAACAGCCGACTCCACAACCTAGACTCCTCTCTATGCCTTTGCATTCCAGCTGGACTATGCCGTCACGAAGCTACCCTGCTTTGTCGAATATGGCTAGGGGAGGACTTCACCGAGTCTTTTGCTTTCCGAATCGGATGGGTCGACGACGCCTCATGTGATGAGTGTGGTAACGAGGAGATTCTTCAACACCTTCTCTGTCACTGTCCTCACTATAATTTACAGAGACGATCAATCGCAATCGCGATAGAGCGCTTTGACCAAAGACCTCTAACAGAGGAACTTATTTTAAGATGCCGCCATCACAAGCCATCGCAGCAGAGGGCGATGAGGGCACTGTTGCAGTTTTTAAAGGCAACAGAATTGGACAAGCGGCTGTAGCCTGAACAGATGTTTATAGCGCTGCAAGTGCTACTGTGCTGTGCGGGGGTAGCATGCGGCGACAGTGACCGACTGTGATTGTACGTCTATGCTCCTTTCTTTCTTTATCTCTACTTTGTTATCACTTTACTTCCCCCTCCCCTCTCTCCCCAGTGTAGGGTAGCAAAACCGAATCTTCCCCTTTGGGTAACCTCCCTGCCTTTCCCATTTCCTCTGTCTCTCTTGTGCATAGAACAGGAATAATTAAGGTATACAAAGACGGCGTACACCATTGAACCATATTTCAATGGATTGCCTCCAGCACCTACAATCTCCCCCCCCCCCCCCTCACCGGCTTTAGACAATTCGTGCACAAGCACAGGTTTCCGGTGATCGCCACTTCAGAGTCCCGAGTGCGCACTGGCATTCTCCCTTCTAGATACACATTACGCTTTTACCGACAGGAGCAGATACCAGTGGAGTTCTCTTGGCTGTCCAAAATTATTTAACTTTCAATGCTCATGCCATAGCAGCCAATACATCGAACAGGCATATAGCAGTGACAGTGAAGTGGGACAGCTTCACTTTTACAATGAACACGGCACCTCGGGCTACATTTGAAGCGCATCGGCTGCAGGACATTCTAGATAGAACACCAAGACCGCACATACTAACTGGGGCCTTCAACGCACATAATCCTGGCCTGGGCGGTAAGAGGTCTTCAGTCCGCGGTCGTCGCCTTTACTTATTTAGGACATCAAAATACCCTGGAAGTTCTTAACGACGGGCAGCCAACCTTCTACAAGTGAGACAGAGCCAGAACACTCGACGTCACCATGATCTCTTCGCGCCTCATGTCTAAGACAACCTTGCTCGCAGACATCGAAAGTCATGGCAGTGAATACTTACGAACTTACATCTTCTTGGGCTGTTCTACGCGGAACACACAAAGAAGGGCTACAGTCGTTAATTTAGACCTATATGATTTACGTACGAGAAGATTGTTGGTGTGCTAAGTGGAATAAAAAATGCAGCACTATACATCTGAAACCACATCGAACTCATTGAAAGGCTGACATTGAGTATCAGAAGCTCCAGGTAATGCGCGGCAAATGTGAAGAAGGTGCGCGAAGAACATTGTCTGCAGATGCCATTCACGACGTTAGGCAAATTAAAAGTTATATGCAACGTAATCTGGACAGCTGAACAGCAGGCAATGGGGAACCTTCTGCTCCTGACTTCATCCCAGACCAGCACTGTCAAGAATGTGGAGCATTGTGTACGTCCTGAGAGCTCCGTAGACCCAACTTCATGCCTTTAGTTATGTTGCACAGTCCCGTAACATCTACAAGGTGGACGTAGTGGAGACGTTTTCCTCCAAGATCACTGCTCCAACGGTGCTCGCATGTTTTCCCTGAGCTGCACAGAAGGTTCCCGCGACACTGAACACTATTTCAACACACGAATCTTTTTCGATCCCGGAGCTTCCTGGCCCGTTGGCGTTGGTGAACAAGGCGCCATCTCCTGGTCCTGACTACATAAGCTGTGCCTATTGGCCTTTATTGCCATCTTCAATGCCAGTTGGGAGAGTGGACGCTTCGAGTCTCGCGAGAAGCAGGCTCGTGTCATCCCTGTGCTCTAGAGACTTGCAGGTCTCCAACAGACATAAAGTCCCATCACCCCATACCTCTTCTCAGCTGCGTAGAAATGCTTAGAGAAGAGACCGTAATGAAGCACCTAGACTGGGTGCTGATGGGTATGAATTTCTGCCTTCTGCAAATTTCAGTGTTCAGAAAGGCTGCAGCAGTCTAGGCAATGTGCGTATCCTTGCTAATTCCGTCGAATTCAACAAAGCTACACGAAGCATTACTATCGTCATATTCATTGACATCAACGGATCATTCGACAACGTGACTCACAAGGCTATCATTATGCTCCGAGGACTGTGTGAATTGATGGGTGCAGGTACCACTGGATCTCAGACTACCTCACCGATCTGTTAGTCTACATTCCCACAAAAGTTGGTAACACGGCCCCGCACACAGTGCATCGAGGAGGTCCCCCAGGGGGATGTATTAAGTCCGACTGTATTTGACATTAAGTCCTGCATCGATGGAAGCCTCCTTAGATGCAGATGTGGTCGAGGCAAGCGCAACCTGCCTGCAAGATTGCAGAAGACCATACATTTTATTAAGACATATACATTGGCACGGGGTTTAATCATTTCACAACATAAGTGTGCCACCATTGCTCTCACTAAGCGAGATGTCTCGCTCTACCCGCTAATGGCTTCGCACTCTCCCTTTCGGCGTGAGTCACGCATATCTGCCAACTGTGGAAAATTTTACAGCGGTGTTGTATGTGTCTACCCTCCCATACATTTTTCAATGTCTGTGACTGAGGTTTTCCCTGTCCTCTATGAGAAGACAAGGCAAACTAGTATGGCATGTGCTGACACCTGGCGTAGCAGGAGGAAGGCTAAGAAGCCACCCAATGCATAGTTTCATGCAATAATTGCTAGAGGGAGCTCCAGCGCTAGTGTCTACGGACACAATAGGCACGAGATGCTTCGAGGTATGTGGAAATGTGTAATGGTTCCAGGACCTACTTTTAGAAATGCGGTTATTTCCTTTAAATCGGACATACAATCAGGACTCGATGGGAACCAAAGGTCAGTGGGACGCCTTGCATTGGGCGCTCACGGGAAGACTACAAATGAAACTGTGCAGGGTGATATGGGCTGGACTAGTTTTGAAGTGAGGGAAGCTCGCAGTAAAATTGAGTATGAAGAACGACTGAGGAATATTGAAGAAAGTAAATGGGCTGGGAGAGTGTTGAGGTATATGTACAGGGAAAACATGGATTCACAGTGGAGGAAAATAACTAGGAACCTTACCAGCAAGTGTGCGGCCGGTAGGGTGGGCAACATAGCAACAAAGAACGTCAAGCGGAAAGCCAGAGAGGCTGAAATTATCTCATGGGTGATTGTCATGGAAAAGAAACCTGCCCTGAGTAACTACTTAACAGGAAAAAACTAAATCAGGAAAGAAACAATTTATAATAACTCAAAGGGAAGCTCATTACTTTTCGAAGCGAGATCGGGATGCCTCACAACACGCACCTATAAAGCGAGATATAAGAATGTAGAAGAAGCATGTGCTTGCTGCAGTAAAGCTAGGGAAACTATGAAGTATGTTTTATTAGAATGTGAAGACGTCTGCCCAGCGGTCGATTTATGCACCACTGGCGTCTTTGCAGCCCTTGGGTTCAGCGAGAGCAGTGCAAAAGTAAACATGTCCGTAATAGGGATTAGTAAGAGGTGATTGGAGGATTGGTGGAAGAAAAGTAGGGAACCGACAAAAAACGGAGACGTACAAAAGCACTGTTCGCGATAGGGGAACAAAAAATTTGGTTGTGGGAGTTCGTAGTTGTTTCTTTCTTCTTTTTTTTTCTTGTTTAACCTAGGTAGGACATTAGGCAGTATAATAACGAGAGCTTGGTGGCGCAACCCTCCGCCCCGTTCCAAAGGGGTAGCTCATAACATCCATCAATCCTACGGGAGCTGCAATCGGGGCAGTTCAGCCAGCACGGGAATTATGGGAGGTACATTATTTGCCTAAACTTCCTCCTTCTCTTCGTTTCTGTAAATTCGTCATTTTCAACAAAGCCTGCTGTGATAGACGATTGAAGAAATATTATTGAAATCATCCGCCGGCAGGATTCAAACAAAGGTCCTCTAGCACAGAAGCCTGACACTGCTGCCTTTACGCCACGGACGCATACATCGGCAAGCAGCGTAGAACGCCCTTGCGGATTTCTTGCGGGCAAGCCAGCGTCTTGAGACGGTTGGCACATTTCAGTTTGGA
Organism: Dermacentor variabilis; assembly: GCF_050947875.1. Classification (NCBI taxonomy): domain Eukaryota; kingdom Metazoa; phylum Arthropoda; class Arachnida; order Ixodida; family Ixodidae; genus Dermacentor; species Dermacentor variabilis. The sequence continues at coordinate 91,217,755 of NC_134571.1, read as the reverse complement.
ACCCTTGACAGGTTGAGCCGCTATTACTCCTAGTAGCCATTGTGCGTGTTCGCAGAGTATTCGACAGCCGCGGAAGGGAAAATCCCCCAAAATAAGTAAGCTTTTACACTCAGTGGTCTGCTTTGTCTGCTTTGTCTGCTTTGTCGCAGCCATTGCACAGAGTGCAATGGCTGCGAATTTTTTTGTCAACTTGGAATTTGGGATTGCGTTACAACTTTGCTAATGTTGCATAAGGTTTCACAAGAACTGCTGTAGCGGAAAAAAAGTTTAACGCGTCCATCTCTAAACCTCCCGTTGGAAGTTTTCCAGTGGTGGCGAGGATTAAGAAGGCTGATTGCCTCGGGCAAATTGATACAGGCAAGTTCTTGAAGTGGGCAAAATCTGCAACAACATAGTCGCTGAAAGTCTCATAGCATTATAAACAGAATGTGTTGCTTGTCGGTCTTGGTTCCAAACTTGCTGCTGCTGCCTGTACGCTACGTATGAGGCTAAACTATCATTAATATAGTGTGTACGTATTCCACAAAAGGCGCATGCTCAAGAACAGCTTTAAATAAATACGTGCTACCCTCCTCCCCCTCCCACTCTCCACCCTCTGGTTTCATGTCCCAAGGATATTTATGAATTCTGTTGTTCGCAGGCTGGTAGGGTACAAGTTTCTGGATGTGAAATTCGACCGACTAGGGATGTGGACACTTCATGTTCGAATATTAAAAGGAAACATGCGCTCACAGGCGAACACCTTCGGTATGCATTAAAGCAACACTGGTGACTGCTCTGTGAATGCTTTACTAGACATGAATACGGCTCTCTTTGAAGATCTCCTGTGATACTGCCTTCCCATGCTGCAGTGCATTTTCAAAACCAACATAAAATGCTCACTGGTACCCAAGCAAAAGCCTTGAGCGTGTGCCTAGGCCCACTGAAAAAAATACAAGTGTATGAACCCTTCCTGAAACCAGATGCTTGTCTGTTCCAGTGATTTTGCAGCAAGAGTTTTTCCGAGCTCATATGCGCTTTGTTGCCAGAGTGCCGGGTCATCCGCCTGTTGCAGGCGCGGATTATCATCGCGAATTATCAAAGCCTTTCTATGCCAGACGCCGTGACAGAACGACCGTGACAAGCGACTGAGACGGAGTCATCCCCACACAGTCACCATGACAAAGTCGGCATGACAGAACCACCGTAACGGAGCTTACATAACAGGGATACCATCACAGAGAAACCGTTGCAGAGCCACTACGACAGAGCCACCGTGAAAATTTCCGTCCTCGTCATCAGATATGTCTTCAACGCGCGCCACCAGCGTTGCAACTTTGGCGTCACGACTCTCCGTTGCACACACAGTGATTATGTCCTTCCTCTTTTACTCTTTGTATTCCCCCTTTCCTTTACCCCGAGTGTAGGGTAGCAAACCGGACCCTCGTTTCCTTGATCTTCCGCCGTTTTCTCTCTTTGGTACACATATATATATATATATATATATATATATATATATATATATATATATATATATATATATATATATATATATCCGTTGTTGTAAATTGTCACGTCAGTAGCTCGTTTCAAGAGCAAGAGAAATAATACCGTGCCAGTACTCACATACTTCGCTCTTGAGCATATTGATGCAGGAAAAATGCAGGCGCACATATATAAACAGGTGTGCATTTAATGAAGATAGAAATGGCACCTAAGCAGCAGTCGCGGTCTTCATCGTCTCCTTCTCGAGACGCCTTCTTCGTTCTCTTCCCCGCTTTGATATTAACCCCACCTACAGGGCCCACCATCCCATTTACAGTCACGTGCCGTTACAACTACATCATCTGCCACTGGTGTGTGTATTCCTTCTGCTAGTGTTACCGTCTCCGCCACTCCCAGTCACCACACTTCAACTACAACCACTTAACTAGCTGCACTGCGCGCCTCATAGACCAGAGAGCTATGCCTAGGGTCATCTCCTCCGACTCACGAGTGGCACTGCAGCCCCTGAAGGCATCACGCGCGCAGGAGCAACTGATCATGGGCATCAGGAGCCTATCTAATAAAACCTTCGAATTGCAGTGGTCACCAGCCCACTGAGGTATACAAAGCAACGTGCAGGCTGACTGCTGCCAGAGCTGCACACATTTCGAGAGAAATGGTCCAGATACCTGTGGCGATGAAAGGATGTGGCGACACTGGCATTCGCATACGTTTGGCGCTTCTAGTGGTCCGTCTTGTCACTTTATATGCTGCATGGCCTTAATTGGCAAAAAGAATTATCCTTTCACACGCACACACACACACACACACACACACACACACACACACACACACACACACACACACACACACACAAACACACACACATTATATATATATATACATATATATATATATATATATATATATATATATGCTACTCTCTCTCTTGAACTTGCTTGAACTTCTTATGCTATTATTTTTCAATGAGCTTGAGAACAATAACAATGCTTAATGCTATCTCGGCCTCCAGCACTTATAGCGGTACTATACATATTTTACTTATTAGGTCCTCATTTCTGCCTTCAACAAAGAGCGCTTTGACCCTTGGAGTGGCCGACGCGCCATCTCTCGTAGGTGGCACGAAAATTATTTCGGGAGTGTATTGATTGCTCTGAAGAGCCACCGGCAGATGGCGGAATGGTTCGTGATTGTGAAGAAATGGAAGTTCATCCTTGGGATAAAGGATTCGCGCCAGTTCAACATACTAGGGAGCGTGTACAGAGCCATCACAAAAGCAGGAAGAAAATCTAAACGGCAAAAATTTATTTATCCTTGACATTTTTGCAAGAGCCGTCGTAATTTATGCGCGGTGAAAAATGGGGAAGTATTTATAGGGCCATACGTCCGCAATTTCACAAAAGACACTTAGTAATAACCCACGAAGCGGAGTGGAAAGGATTTTCTGTTTTCATATTCGCCGATGTTACCAACGCTGATCCGGCAGAATAATCTCAGGGGCCATGTAGTTCCTAAACTTTGAGAATGAAGCTTTCAGAAGTGTTGTGTGTACGCACTCATGTGCATCCACTCGTTTAGTCCCCGCTCTTTCTCTTGTGCCGGAAGGTGTCAACAGTTTTGCATCATGGTTATAATGTTAGGAGCCCCATGATAACATACTACGCGCATTTTCAAGTATTAAATATGTTGATGAAAAGAACAGGAAGCATGGCTGCAATAATTCAGTATACGTGCGCAATTTTATTCTTAATTTTACCAGTATGTATCCCTTCTTCTTTAGCTTTAAAGCCATCCTTTTTTATTTATTTTTTAAGAACCATTGCCTCCGTTTACAGACTGCTCAAGAATCGTTCCCAAGTTTTGCTGCTCTATCATAATAATACATTGTTCCCAGGCGTTTTGCTATTCATGTGTCAGTGCCATTGTAAGCTTACAAACAGGTGTACAAGAAACAAGGCATATGGTGCTTTAGCCTGTCACATTCATAGATAGATGTTTTTTCACTGATCGTAATGAGTGTGCAAGAAACCGATAAAAAACACAATGGCCATTTGTGCTTTACGCAGTCATTGTCTTGAAGGCAAATTAACATTTCGAATCGCTACTCTGTAGAACGCACCATAAAACGCAGCGTTAAAGTCTTCATCGCTATAACTATAGGAAAAAGAATAAGAATATGTATTGGAATATATTCAGACACCGCCTAAATCCATGAGCCATCCAGACACAAATTTGCTTTTTCCTATGGACGATGTATGTTAATGTTTAGGTAACTGTGTTTAATTTTTGTCCTTGCTGTATAGTTGGAACATTACGTTCATGAAACGAAGTACAAGTTAGTTCCAGGTGCGCTACTCTTATGCATTTACGGTGTCGTGACGGCTCGTGCGTCCTTGGTGATGTTTGCAGCTTTGCTAATGTTTTCCTACTCCCGAGCTAGATTAACGAAAAAGAAAAGACGTGTCGAGATAAAGGACAACAGTGTTGCAGGAAACAATCTAGGCGGAGCAAGGGGTAATATTGAGGCGCGTCTTTTGTTGCTTCATGTGGAGAAAGGAACCATACAGCGATGGCACTACACAGTGAAGGCGCTTACTACACTCACGGAAGCGCTGTTATCGCTCCAGAGCTAAGGGAAGTACGAAGTGTATGCTTGTCCAACGCTTCTGCTGCCTCACCCACTCCTCTCGCATGCTGCTGATGCAGTACAGTTATGCCTGCCCCCCTTCCCCCTTCACCTTGTAAGCGACGCTTGGAAAGTTAAGGTTCCTACGAGCTTCCGCAATCTTTTCTCAGGCTCCAGGAAATGAAGCGAGAACGTTGCTTAGGCAAGACGCCAGGGATGCTTGCTAAAAAAGATAGGAGTGCTTCAACGCAGCTGAAAGTTCACGAAGGTCTCGGCGCGGGGATCTCTATAATACATTGTTAAGCGGCGCTTGCTTGCCGCTGCCGATCAGGTTGCGCGCTTGGGGCGGATATGAGTTGGAAAGACGAGACATGAAGGCTGGCTGCTTAATGACTGCCCCTTTTTCTTAAATTGAAGAGCGTCATTTCTAAAGGCTGCTGTTTTGCTAAGCTATTCCTTCTTTGTTTTTTTCTTGCCGGCATGGTTTTGCCTCAAGATCCGCCCAGCCCTCCTATGATTCGAGTTCAGTCGACGACCGCAACATCGGTACATCTGCTGTGGGAGCCACCCGACATTCCCGTCACTGGTACGGAACTCGTGCATTTCTCACAATTTCGGCGCGTTCTTGGGCCGAGTTATTGCTAAAGATATCAAGGCACGCAGTAAATTTTTGACTTTCAAGTAGTATGTGCGACGTATTAGACTTCCCTTGTACCTAAGGAAGAGACATTTGCTTTAAAGTATTAGCCTTCACTTCTGATAGCTGTGTGGTAGCAGTACGAAAATCAGACAACTGAAGGAATACTGTAACTTTGTTGAAAAAAAAAAATAAAATAAGGAACGCCGTGCCAGGGCTGATGGGTAAGCAAATAAACATGCATTTTTTTTAGTGTGCTCCTTCTTTCTGTGAGTGTGTTGCTTAAGATAGGTTTATACGTGCAGTATTTCTAGCTGCGTTGACAATATTAGTCTGAGTTGTCCACTATGTCCTTAAACGTTTTCTGAGCTAAGTATAAGAAGATGCTTGACTGATGCTTGATGCCCTATTGGCAGGCTACATACTACACTACAAGGAAGAACAGAATGAGTGGGTCAAGCAACATGTACCAGGGACGCAGCAAAGCATCGTACTGGAAAACTTGCGATGTGGAACACGTTACCAGCTCTACATGGAGGCATTCAATGACGCTGGAAAAGGGGACCCTACCCAAGTACTCAGTGTCAAGACGGAGGGCACAGGTATGAGCAGCACATGAACTTGAGATTATTCTGACAAAATGTCTTTTTTTTCATATTCCTCCCCGTCAAATGCAACGTAGCTGGAAGTGCAGTCTTTGCCAAAAATTTCAAAGCCATTGCGTGCTTGTTCGGTGATGTCAGAGCATTGGGGTCGCTGTGATTTCGTTGTGAAAAAACTATACAGCTTCAGAGTACGAGCGTGTCTTGGTACCAAAATTGGTGTCAAATTTCGTCACTCATGCAGTCGCTTTGAAGCTTTCGTCAAAGGCTATCTATGAACTGCCATAGTACAGAAGGGCCCCAAGCACATCGCCTTTTTCGGACAAGCCACCAGAATCTCTTTCACCGAACTGAGCGCCGATGTTTCCACCACCAGCAACAAGTATCATTCACATTAGTTGACATAGACAGCACCAAATTGGGCTGATTGCGAAGTGAATAACGCTATCGCTGACTAGCAGCTGGGCGCTGTTATTTAGATGTCCGTATTAAAGAAAGAAAGCAAGCATTAAAAACGACGGATGGATGCACAGCAACGAGTGCATGTAAGAATAGCCTCGTACGGCTTGTTATTTATTGCATTGTTAAGCTGTTGATGCTAAGTGATCATAATTAAAACAACTAGCAGAACCGAATACCCTGATTAGCTTGGCCACTTATGTTCAACGAGGCTGTTTTATTTGGCCATCGTCATCTTCCTTATGGCCGTCACCAGCCTCTCTACATCGCTTTGACTTCGTTGTCCGCATAGACAGGCGTTCTATTTTAGGACGTGCACTCTCCTTTGGGAAGACAGTAGGTGGTGTGAGCACTTTCTGGGGCTGAATGGCAGACATGACACACGGAAATTCCAAGCTCGCAGTTGAAAGGTTTTGTGTTGGATTGCCAGTGGGCCCGGGAGTGTGTAATTTGTCTTCGATGCGCTTTCCTTTCATCCAGGCGATAAGGTGGCAACTACGAGACAGCTCCGAATTTTGAGACACAATGTTTATGGTATAGCTACCGTCCCGTATAAGAGCGTCATGTGGTGGCTGCTGTCTTGAACAATGGGCCGGTCCCTGATGTGGGGCAAATCCACCCGAAGATGGTATAAGTCGAGGTCTACTTGTATTAAAGCAAAGCTTTCTTTGGCCCTCCCACCCACACATTTGCGGGTGCTGTCAGCTCATGTCTTTCTGAGTAGTCGCTGAGGTCCGCCTCACAAAAGCTGTCACTCAATGACACAATAGCCTGATACTCTACCCACTAAGCCACAGGTGAATGCATGGCAGTAGTGAATAACGTGAATAGTGAATAGTTTGAGTTGGTGCTTATTGTCGCCAGGTCCTTAAGTGCCTGGCTGGTTGTCTTGCTTCTATGCGACGCTGGGGCCCCACGGATGGCGCGTCCATGCTGCCGCGGCTTTCGGTTTCTTTCTTTGTGGTGCGCTCCTGCCTTTGCGTCTGAAGGGAACGAGAATCGAGAAGCGCAGTGAAAATTTTGTCATGAAACACGAAACGAAGCCGCAATGAAGCGTAGCGAAAGACGGCTCGTAACACGGTTGCACACTTGCTCATAAAAGAGAAATAGACTACCATCGATACGAAGCAATATGACGGCAGCGGAATCGGGCAATGTCATTTACAGCTGTAAGCAAGTACTCTGACTTTGTACAGGACAAGATCGGTTCGGTGCATAATGTCGATATCAGACTAAGCTTTCAGTGGGCCGTGTCTACGGCATTGTAGCGCCACAATCTTACGTTGGGTGAAGCTTTCCCGGATGAAAATGACTGCAGATTGTGCAGGTGCCGTGTTTGCAAATTAGTTCTAAAGAATAACAGCGTTCTTCGTTAAGACCAACGAAATCATCGCTTATACCAATACCCACCATTGCCCGCAATATACTCACAATATTTAGCGCGTTTCAGCGAACAACTTTCACTCTCTAAGTTGCACAACTATCATCCCTAACCAAAGGCAGCTGTTGTCGAGCGCCGCTTCTTTTCATTCACTTTTACTTATTGCGGGGGTTATAGGCACGTTGTAACCAGCCCGGTTCACAGGTTTACTGCTAATGAAATTTCGCTAGACGCACTGGCAAGGAAGTACGGCGGCTGACGTGTAGGCGGAACAAGGGCGACCACACCGCACGGCCTTCCAAGGCGATTTATGGTTCATTACGAAAAAACCAGCCGTCACTGGCGCGCCGCCTGCGACGCATTAGGGGAGGATGTTCTGCACAACAGCAGGGGGCGTGCTGACCCCACTTGCCGGTTCGCTCGCTAAAGCAACGGCGGCAATAGCAGTAGCAGCGAGCTGATAGCGAAACTAAAATCCTCCCCGCGGCGGTGCGAAGAGGCGGGCACAAAGAAAAATACACACACTAAAGAACACGAAATGAATGCGCAGCAGCGGGCAATACGACCCTAATCGCCATGCGTGTCGTCTTTCCACGCGTGCAGCGTACGCCGAACAGCACCACCCTGTGAGTGATGACTCTGGTGCAGCAAATAATTCCCTGAGGTTAATTATTTGAGTGTGTTAACGAGCCCTTCGGCCGGACCCCGAAAAATACCAACGAACGCCCATTTTCCCGATGCGCTAAGCAGCTTCGGACGTAGCTGGATAGATGGCAGAAGAGGCAGAAAAGAAAGAAAAATAAACAGAGAGAGAGGGAGAGAGAGAGAGCGAGAGAGAGAGAGGGTTAGCCATACCGGTGCAAAAGGAACTTAACAAGCAAAAAAGATGTAGAGATCCGGTGCATCAAAGAAAGAGTGAGCAGGGAGTAATGAGAGAAGGAATGGGGTTAGAGGAGGGCTGCAGAACAGTGGTCCATTAATAATGACCAGGCTAAAGAATTAACGAAGTAGGCAACAACTTTGTTTGTTCTGCCGATCAAGAAGTGCGGCCCGAGTCTGGCCCGACGGCTGACGCGGGCGCCTGCCAGTTATGAGGTCCCAGCGGTGGGCTCCGCGAACGCGCTAACGAAGCAGTCAAGCTTGGTCGAAGTGAAGGCAAACGCAAGAGGAAAAGAAAAGCGCGCTTCCGCAGCGAGTACCTCGCTTCTGTGTACCGCTCGCAAGGCGTCACTTTCGAGGAGGAACAAGTTGAAAGCTACGCAGCCATAATAATCCTTCGAGCACACGCGTTTCGCGGGATCGCTAACCAGGCCGTCATCCCGAGGGGAGAATAGATGATACCGGTTTCGGAAAGGCCCTTCATGCGCAAAAATCGGCTGCTGCTGCTACGAGCTACTAAAGCTTAAAGATCTGCTGTCACTACGTATAATGCATGTTTAGTGCCTTCGCCGATGCTTTCAACAGCAATAGTGACGTCTGGTATTGAGGTAATGGTTATTTTTTCCTAGCGATGGAGCAAATGTCGCGTCGCGAGCATTATTTAAAGAGATGGCGGGATTGTTAAAGAAAGGCGTTGAGATGAAGACGGAGAAATGGTCATTTGCCACAAGATTCAACCGACTTCAAATTTTTTATTGAGTTTTCGATACCCGTTCTGTCGAGCGAAAGACATGAAACCACTGGTCAGTTCACGGGCGAGTAGAATGACACAGAAAACCGAGTCTTAACAAAACGTTTACTGACGGTAACACTAAGCCGTCTCTAAATAATAATGGTTACGTCTGCCGGTAGGTGCTATAGCTATAAGCATGTTCAAAGGGATTAGAGCTGACCATTTCGATGCCGAGTTCGTATAATAGAGAAAAGATTGTGAACTCCGTACAGGGAAATGAACATATCTTTTTCTTGGTTCTAACCAAGAGGGAGCTAACTATGGTGTTGAGGGTTTGGTACAGCAACAAAACAATGAGACTCCTTGGCGAACTTTTTAAATAGCTGCTTTTCCCCCAAATGTTTTCAAGAGACCCGTGTTTTAGTAATTACGCAGAAATATCCACCTCATTTCTGAACGCAAATCCTTATTTTGTTCTATTGACAAGACAGCCTTACTTCATATTTCGAATGCATTTGCAGTTACATACGCTCTCGACAGCCTGCGCTAACAAATATTTATTGGCACGATCTATTGAGAACGCTTTACTCTGCAAATATTTATCCTGCTACTTGACTGGCAGTATTATATGTCTTGCGTGAATTACATCCTTAGAAAGAAACTGTGCATTGCATATAGCTAGTGCACATTGTGCTTTATGAAACGATCGACTGCGAAGTTAGCATCGCTTAAGACCCTAATCAACGGAGGTATTTTTATTGGTACTACGGAAACAGCGTAGACTTTTTAATGGCTGCCATTTTTCGCTAATCTTTCGGAATAATGGAGTAATCTTTTTTTTCTGGCATTTCATTTTTGAGGATAGCGAGTGTTTTCTCAGTTGACAGAAGTGAAATTGTCTTGTTTATTTTTATTACCTTTCATCCTTGCAAGCCTTAACGCAAAATAAATTCGTATCCTCGGGAAATCTTTCTCTTCGCAGACGCAACCTGTCAGTAGCGAAGACGTTGATTTGGTCTTCAGTTTCAAAAGGTGCCCTTCTATACTTGGTTTTACTAAAGCGTGAAATAAAAAGTTAAAAAAAGAGGAAATAGTATGAGGACAAATTAGTAGCCTATGCCAGTGGGAGCAGCAGCCTGAGACCCTATAACGCCTGTTTCTAGTCTAGTCCAGTCTGTTTTTATTCCAATCCCCTGACGTCAAACTTACATAACCACCGACGCAAGCATCAGGCGGTAGCCCGCAGAGCTGTTTGAAGCGCCCAATCAAACGCTCTCCTCATTTATAGGAGGTCACTTTCGTTTGTGTTCAAAGCGCATAGAATTACCTACTTTGAGCTGTTTCTCTTATCGAAGTGGCTGACGTCCAAGAGGCGAGGAGCACGCAGCAGTGGAGAAAGTTTCGGTGGGGCCAAACCAGCACAGTGAAAGTAGATAGCCTGATGTGGAAAGTAATCACGGCGTCTCAGATTGGTCCGCTTCCCCTTACTCAGCTTGTGGTTGCTGGTCATAGCCAACGGCGGCGTGCAACGGAAAGTTAGAAACCCGCTGAAACGGATCCTCAGCAAAAAAGAGTTCTCGGAGTGATGTCGCATACGTGCCGAAAGGGTTCGATAAACGTTATACTACCACGTAAAACTTTTTATTATACGCAAATAAGTGCATGCTCCCCGGCATCTCAGAGTAGCCATTGCCAGAGCGATCATCGGGTAGCAATCTTCTCTTCCTTTTGGAATGGGGCAATCTCCGACTATTAAGAAAAAAAATTCAGTTTCGTTAGACATGTTAATGTAGTTTTTACACTGACAATTCACTTCGATGCAGTGTGATTTTGTAGTTCTCTGAAGTCGCGCGACAGAAGGCGAAGTGGGCGCAGCCGAAAACTTTGGCCACAACAAAGGGCTAATGCCGCAAAAGACGTCAGATCAGAAATAATTTTATTATTTTGTTGGGTATAATCATGCATAATCTGTGTGTACACATCATCTAAGATCTAAGATCATCGCGGTTTCCGTGACGCCGCGTGATAGAGACGCGATGTGGCGGTGGTCCGAAAACTTTAGGTACCTTTAGTGGAGGGCTGACTGCAGAATTGGAATAAAAACAGTTTCGAATAGCTTTACGTGACAGCGCCCCTAATCTGCAGCCAGACTATTGCTCCCATAGCTGAAATAATAAATGTCAATAAGATGTTGGTATACATCCAAACACAATATATGAACTACCACTCGAAACGAAGAGTTGTAAGGCGTACTTAAAATCCTAAAATGGCACAGCAAAAGCCATAGCGATATGTTCGTATAGATTTAATCGGTCGGCATTCTAAGCAACAGCTATACCCATACATGACTAGTCTTTTTTCTTTTGGAGCAGGTTTCAGCAAGAACTAATCAGCGCATTAGCATATCACACAAGCAAGTCTTGAACGTCAGTCACTTAATTTTTGTGTTATTTTACTACTTCCTTATCTACGTTAGGCTATAGCTGCTCGTTTGAGATTTTTACCATGTCAGAGCTGTCACATAGTGTCCTAAGGATACAGTCACCTGGTAAAAAGCTATTGTTGTCATCAGCACTCTTTATGTGCAAGCTATTGTCTGGTTCATCTCAAAAGAAAGGCACTCTATTCGAATTTGTGATTACGAATGGTGTAATTACAATTGTCACTTTAGTCAACGTTTTGACAAGTGGACGCATTTTCGTGTATTAAATTGGTATTATAAACCTAAAGAGTACCGGATCAATACATTTCGGGGTCATGTTCAGTCACATAAAAGTTTGTGACTTGTTTTATGGTGTTTCCACCATTTGTTTTATTATTTTGTTATGTTTTATTTTCATCTCGTTCTCTCCTCTTTTTTTACGGGCTGAGTCCTGTTTGTCTCTTTAGAACAGCCGGTCCTAAGGGGCCCATTTTTATTTTTTCTTCCCCTAATAATACATAAAATAGCTACGCCGTTTCCACTAACGAGCTTTGCTCGCCAAATTTCTCATCCATTCTCTGTTTCTCACCGCAGCACCCGTGGCTCCTGACAAGTCCTCTTTCCTGGCGATCAACTCGACGTTCGTGCTTCTGCATCTAGGCGCGTGGTACAGCGGCGGCTGCCACATCAGCTTCTTTGTGGCTCAGTACAAGCCCAAGGGAGAGTCCGAGTGGACGCTCATCTCCAACCGCGTGCAACCGCAGACAGAGACCCTGATGGTGCCCCAGCTACAGCCGGGCACCTGGTACAATCTGCTCATGACGGCTCACAACGACGCCGGATCCACGGACGCCGAGTTCGTTTTCGCCACTTACACGGAGAATGGAGGTATGGCAGCGTACTCTCTACCAAGTCTCGCCGCTCGATTGCTTTGATATCGATTTAAATATAGAACTTCCTATTAACTATATACACTGTAGGAGACTCTCGCGCCGCGATCGTAGTTCAGCTGCGGTTGGGAATGATTGTTAGTAAATGTGTTTGTGCGATATGCGTGCTTGTCGTTTCATGCATTCTTGCGGCTTCACTGACGACGCCTTAATGCCTTCATTGGCCAAACGTTTAAAGCAACTCTTTGTATTTTAAAAAGACTGTGCACAATCATTGGGGAACCTTGCACTTATGGCGCGATATCTTCTTGAAATGGATCAATTTGCAAAGTCACAAATTTCTTTGAAGGCAGAAGCAGGAGGTTTAGGCAAGTCCATTTACTAACCATCGCCCCTAGCTGGCTGAAGCACCCTGCTTTCAGCTCCCACAAATGGTAGCGCCCGAGTTTTTTTTAGTAATCTGGTAAAAAACTGTATCCTGGGTCAGAGTCACAGATGCCAACCGATGGAAACAGGCTGCAAAATGAAAATAAATGAACCAGGTGCTTTAGACCAGCTGCTCGGGATTTTAACCTGTGAATCTATTGTTTTTTTACAAAAGCGGCCTTGCTTTCCTTGGGACGCTAGTTCTCTGTGACAAATTTGTTCATTCGCTTGGTATATATATATATATATATATATATATATATATATATATATTAGTCATATCGTCGTAAGAAGCCAACAAACACTGACACCAAGGACAACATAGGGGAAATTACTTGTGCTTCATAAATGAAATAAAGAAGCGATAAATTAATGGAAATTAAAGTGGATGAGCAGGTAGGCACCAAACCCACAACCTTCCCATTTCGCGTGCGATGCTCTACCACTTCAGCTACCGCGGCGTCGTTTCCCCATCCACTTTTTTTGCGTATTTATATGTCCTAGTAGAACCCTGGGAATATTACCCAAGAAAACACCCAAGAAATACCCAAAAAAGTGCATGGGAAAACGGCGCCGCGGTAGCTGAATTGGTAGAGCATCGCACGCGAAATGCGAAGGTAGTGGGTTTGGTTCCCACCTGCGGCAAGTTGTTTTTTCATCGACTTTAATTTCCTATAATTTATCGTTTCTTTATTTCATTTATGAAGCATAAGTAATTTCCCCTATGTTGGCCTTGGTGTCAGTGTTTGTTGGCTTCTTATGATATGACTAAGAAAAATCGGGCCCCTCGGTTAACCCCCTTTCTTCTCGTATATATATATATATATATATATATATATATATATATATATATATATATATATATATATATATATATATATATATATGCATATATCATAGCATAGCATAGGAAGGAAGGCAACAAATCCACCAAGGGTAATACAGGGGAAGTTACTTGTACTTACTAATTGAATTAAAGAAAAGATAAATTAGAAAATGCAAATGGATGAAACATCTTGCCGCAGGTGGGGAACGATCCCACGGCTTCGCATTACGCGTGCGATGCTATACCAATTGAGCTACCACGGTGCCGTACTCCCATCCACTTTCTGGGGTATTTATGTGTTGATATTAGAACTTAACATTAACGCTTGTGGCAGAAAAGATGTTCCACATCCGCCGCCAGGGTTTGTGAGTGATGGCGCTGGCTAACATTCCCAGAGTTAGTCTAATGTCAACACATAAATACCCCAGAAAGTGGATGGGAGAACGGCGCCGTGGTAGCTCGATTAGTTAGAGCATCGCACGCGTAATGCGAAGACGTGGGGTCGTTCCCCACCTGCGGCAAGTTGTTGTTTCACCCGCATTCATTTCCATTAATTTATCATTTCTTTAATTCAATTATTAGGTATAAGTAATTTCCCCTGTGTTGTCCTCGGTGTCTTGGATTGTTGGCTTCTTATGCTATGCTTAATGAATATCGGGCCCCGAGTAACCCCCTTGCTTCTCATTCAATATATATATATATATATATATATATATATATATATATATATATATATATATATATATATATATATATATATATATATATATATATATATATCCTTAATAGCAGTTGCACTTTAAGAAATTTCTGCTGACCTCGAAGAATTGTTCTTTGAAGTGACGGCCTTATATGATTTGTACAACACCTCGTAGTTTCCAGTACAGTGTAGTAGCCGCCAAAATGTTTCGTTACTGAGATTTATTTAGGTAATTGCACTGAATTATCCAACTCGAGATGTACTATCCTAATTATAGAAGTGTCAACGAGGCATTTGTAGGCACCCCCAAATGACATCTAACTGTGGTGTTTTCAGCAACGCATTAATGACGTACAAATTTTTTCCGGCTGGTGAAGAAACCCCACGAAATATAAAAAAATATCCCGTGATTGCACTCCCACCCGCATCATAAAGCAGCACCCTCAAATAAGCCGGCTGAAAGCAACTGATTTGCCTGTCACAAACCCGAAGAGACAGCTCATCACCTTGATATTGGTACGAAATGGGAGCTGGCACCAACATCAGGTTTCGTGACTTTGCACCTATTCCTTTCTCTCATTTCTATGTCACGCTTATTATCCGTCTCTCGAGGTTGACTGATCACATTGATAAGAAGAGCCCCTTAATAACGCGGCCAAACCACCACTTTTACCACGCACGAAAGGCGAAAAGCAATGGAATAGGCATAGAACGACGTTTCAGAATCCCGGCTCTACTCGCACCGCATCGAAAGAGTGCGCGCACAGTTTTATGGCTATATTTCGCGCAAGAAACTTGCTTCGGACCACAGCCAAATTAAAATGATGGTTTTCTTTTCCATGAGAATGTATACCTGCTGCAAAAACAAGCTCGTGGCAAAAAAAAAAAAGGAATAGAACCGAATAGACAGACCGGGAAGCGACCCACATGTAGAAAACAAGTAAAACCGATGCGTTCATGAATGTAAATGTACCACTTTTAAATGAGCCCACTTGGCAATCAGGACGTCTGCACAAAAACAACAGAAAAAGAAAACCATCAGATTTTAGTGGCCCTTAATTATCTGTGAATTCTTAAACGCTGTTGAACTCCAGCTGCTACCTAGAGCACGTGTTTGAGTAGGTGTACTTATGCAGCTATGCAATGCTGAGTCCGCTTTATCACATCTTCAGTGGCTTTCTTGATGAACGACGATGGAATTCTACGGCAGACATCCATTATCCTTGCCTTGAGCTCATGTGATGTCGTCGTCTCGATCATGTAAACACGATATTTACCATAATCCCAAAGCAAAAAAATCGAGTGGGGAGAGGTCAGGCGACCTAGCCGGCCAATTCACAGGCCCGTGACTTCCAATCTGTTGCGCATGAGAAGTCGCATCAGCCAGTTTCATGCTCGGAAGCTGCTGTGTGCTGGCTCCCCATCCTGCTGAGACCACAGAAGTGAAAGACCTGACAGTAGGACTTCGCTGAGAAACTAATCCATCACTCCTTCAAGGATTTCGTCCACGTAACCCGACCCAGTCAGTGTGTGATCGCAGAAGATGGAACCGATTATAGCACCGGCGTAATTTCCACACCACATATTGAACGACCACTGGCAATATGCCGAGTGCGTTTTACCTAGTGTGGATTGCAGTCACTACAATGTGTGAATTAATCAAATTTTCCTTCCCTTTCTGAAAAAATTGGCTTCACCTGTGCACATGATGTTGCTCAAAAAGTGCAGTGACTAATCGGCTTTTGTGAGAACCCAATTCAGGAAATGTAGACGATTCTGCAGATCTTTATCTTCCAAGAATGCTGCTGGTTAAGGTGGTGCGTGTGAAATGCCGAGTGACTTAGAATCTTCTAAACTGATGACTTGGAAATTGGTACCTGCGCGGCCACGTCTCACGTGCTAGCATGAGGGTTTGAGGTCATAAACGCTAGAACATCCGCGCGTAGGCTAGGTCTCAAAGATGGAATCCTCTGCCACTGATTCTGGAAGCTGTCGGTCTGTCTCAGGTTTCCATAATTTCTGATTATAGTCGATGCGTTTGGCCTACTACCACACTTCCGAGACTGATATATATTTCCAGCCTTCCTCTTGTTGCCATTTGCAGCTCCCAAGGCAGGGATCATGTTTTCCTTGTGCTCATTAGAGAAAGACTTGGCGACTGGGACAACACAATACGCACCTTTAAATCTTTGCACTGAAGTTGTCAGTTCGCTTTTGTTGTGGTAGGCAATGTGGCAAAAAAAAAAAGAACTATTTGTGCACTTTATCTACGTTAGGACAACAGCTATGGGAGCTCGTTTTCAACTAAGACCAAGCGCGACATGTTACTTCGGCCGGGGTGCGGTAGATGAGGCATTAGCTCGATCACGATGTTTTTCTTTATTTTGTTTAGTTCGTTCTGACTAACTTAAAATAGCCTGTTCGAGGGCGTTGCTTTATGATGCGGGTGGTAGCGCAATCACGTGGTATTTTTAATATTTCGCGGACTTAATTTATCAGTCAGAAAAAAATTAGTGCGCAATTAGTACGTCGCTGAAAATGCCGCAGTTAGATGTCGCATGAATGTACCTACAAATGCCGCATTGACACTTTGATAATTTAGATAGTAGGTCTCGAGTTAGATAATTAATTACATTTATACCTAAATAACTCTCAGTAATGAAATAATTACTGGCGGCTACTCCACTGCACTGGAAGCAATATGCACTAGCTTTTCTATGTTCCTATCCCTAATAAATGTAACCTATGAATGAGTTTTTCTTTTCTTTTAGTGAGCCGTTAGCATTGCTTACTGGAAAGAGAAGCAATACTGAAACATATATCATTAACGTGCGTTTCATATGCCATTGATATAAGACTTTGCTGAAGGGGTCACTGAAGTCTGCAGGTTTTTTTTTTTCAGTGTCAGAAAAGCATGGGGGGGGGGGCAAAGCAATTTGAAGCGAGGTGAACATAAAGCAACATATTCATTCTCTAGGCATAGGCTATCCATACCCTTATAAATAATTGGTTATTGGCTCCCTCCTCCTCTTTCAAAAATTATTTCTGGTGTTTTACGTGCCGAAACCACGATTTGATGACGAGGCACCCCTCTTTTAAAAATATAATATATTTTTTCTGTGTACATATTGTGCATTTGCAGGTTTTTTAACGTGGAAACATAAAACAATGTTGAAGTGAACAAATACAAAGTGCTTCTTATGCGCTTATCATCCTAAAGTGAAGATTTGAAGAAGTAAAGCGAAATTCTGAATTACAAGACGCGCACGTCCGCGCCAATAATGATGCAGTAAGCTATTAGCCCAAGTAAAATTTGAGATGTAACGGTAGAGCCGAGTCAGAAGGAACCTCAAATGTTGCAGGTGACCAAATTCTGGTAATGACATTTTGGGTGTGTGTGGGGGGGGGGGGGGAGGGTGAGGATAGCCTTCTGCATCACCGGGGAAGGGGCGCACCGCCCCCCTCCGGAGTGCCCCGGAGTGGGCTCCGGAAGGGGGTCGTGTCCTGGAGCCCCCCTGTAGTCGGTACCTATGTGCCAACTTGCAAACGAAGATGTAGAAAAGAGAACGAGGGCTGAAACGGCTTATTGGCCAGACTGATGCCGCCATTCATGAGGCCAAGTGACACGACTCATCTATAAAGATCAAACTAACACGCTTCGGGTTTTATAACCACCTTTCACAAAAAATAGGGTCCACCTATAGGAACTTCGGGCTGCCAGTGGGAAACACTCTATCTTAGTTCAGACATTATTTTAACGTTGGCATTTGCAGGTGGTCGTTGTGCCTAACGAAGTAGGGAGCGAGAAAATTTCTGTGTGTGAAATGGTGCCAGAGTTTGAATGCAGTTTGTGTCAGTGCCTTGTAGTCTACGTTGGAATGAAGATTGATGACAGGAATGTTTTATCCGAAGGATGGCAGGGTAAAAAAAGAAAAGAACAATGTCAGGGACTGAAGATGAAGAATGATCAGGGTGCTCGACAAATAAAAAAACAGAAGAAAAATATAGATGTATGTTTCTTTAGTGCCTCTATTGCTCGTGTGAACTAGGTGCAACCGAGTGAATTGATGTCATGAGCTCAGGAATAATTAGTGTCTGCGTCGCTGGCGTTGATTAATTGAGATGCTGCAACTTGCATTCCGTTATCTCACATTATGCGATAGCAACCAGACCCGCCGTGGTTGCTTAGTGGCTTTGGTGATGCGCTGCTGCGCACGAGGTCGCGGGTTCAAATCGCCGCCACCGCGGCCGCATTTCGACGGGAGCGAAATTCAAAAGCACCAGTGTACATACACTTATGTGCACGTTAAAAAACCGCAGGTGGTGAAAATTAATCCGGAGTCCCCCATTACCGCATGCCTCCTAATCAGATGGTAGTTTTGGCACGCAAAACCCCATAATTTAGTTGGAAACCAGAATAACTTCCGACGTGTAACATTTTCATGGTGATTCGTACTGTAAAAGACTGTTCCTTCTGCAAAACTGTAGAAAGTTGGGCTTGCTGGTTATCCACGACTGTGATTTCAACGCGAAGTAGACATGATTAACACACAAAGGTATTAGACACACAAGGCCTCGCGTGCAATTCTGCACTTTCATTCGTGTGCACTTCCGCATTTTAATTGGAACTTAGCCGAAAAATCGAAAGATTTAAAGCACAGCAATATTGAACATGGTCGCTCAGCGTGTCTTGAGAATATGCATCGTTTCGACCTTGCGTGAAGACTTTTGCAGCAGGGACAAGAAGAGCCTCTGTTTTCTTGCGTGCTTACTCGGAACTCAAAAGTTGTTGGTTAAGAATGTAACCAGGAAATGCTTAAGGCGCTTGAAAGCTTACGACGCAAGAGGAAGGATTATCACACTTGCGAAAAAGAAGAACGACACATTCGCTGCAGAATTATACCTGAAAATTGGAATACTGCGTTTTGACACAGATAAACCTTTAGCTTACCGGCCGTTTCATTCAGTAAAGGTAGTGTCCGTGCCGGTTATGAGCCAACAAATAAATCAGAAATCTAGCATGGCTGAGCGTGTACGCAGAGACGAACTTTCGCACGTGTTTGGCATTTACTTCTTAAACAAACTAGGATTATGTACTTGCACAAATTTATCAGGTTTTGCGATGTTTATTTAGTTTTAAGGTTTATAAGCTTTTTAAAAGCTTATTTCAGTACACTTGAAGTATAACTTCTAGTGCGTGCTACCTTTGTCTTGAACTCTTGCATTCTTTTTCGCCGATAAGAATATGTGCTGTTTATACTGGATACTGACAAAGAGCTGAAATGGAAAGTACATAGCTTCGATATTTTAGGCAAGCACCTGGAAAGCGGCACTGAATTCTCGATAAACTGCCTATAATGAGGAGCCAAGATAAGCAATGAATGGAGAAAGGAGACGAAAATGTCCGGACTCCTTTTTGGCCAATACTCTGGGAGCCCGTCAGGTGGCTTCCTTGGAAACTTGGCGAAGAAAACGTGCACTAAAGCATCGTGCCAGCAGGTGCACTGACATATCCATAACTGAAACAAAACCAGCAAAACAAGACAACCACGGTGCAAAAGAAAGGATATCGATCATGGAAGATTTCTTACCCGGCAGTATAATGACACCATATTTTTCACGTTGTGTGCACCTCCTATCGAAAAGATACCATTTTCTTTTTGGACTTGAATATTTTACTAGTTCTGCAAGTTACTCGACCGAAACTACTGCTCAAAAATAAAGTGAGGAAAATGTGCACTTCACTGTTTATCACGATGCGCACGTTTTTCGTCCACAAAGTCTTAGTATTCCCATGCGCTCATCATTTTGCGAGGTCAGAACACTCGTAGGTTCATGCGCGGTTGTGAGTTTTTTTATGTTCACTCATAAGAAGGGCTCATTTTTCAAACCCAATACTCGCTTTTTGTGCATTAGAAATTTAGTAGCAGCCGTCAAATATACTTTTCTGGATTATTTCAATTATCTCCCTATTGCGCAACATTACCAAAACCTTTGATGTGTATAAATTATTAGTTAATCGTGCTGTCACTATACTGATTGCTGCAGTAATTGCATGGGGTGATCTTTCATAGCAGATGGTTGTCTGCGTAAGAGTTGTGTCTTTTTAAGCTTCCGGTATTTCCCGTTGTTCAGTTTTGCTCAACTCTTATTTGCCAGAAATAATAACTGCTGTTATAGAATTTATTTATTATTGCAATGTTACAGGTAGCAAAGCCTAAGTGTTACATTATTTTACCCTGCGGTAACGTGCATAAAACTCGCAAGCTTGTCTTAAAATAAGCTTTTATGTTTGTATGAGGTCTTTTTTTACTTGAGAACACGAGGAAGAAATTGTCTTGAATGGTATGATGGCAGTTTAGCAAGCACTAAGAGCTCAACAGTCCCATTAACAGCATAACGGTGTTATCATAACGTATATCACGTCAATAACGCCCAATCACTGAATATGTAAAGTAATATTTCTTAGATGCTGCATTTTTGTAAGCGATTTCTTTTCCACGGAGGCTTCAATATTTTACCAACTGCCAGATTTACGATTGAAATGATGCAGGATGACGTAGAGAGTTCAGTCCTGCTGCCTTAACTCTATGAGTGATTTTCTAAGTGCTCAAAAATGACCCTCCTTCGCAACGCTTCCTACATAGCTGGGTATACGCACTTGCTCGAAGAATATGCAGTTCACTGCCGGCTCGATGATCGTCACGTCCTGCCGCTCACTGCGGTGTTATCGGTGTATTTAAATGTCGTGGTCGCTAATTATCGAAGAGAGAAATATGCCAGGAGGTCGCATTTCATAGAATGTTGAGGAATGACGAAACGAACAAACAATTTAATTAATTATTAGCAATTCTTAATTAATATTACTAATAATTATTTATTTGCTTGATTGACCGCCTGTCTGTTTGTTTGTGCGTAACCTAGGCAATAAACGCAAAGGTATGCGTATTATCTTCTCTTGCTTTCGTTTGAGACTCTGGGGCGCTGTTCACACGCAGAGATATAGAGTAACTTCGCTGTTTACACAAAACTAACATTTAGTAATTCAGTGTTTTGATGCAAGGATAGCAGTCGTTACAACCTGCTTTCCTCGCCCATTTTCGTTCTTTAGGTACCGTCCCACCGTTGGTGTCAGTGAACAGCGAGGAACGCCGTTTCTACCGCCACCTGGGCATTGTAGTGCCGGTGGCCTGCTCAGCGGTCATCGTCCTCATGGTGTCCTTGGTCGTGTGCCTGTTCTACAGCCGAAGCTGCTGCCGGGCGCGCTCCAGGGTCATCTACGAGACGGCCGGTGCGTATTGGGGACTCATCTTCACGACTTGCCGTTTTATGGAATCGCTGCTCAGACCGCGCGCGCATGGCGACGGGGCGGGCCTCGTTCTCGAGAAATGTGGCACGAAATTCAGGTGTGCAAGACGGTTGAAGATGACTTTGATGCCTTACGAGTTGCGCACGCACTCAGCATGTGCAAGAGTCTGAAATTTCAGGTGTTTGTTGGGCAAGTCATGCGAAAGGGACGTAACGTAACAATCTGTCCAAGCATCTTGAAAACCTAGAACGCTAACAAGCGCGCCTTGAAAGTAATAGTGATTAGCTTGTTTCGTGTTTTGCGACAGATGTACACTGTATGCCCTTCCCGTTGTAAGGAAAAGCGATCATATGCGCGTTAAACGATACGCACAACTGTAATTTTGTCATCTTGGTGAGCAACCTTGATCATAAAGAGTGCTGCATCTTAATCTCTCTGATGATTGCATGCGTGCAATTTCTAGCGCCTTCGCGCCATCGGCGAATCTTTCGATTCCGTGCACGAACTGTCTAGCACCACCGCGCTACCCACCACTGAATAGCACTGTGTAAGGGACAGTGGATATAAATTTTGCTTTTATTCACAATATTCGAAGCCTACTTCCAGCACATGACGATCTTGCTGTGCTATCGATGCTTCAGACGCTCACATAATCTTTCAGTGAGACCGTCATGTCTTACTAAAACCTGGTTACCTGCGAATATTGAAGCAGCGGATTGTTCGATTGCAAAAAACACGACAACATTTATCGGTGAGACAGGGGTGCTTGGCGAGGCGGAGGCGTACTTCTAGCACTCTCTGATGCTGTCTGTCGTTTCCTGCCCATCTATCTATCGCTTTAGAACTTGTTTTTGTTAAAATACAGGCGTGCTCTAAGAAATTGGTTTTGGACGTTTGTTATCGTACGCCGTCCTGTGCACCAACCTTTGCTGAGGGCCTTCATGATCTCATCCATATGATTACAGTGCGGTATCCGAATAGCCCGTTCCTTTTGCTAGGTGACCTTAACTTCCATCATATAGTATGGTCTAATGTCCATTCTTACAGTCATCCTTTTTCCAGTGAAGGCGGACAGATTTTTGTATTCATGCACTGATTTCAACTTGTCCCAGCTTGTAATGCATGCCACTCGAACTACGCCACTACTTCTAACATCGTGGATCTGGTACTTACCATTACAACTGCTCATTTCAATCCCATATCGTGCCTACTGGGGCTACAGGTGATCACCTACTGCTTCATTTTTCTTTGACCTGCACCATGCTTCACAAAAGTAACCGGAAAAAATATATCCGTGACAATAAACACGCTGCTTCTGTCGCTATTAACCATGAGCTCTCCGCCTTTTTAAATCATTGCTTGCCCAACTTTCATGATCGCTCCATGAATACTAACTAGAATTTATTCAAAGAAAAAGTTTCACCGCTCATCGAGAGCTACGTTCTACGCATAGTCATCACGTGAAACTGACAATCACCATGGTTTGATCAGTCGTTAAAGGGACTATGTAATAAGAAAAAAACGCATTTTTCGCTCTGCAAAGCTAACTGGTTCTCAAGAACGTTGGATTGCTTATCAGGTCGGGACTACACAATACGAAAAAGTTCTTAACCACGCCAAGATTAATTTTTAAATACTACATTGCCATCTCTTTTAATTACTAAACCTAGACAATTTGGGTGGTAGTCAACAAAAGATACAAAAGAACAAAAGGTCTTGTCCTGTAGCCCAAACAGTGGCGCATACCCACTATGGGTGATTGGCCAAGAAGCAGGCGGTTTTCCGTAGGCTTACAAGTAAAGCGAAACTAGATTCTAATAGTGGAGCGAGGGTCTATAGGACTGTAATTGATAAGTGTAATGAAGATATTGTTAAAAATTTTGATAACATAATTAAAGGTACAGAAATTAACTGATAGAAGTTATTGATAATTTTAGAAATTCAGCAAGGTACTCTTTTTGTCTCTCTAATAAAACTGTCCTGTTTCCCAGCGCTGTCTCTCGTTTTCTTCCGCCATTTCTAATTTCTTTGTTTTTCTCTTCTACCTCTCGGCTCTCTCCGATGTTCTCCGACCTCTTCTTCTCTGTCGGCTCGCTTCACTATCCCCCCCCCCCCCACATTTCTTCTTCATCCCTCCTGAGATGGTAATTGAACAAATTCGCTATGGAAGCGATTCTTCATTTTCGTGTGCGCCGACATACCAGGCAGTTTTTAAATTGCCTCACTGACTTGCGGTTTTCACGACACGATACGGTTCTTTATAGACAAAGCCAGTGTTAGATAGTCCTTTACTCATGAGAACCAAGTCTCCTACCTTCAGCGCTGATAACGTTGTGTTTTGCTTCTAATCAAAGTTCCTTTCATTCTTTCACGGTTGTTTGCTTGGCTGTGTTCTGTCCTTCTCGTTTCGATAAGCTGCACCATGTTGTCGACTCCCAAGGCTACATCAGCGGGAGAACAAGCTGGTTTTCCAGTAGCAACAAAGAATGGCATACGTCCTAGACTAGCTGTGGGATCGGTTATGGTGAAATACCGCTGCTTTAAGACAGCACTTCCATCCTTCCGGAAAACTTGGGTACATGCAGATGTATTGCTTCAGGGCCCGTGTATTTCGTTCGACCAATCCATTAGCTGCTGGGTGGTACGGGGTGGCGAATTCCATTGTTACCTCACGTCGTTTTGCCCATTCCTGCGGTTTATGGCTTCTAAAGGTGGACCATTATCGGATACCAAAACTTTCACTTTGTCAAACATTTTTGCGGTTGAGCAACGAGACAACGCAGTTGGCAGCCTCTCTTCCTAGCTTCGTTGCTACCGTCCATGCGCACTCGTTCACGCACACAAAGAACGCTTGCGTTTTCTTCACACCTTTTGACTTCTTGCGGAGCTCGGCGAAGTCTAAGTGGACAACTTCGAATGATGTCCCTGAATGTTTGGGCAATGTCATTTGTTCGATTGGTTGTTTTAATTTCACCTTATTCAGTTCACATTCGTGGCATCATTGCACATACATCTTCGCGTCTTGTTTCACATGATGCGATGTAAACTGCTTCGTGAGCTTCATGTAGGTTCGCCAAAACCCATCTTGTCCACCTGATTGAGGGCTATTGTGATACACATTCAAGGTTTTTGACACAAGGGTGGGAGGCACCACAACTTTTCCGTCTCTGCGGACTGTAGTCCTTCAGTTCCTTTCCAAAGTTTCCCGGTGTTTATTGCTTCTTGGCGAAGTAAAACACGCGTGACCGCCAAACTCCACATAACATCAGCGTCTTTCATTGAAGCTCTCGGGCAATGACTCACTCGTTCACCCAGTGAACGATTTTTCCTTAAACTTCTTGTACGATTTTTACTTTATGCAGGAGTGGAAGTACCGAATGGCCTTTAGGACAACGAGAGCTTCTTTCTCAGTTGCGTAGGTAACTTTCGTCTTCACGAAACTGTAACTGTAGTAACCCACCATGCGAAGCTGTTGATTTGTTTCCCGGGTGGCGTTGCGTTGATGCAGAACCACTCCATTCCATAATGTGACGCATCTGTATTTAGTTCAAATGGAAGGGAAAAATTAGGAAGGCAAAGCGCAGGGTCCGAGGAAATTACCTGCATCACCTCTTCGTACACGTAGTCGCAATCTCCTGTCCATCGAAACGGTGCATCTCTTTGCATCAATAAGCAGGGAGGTGGCGGGTTCAACACCCTGTGTTGTATATTGTGAACCCACTACCAGCGAAACCGTGAATAAGTGCAGCTGTGGAGTGCATAATTAGCCGCACGTCGAACTAGGCCTGAAAGTTTTTGCGTCAACGTTGTTAAGCAACATGTCTTCTTAGCACAGCCTCGAATAAATGCTCTCAAATGGCCGGCTAGTCCCAAAAGCACGCGAAACGAATGGACGTCAGATGGCTTTACAAGCTCAGCAATGCGCGTTACGTACTCTTCTTTATTATTTTTAGTGGTACCATCTAATACGCGACCAAGAAACATGGCTGTTTTTGAAGAACTCGCCCTTCTTGAAGGTTATCTTTAGCATGGATTCAGACAAAGTAGCGAGAATATTCGCAAGGTGTTCTTCATATTGCTGCTCACTCTTAGAATATACAATGATGTCGTCTACATGTACATTACAGAAGCGACATTAAAATGGTTCAAAACTGTGTTCATCATCTTCTGAAACCAGCCGGGCGAGTTTTTCCAACCAAGCGCAAGACAATTGTACTCGTAAATGTCGAATGGAGTCACAAAGGCGGCTTATTGATTGGTCTTTTCTTGAAGTGGCTTTCTTTGAAGTGGCTTGAAGGGGATATATCTGTGCAAAGCCTTCTTTGCACAGATCTATTCTGGAGAACCAGCTACATCCGTCGGTGTAGTCGATGATACTGTCTATTCGAGGCATTGGAAATTGGATCAAATGCCTCTGGTTGTTGATCGCTCTGGATTTAGTGCAGAGCCTGAGGTTACCGTCTTCTTTTGTGGCGATGGTGATTGTCGCTGCAAATGGCGATACAGATGGACGGATGATATCAGCATTTAACATCTTTTGAAGCTCCTCTTTTAGCCATGTCTTCTTTTGTCTGGATAGGCTGTATGACTTTTTCCTGACTATAGTAGTGTCGCGCAGTAGCTTCAAAAATTTGTTGCAGGAGATAGCCTCCGAAGCAAAGCAATTCCGAATAGAGTTTCTGAATACTTTCACCATTCTTCCGCCTGTGAATTCGGTTTGCACATTCATAGGTTTGGAATGATCTTTATCGGGGCTTACAGACACAGTGCCGTCCGAACGAATGTTTAGCATCAATGATTTCATGTCAAGGCGAGAATGAAGAAAGCGTATTCGACACTTTCCACCACCAAGGCAAGAACTTCCGCGCATTGCGGCTGATATTTTAGCCTTAAGCTTATCCATTCGCATTGCTCCTGTCATGTCCGTCATAGCCTCGTAGAAGGATTGGGCTGCCTGTGAATATGTCATCTGAATTTGCTGTGCTTCCTGTGAGTGTTGATATTGAAGCTCCACTGTCGACAAGAGCTCGCAGGTTCTGTACGTTCACTTCAACTTGTATGTGAAGTGAACTTGAAGAAACCAGTAAGAAGGTCTCGTTTTGTTTCGGTTAAACATACGGAGGTTTTTTGTGTCAACTGTTTCTGTTTGAGCAGTGTCGATGTCTGCAAGACGTCACCGGGCCCTGTGTCGGTCGCACGAAGTCCAATATTTGCACTATCTAAGTTGTGGCGACCTTACATCCGAGTTGCTGGATTGAGAATCTGATCGTCCGGGAAGATTTGAACATGTCTTGCAGCTCCTCTCGGAGCAGTAAAGAGGGAATAATTGTAGCAGCTCTAGTAGTGCCTAGAGAGCTTTCGGCCCTTTTATTTGTGTATGTCGTCGCAAATCTCCTGGGAGATCGTGAATTGCAAGCGCTAAGATTTATGTTGATGGCTAATCTGGTTCAGCAAGTCGAAGCAGTCTCTGCTTCCTAAGAAAGTAGTCAAGTGGGGAACTAGGCCTACAATAGTAAAACAGTGCCTGGTCCCATCGCTGCACGGTTAGTTCTTTGCAGCCACTTTCTCGTTACACCACTCCGAAGTTGCCGCATGTTTAAGACCAGGTGTTGGTCAGACAGCCGTCCGTTGTATAACGCTGCGGCTTCATATGACATATTTCATCCTTCTTCGTTATCAGAAGACCAGTCTAAAGTTTCTGACCGTAAAATTTCAACTGGACGGTTTCCTTTGTTGCGCAAAGCAGACAGGAAAGCCTTTGCCATGGCATTCTGTTGCGAAAACTGTTGCCGCATCGCTATGGCCTGAAGAATTGTTCGTCGCTCGTCATATGACGCTGCATAACCGAATGGTCGTCCGCGTACCAGCTGGGTAAACAGGCCCACTGGTATCTTCACTTTGGCCGAACCGCGTTTAACAAACTCTTCGGATGACATAGAAGCTCGATCAGAACAAGATCCAGCTCACCCGTTGTTGTGTGCACAAGGAAGTCAACCGAAGAATCATGCTGGGCTTGGTAGCCTTTGCCTATCATTCGGTCGTTGTACCTGTCCTCGAAAAAAGTCACCCACATCTTCGTTCACTTGTGGGCTGTGCCAAAATATGTAATAAGCTCGCATATATCAAATACATCAAACAAGCATTAAATCAATGTCGTGGCTCTCTCCGATGTTCTCCCATTT
Source organism: Dermacentor variabilis (assembly GCF_050947875.1). NCBI lineage: Eukaryota > Metazoa > Arthropoda > Arachnida > Ixodida > Ixodidae > Dermacentor > Dermacentor variabilis. Next base: position 91,190,198 of record NC_134571.1, on the reverse strand, counting down.
CTATTGCGGCACGCTTGAAGAGACAATTCAGCTATCGCCCTTAAGACTGAACGATCAGTTAATCCAACTTGATCAGTGCGCATTTTTTTGAACTCTGTATTTCTTTTTGCTTTTTCCAAAAATATGTCTTCTGTAACCCCTATCTATACCATTATCGATTTTTACCAATGGGCCCTATTGTCTTTGATATTGCTGGCATAAAATTTTCTTCACCATGTGGCATTGATAATATAAATTGAAGTTTTGAATTAGGACTAAAATGTACCGTGCTATGATGTTTTCTAATCTAATCCAGCAATCTCCTCAGACAGCCTGCATTCCGGAAGACTAGAAGGTCGAGAGGGTAATTCCATTGCACAAGTCTGGGAATAGCCATTTGCCATATAATTATTGACTCATTTTACTTACGTGCATTCCATGGAAAATTATAGAACATGTAATTTACTCTCACCTTGCATCATTACTACAGTCAAATGCTTTCTTACAGATGATCAGCGTGGATTTCTCACGCAATTTTTCTATGAAACTGAACTTTTATTGTTTACACATTACCTAAACTCTATACTTGAAAGGGGTTCCATTGTTGACAGTATATTCCTAGATTTCTCAAAAGCGTTTGACAAGAATTTTCAACTGATTTCCTTAAAGCTAAGTAAATTTAACCTTGATCGTAACATTCTTCAATGGCTGCACTCATTTGTTCCCGATTGTTCAGAATTTCTTACACCTAATAATACTTCCTCTTTCCCTTCTGCACTTGAATCGGGCGTGCCACAAGGCTCTATGCGGGGACCTTTGCGTTTGTTCATCTATATCAACGACTTAACTGATAGGTTATCTCCATCAATTATCTCCATCCATCAAGCGGAGACGCAGGTGCGCCCGCGGATGCGCGGCATGGCGTTCGCGCAACGCTGGGTCTAACGACGTTCGCCGGTGAGTGCTCCCGCTTCACTCATGACTACCGCGACTACTATGAATTCCCTAAGAGGCTACGACCCGACGGAGATGGACTTCAGTCATGTACCAACATCCCAGCAGCAGCTGATGCCCCCGCAGGATCTCCCGAAGGAAGACAACAGCCATGGCTGGAACATATGGTCCCGGCGCAACAACGAAAGAGCGGCGCAAGCTAAATCGACAGCTCCCAAGCAAGAGCCGGAGCAGAAAGAACGCCGAGAGCCTCTCGCACCGAGACTTCCGCGTCTACCGAGTTTAAAGAATTTTCCATACAAGGTCATCATCCGACCTAAAACCACGGTGGATCTGCAATCTGTGGCTCCACGCTCCTTCGATCTCGAATTAGGGATCCAAGCGGCCCTCGACACACCGCTACAAGAAAAGCCAACTCTGCGCGTTGTTAGCCAGCAGAACATTATAATGATATGTACTCACTGTGAGGAAGATGCGTTCCGCCTCGCCAAGCTTAATAGTCTGCACCTCGACGGCAAGAGTATAACAGTCACCGCCTACGTTGCCTTGCCAGAGGATGTTTGCAGGGGTGTAATACATAATATCAAGCCTGAAGTGGGTGATGACTCTATCTTCCAAGACGTCTCCTCACCCAGCCATACAATCCTGGGAGCGCGCCGTCTGGGCAAGACTACGTCGGCAGTCATCGTCTTCGCCGGCCAGAAAGTTCCATTCACGGTCAACTACGGGTGGTCAGAGCGCCGCTGCTACATCTACCGGAAAACGAGGGCGGCTTGCATCAACTGTGGAATGCGAGGTCACCGAGCAGACGTCTGCCCGAAACCCAAGGGGGCTGCTTGCCAGAACTGTGGAACGCCGAGTCCAGATGAGACGCACGAGTGCGCACCCGTTTGCGCGCTGTGCAAGGGTCCGCACAAGACTTATTCAAGGGACTGCAAGGAGAAATTCCACAGACCGCTGAACAAGAACGCTAGTGCCACGTCATCAAACGCGGCATCAACAACGGAACTTGAAGAAGGTAGGAGCAGGCCGAGGCAGAAGAAGCAGCCTGAACAGCGATGGCGAGGGGCGTCGTCATCAGTCTCTCGCTCTCGTTCCACCTCTCGCGGCCGTTCGAGCTCGAGACGCCGGGCAACCGGCTCCAACCAGAACGCCAGTCACGTGGAGGCGGGTAAAGAACAAGGGAAGGAGAACCTCACGAAGACCACCGGGGCGCTGAAGAAGACGTCCTCGAGTCAGCTCTCAGATTCGAAGGTGAGCTTTGCAGAGTGGCCTCCCCTCCCCTCGACCTCCCCGCAGAATAACACGCAGTTGGCAGCACTCAAAAAAGAGATAGAAAGTCTTAAAAAACAAGTCAGCGCTTTAACAATCCAAAACCAAGAGCTTAAGCGATCCACTACTAATGCAATAACGCCGGTAACTCAGCCTACTCCTCAAAGCCAAACAAAGCAGGTGCCTAGCTCCCAACCTGCCTTAGGCGAGGTCTACCAACAAATTATCCAAGAACTCCGATCCTTCAAGGAGGAGTTTCGAGCCTTTCCAATTTACGTGAACGCCCAATTCCAAGAAATTCGAGAGCAGGTTGCAAATAACAGAAGATACACGGAGACGGCAATTTCTGCACTTCGGAAGGAACATGCGGATAAAAGACATAAGTCCAAATTCGCTCGTACAATGCAAGTGGACGAGCCCTCTGATACGGACTCACCATGCCAGCCAAGCCTAGAATAAAGATCTGGCAGTGGAACTGCCGGGGCTACAGGAGAAAGCAGGCGGCTCTTAATCTCCTACTATCTCAGGAATCTGACCCACCGGCAGCTATCCTAATTCAAGAACCCCACCTAATACCTATCAAACTCCAAGACTATGTGACTTATCAGCAAGACCAGTTAACTGCCACGTTAGTGCACAAACTCTACACTGCCATACTGCACGACCCTTTCGAGCCGGATATTGCGCACTGCTATATTACTATTCTTCCTCTCCAAAGAGGAGCAACAAGCACGCATGTATTGAATGTTTACAGCCCTCCCAAAGACAGGCACGCAAGATTGGGTTCCCTCATAAAGAATTTTCTGAGCTTAGCGGGCCATGCCCCCTGCGTGATTGGGGGCGACTTCAACGCACCGCACCCTTCATGGGGCTACCCGGCGGCGACACCAAAAGGCAGAAAACTGGAAGAAGTAGTGACGCAAGAAGGGCTATCGATCCTCACCGATCCCACTTACCCTACGAGGCTGGGAAACAGTGTTAGTAGAGATACGTGTCCGGACCTGACATTCACCAAGAACATAAACAGCGCGATTTGGAAGAATACCGAACAGCACCTGGGAAGCGATCACTTCATCCTCACTCTGGAGATAAGCACAAACGCGTGCAAACGCAAAATAGGTATCGCAAGAATTACGAACTGGGACAGGTGGAGACAGGCCCGAGCATCTACTGCAAACCCTATTACAAACCTAGAGGAATGGGTTAAGGGTGAGGTGCAAGCTTTGAAAGCCTTTACGAAAGAGGTCTGCACGACAGAAGATTGCCCAGCGGTCGATCCGCACCTTCTACATTTATGGGAAGCAAGACACTCATTGACAAAGAGATGGCGAAGACAGCGGCTTAACCGCAAACTAAGGAAAAAAATAGATGAGATAAACAAAAAGGCAGAATCCTACGCCATATCCTTGGCCAGACAGAACTGGAATACGCTCTGCGATGGTATTCAGGGGAAGCTAGGTGTGTCAAAGACTTGGAAGCTCCTGCGTGTCCTCATCGACCCCAGCAGCAGCAAGTCGGCCACTAAAGACAGGCTCACGAAGATTGTACACACCATCCCGGGTACGGACACAGAGTTGATGGAAAAGCTCAAGACCAGGTATCTGTGCACGGACCCAGTCGTGGAACAACCGGAGTATTCTGGGCTGCCGAATGCTAAGCTGGACATCCCACTCACGAAAGAAGAGATCAAAGCAGAAATTGCGGCCATGAGAAAAAATGCAGCTCCAGGTCCAGATCAAATAACAGCAAAGCTCTTATTTAACCTCAGCGATGACACCATCACCTCGCTGGTGGAATGCTTCAACGAGCAGCATTGGGCTACAGGAACGCTACCAATATCCTGGAAGACGGCCGAGGTTCGCTTCATTCCGAAGCCGAACAAACCCCTTAAACTGGATAATCTTAGACCGATATCGTAGACCTCGTGTTTGGGCAAGCTCATAGAGAGAGTCATCAACACGAGACTCAGTAGATACTTAGAAGAGAACAACCTCCTACCTAACACTCAATTCGGCTTTCGCCCTCACCTATCGACCCAGGACGCCCTCTTGTACCTGTACAAGGATCTCCTTGAGACACCACCCAAGTCACAGACAAGGGCCATCCTGGCACTTGATTTGAAAGGAGCGTTTGACAACGTTCTGCATAAAAATATTCTTCAAAGCCTCGCCGACACCAACTGTGGCGCCAGAACCTACAACTATGTCAAAAACTTCTTATCAGCAAGGCAAGCCACTATAAACTTCGGTGGAATAAAATCAGATCCCATCACTCTAGGCCCTAGAGGAACTCCGCAAGGGGCGGTACTGTCACCCCTTTTGTTCAATTTGGCTATGAAAGATCTACCAGGCCTTCTCTCCGAAATCCCGGGTATCAAACACACATTGTATGCGGATGATATAACTGTCTGGTGCAACTCTGGGAGTGACGCCGAGATCGAGGAGCGTCTTCAAGCAGCAGCGGACACGGTGGACCAGTACGCCAGGGAAAGAGGCCTCCAGTGTGCGCCGGAAAAGTCCGAGTTGCTCATCCTGAAGAACCCGAGGACACCCCTGGCACAGAACATCACGGTGTATATAGACAACCACTCAGTACCGAAACCCACGGAGATCAAGATCCTAGGGCTGTATATCCCGCAGGGGCGACAGAATACCAGCACTATGAAGAAGCTTACAACATCCACCGAGCAAATCCTCCGGATGATGCATCGTATCAGAAATAAGCACCATGGCATGAAGGAAAGGGACGCCATCCGCTTGGTGCAGGCTTTCGTGATTTATCGGATACTGTACGGGACGGCATTCCTTAACCTCTCCAAGTCGGAAATTGAAAAGTTGGAGGCACTGATCCGGAAGGCCTACAAGATGGCACTGGGGCTACCAAACTCCACGCCAACGGCAAAGCTCATGGCTCTAGGAGTACATAATACCCTCAAAGAGATGTGGGAAGCACAATACCTCTCACAACTCAATAGGCTCGCACTCACAAAACCAGGTAGAGATCTCCTCGAAAAGATCCACATTAATCTGCCCTATACGATAGACCAAAGGGAAGAGGTACCACGTGATGTGAGGAGACGCATCAACGTGTACCCCATTCCGCGGAACATGCATCCCGCATATAACATCGAAAGGAGAAAAGCAAGAGGGGAAGCCCTGCAGAAGAAATGGGACGAGCGACCTAACACCTTCTATGTGGACGCCGCAGGGCCAAAGAATGGAGTGATGACTATTGTGGTCTCAACGCCTTCAGGATTGATGGTGAATTGCGCCTCGATGAAAACATCCAACCCCACTCACGCAGAGGAAGCAGCTATTGCATTAGCTATAGCATCTAACCCCAACGCCGTTGTGCTCACTGACTCCCAGAACGCCTGTCGCAACTTCAATAATGGATTAATTCACAGGTCAGGGTTGTCATTGCTGACTAAGCATCCACCCAGCCAAGCCTCAGTCATCTGGTCTCCCGGTCACCTGGAACTACCAGGAGGAAACGAAGCCGCTCACAGGCATGCCCGAGCTCTTCTATACCGGGCGTCTCCCCCTGATGACCGTGAAGAGTGCTGGGACCTAACTGCTTTAGCAGTGTATGCTGACCATCTCGCACCATACAGAACAGCCAGGAAGGAGTACCCAACACCACATAAATCCCTCGATAAGTTGGAAGAGAACACTCTTAGGAGACTCCAAACTAATACATACCCAACGCCAGCTAAGTTACACCAGTGGTACCCTACACTGTACTCCCCGCAATGCCCACACTGTGGAGAGGTAGCTAACCTCTACCACATGGTGTGGGCTTGCCAATTTAATCCCATAGTTGACCCCATTCCAAATCCCTCAAAAGAGCAGTGGGAGGCTATTCTGCTCAGCGATGATCCTGACCGTCAGCACTGGCTGGTGGGGAGGGCCAGCGCAGCAGTAGTAACCAGTGGGCTACCGGAATAGGCGGCCCACCCACGAGTTCTACGAATATCCGACAAATAAAGATGTTTTCAATCAATCAATCAATCAATGACGGGGCTATAACGTGGAACATGAAACTAGACGCCAGCAAATGGAAGCACACGGGTGTTTCTCGTCATAATACTACATTGCTCTCATATGAATAAGTAACCTCCAATCTGTGTCCTGTTACAAATATGCAGGCGCATTTATTTCTGCTAATCTTTCTTAGAAGATGCATGTAGACCAAATACCTAACAACGCTAATCGCATGCTGGTTACGTACGCCGCAATTTTTATATTTCTTCTAGTCCGGCAAAATTACTTCTTTACATATCGTTACTTCGTACTAAACTGGAATAAGCTGCATCTGTCTGGGACACCAGTCAAGAGACGCTCATCTATCAACTTCAATCTGTCCAGAAATCGGACGGCTCGTTTCGTTCATTCTGATTATCACCGCAACTCCAGCGTCACTATTATGAAAGTAAGGTTATCATTACGACTGCCATCACATCATAAGAAAATATTCCGCTTTTGCTTGTTCCGTAATATGTATCGTGGCAACGCCATTCTTAAGAATAAATTGATAACCGCATCTTGTTAGGCTTCAGCTCGCATCGACCATCGTTACAAGGTTGGTATTCCTTCATGCCACACCAACCACTTTGCAATTGATTCATTCCCAATACGTCAACAGTTCGTATCACCTTCCCCGATCTGTCGTCCAAATATTGGATAATTCTAAGTAAAGACAAGCTTTAACTAACCATCGGTTGTCTTAAACACAAGAAATTGTAGCATTGGCATCATTTTTCTTTTTGCTTAGCCCATTTTTCTCTTGATCACGACAGTCTCTTTAAAACAGCTGCTCCTTGTTTTGTTAGGCATATATTGCTGCTTCGAGCGTAGTTTCTCTTTTGTTTATTTGTTCCAAAAGATCTATTTATGCTTTGTAGGTTCAGCTTTTTTTTTCTCTGCCTGTACAGCCTTTAGTGTATTCATGTAACCCTATATATATATATATATATATATATATATATATATATATAGTTTCATGTAAATTTACTATTGTTTTCTTTTGCTTTCTACTTTTTCGAATGTAACCCACTCCCCGCTATAACACCCTCGAGCCCTGAAGGTAGTCAAATAAATAAATAAATAAATAAATAAATAAATAGAATAAGTCATCAGTACGAGAAAACTGTCCGGTAAACATAAACAGTCTTGATATAGGTAACAGCATAGTAGCGTGCACGGATAGAGGGCTCCAATATGGTGTGCCTTTTCTTATAGTTCTCTGGTAATAAAATGAGTAACCGCTCGGCCTAAGAATTGGCCGCAATGCTATGCTTCTGGTATGCTGTAAAGCTTCGTTCTCCCAGCATACTGATTGAACAGAAAGCTTAATGACAGTACGGATCACGGCGCTCTACGAAGAATCAAAATCAAGTAATAACGTAAGCTCTGTGCGTAAGAAACGCTATGAAAAGAGGCTCGCTCGGGAATAAAACACGCGAAGCGAGCCGTTTCGAGGAGTAATCGAGAGTTTTCCGGCGCGTGTCAAACATGCCTGACGGATGGCTTGGGAGAAACATGGATATTTCGGAACTCTTTGAAGCGATTTATAATTGCTTTCCTCAGAATGCGGTGACCCAGAACGTCTTCCATATCTTTTTAGTTTCACTGATTTTTATTCGGGTGGGCGGGAAACAAAGCCTTTTTACGTTCACAGTCTGTTTAATTGATTGTGGTGTCAAAAAAAGTGTATTTTTTTTTTTTTGCGGTTGCGTCGCTCGAACTTATTACGGTGATTCTTTGAAATATGCAAAATTAAAAAATAAGATAGGGGTATGAAGAAGCCACACAACGTACCGGTCATCACACTAGAGCAATTTCAAAACTTTTCAGTGCATAATTGTATTGTGTGGGCGTATGCGTAACGGCTTTCAATCATCTGCGGCTAAAGGAAACCGTTACCCCGGAAACTTCGTGTGCAAATAGAAAAAAGAAAGAAAGGAAAGTTATGGATGTCCAGCGTGGTTGTCGCTCGCGCTACTGCACACAGTTTAGGAGCTCGTGTTCGACGAAGGTAGCCAGACCTCACGTAGGCCACACGCGCTCTTTAATTCTAGTGAATTTTGTGCAATATTGAGCCGCACAGCGCGCTGTTGCGTTGTTGTCTCATCAGATGAACAGATGGTACTCTTCTGGCAGTGTTGTCCTTTTTTGTCTTCTTGTAACTGGCATAACTTCCATATTCAGTGTTTATGCTTGGAAGTGCAAGTTTTCAGATGTAGGTTATAAGTATGTAGACTGATTTCATTAGCAAAACTTTCGCATGCAAGGTATTTGTGCATTCTTCCTTTCCAGCGAATGCTTGAGTTCACGTGCTCATGAGACAGTCCTGTATTTTGATGCCATAGTAAACTTCAGAGCACTCAATCGAAAACCGTAGGAATGATTATTTAAATTCTGTTTGTAGCGTAGTACCCCCTTATTGGAATATGAACTTCCGCCAACTACCCAACTTGCCGCTCTGCTGAAAATAACAGAGCGACCTATTTCGTACGCTTACAAAAATTACAGAAAAAAAGACACATATTTCTCACCCTCTAATAAACAGAATGAAAAAAAAGTCAAAGACATTTATAGCATTACGAAAAATAGATGCTTGATATAGATGGCTATATAGGTGGTACGCAAACATATGTTGTGGTGTTTTCTTAATTGAGATAGTTTTCTATGTTCACAGACAAGCCATCTATGTTTTCTTCTTTGGCAGGCGATGCCGTGGGTAAGAGTGATAATCAATTGCACAAGAGAGCTCGTAATTTTCAAGATGCGTTAGGTATGAAACTCGTCTTGGGAAGTTAACGTGTGCCATTACTTTATGGCACTGACCTAAGCGGAGAGTTTATGGAGCAAGGTCTATGATTTAAACGGTGCTGATGCTAGGCTTGGCTGTGCTCTTTTTTTTCCATTACCATGGGCGATTATATGAATCCTGAAACAGGATATACAATTTTTCCGTGGGAAAAGCGCTTCCAATTTTGATTTCTACAATTAGCGTTCGCATTTCTCTTAGTATATTAGGGTTGTCTCTAAATTCGTTAGATATTTTTTTTTGACGCAGTATGGTCGAACTCTTGTGTACACCAGCCGCGTTGACCTGTCCTCTACTTTTTTTTATATTATTTAGCTTATTGCCCTGTGCTAACATTACTAAGTCTCGGTGCAACGTGCTAGCTAGTTTATGTATGCATCATTTTAAAGTTGAAACCGAAGAGAAATACGAATGTAAGCGTGCCACCATACAACTATCAAAAACCTAAAAATCTGTAAGGTGATACAGCCTCTTGGTTGAAGTCGAACAAGTATACTGTCTTCTTGGGCGAGCTGGGGGTGAGATTGGGGGGGGGGGGGAGTCATTGCACACAAAACTATATCGCGTTACCCCTCGCGTGAGGAGAGTTAGAGGAGTGTCGAACTGCTTCGTTATTCTTTTACTTCACTATCTTCAGGAATTGGCCCATATGTTTAAACTTCACATACCCATGAGAACCAGCGATGCCATATTTTTTAAAACTGTGTCACTAAAGTGAGACGAAAAAGTCGCAGAAGTTCCACTTTATTTTTTGGCATTTTAGGTAGATGTGGGTGTCTCGGAACGCTATAAAATACGCTGGCCTGGCGTAAATAACTTACCGAAGAATCTCATGTTCTTCTAGCCTCCTTGTGAATCAGGAATAAGCAGGGAATTTACCACCACGTGTAGGAGCATTTTACTTCACTATTAAACTTACATGACAACGGATGATGACAACGGAATCTTGGCGTTCATCATCAGGTTTTCGAGGTTCCAAATGCAGCCCAATTTAAAGTACACAAGCGGTCTGATCACACTAGGAGGCAAAGACACTTAGTCCACATTATTCCTGAAAACACTCTACAACTCGAAAGAGGAAAGAACAGCGCTAACTAAGACGACCACGAGAGGGAGAACGACACAGGACAAGCGCCAACTTCATCTATCTTTATTCACCGAAAAATCGGCATATATAAGGAAAACACAGACATGCGCGCAAGGACCATAATACACCATCTGCCAAACCGTTCAAGATATGACATTTCGCTTCTAAAGCGGGTCACGGAAGTATCCCTAACACAGTTTTTTTTTCTCTTTTCTGTATATGGAATGCATCCAAAACCTCACGTGCCTTTGTTTCCCTGCTTCCGCCAAGAATATTTATCTCTCGGAACCGTGGTTCACACTTCTTGCAGTAGAGGCATTGTTTCCGTGGCGAATGTTCTGCCGCCCGGTCACACGCAGTGAAAGTTGCACCGAAAGATGTGCACCTCCTTCTTTCAACAACCGCACATGTTCAGCTGCACGGTCATTCACGCATCTACCCGTTTGGCCCACATAGGTTTTCCCGCAGGTCAAAGGTATTTCATATACCACACCGGTGCAGAACTTTGCAAACTGCGTGCCATGTTTTTTGGTGCAGCTCCTCCTAGTACCCTCGCTCGCGACGCTGGCGCAGAGCTGTACTTGTTTCCGAGGGGCCGAAAGCACTAGAACGCCGTGTCTGTTTGCCACCTTCTTCACATTGTGGGCGATCCTATGTACACACGGAACCACTCCCGCCTTCACAGCTTGTTTTTCTTGTGCGCACGGTATCTTGATCATGGCGCCTTTGATTTTCTGCAAGATAGCTTCAGCCACTGCTGTGATAACCGGGCATAGGAAGCCCGCCGAAACCAACCTATCAACTTGCTTCTCATAGCTCGGACGCATTGCGTGGTGACATAATTTCACGAGAACAGACTCAAGACAAAGTTTAGAAATAGAACGTTTTAGAGTTCTTGAATGCGGCGACGCATAAAGAAGGAGCTCATTTCGTGCTCGAGGCGCGTAGTGCTAATATACATGCTCTTCACCAAAGGTAATGTTAATGTCTACATGGCAAGCAGATTGTAAAGTGCTGCACTGGTGTGGTATATGAAGTACCTTTGACCTGCGGGAAAAACCTAGGTGGGCCAAACGGCTAGATGCGTGAATGACCGCGCAGCTGAACATGTGCGGTTGCTGAAAGAAGGAGGCGCACATCTTTCGGTGCAACTTGCACTGCGTGGGACCGGGCGGCAGAACATTCGCCACGGAAACAACGCGCCTACTGCAAGAAGTGTGAACCACTGTTCCGAGAGATAAATATTCTTGGCAGAAGCAGAGATACAAAGCACGTGATGTTTTGGAGGCATTTCATATAAAGAAGAGAGAAAAAACTGTGTTAGTGATACTTCCGTGACCCGCTTTAGAAGCGAAATGTCATATTTTCAACGGTTGGCAGATGATGGATTATGGTCCTTGCGCGCATGTCTGTGATTTTCCTTATATTTGCTGATTGTTCGGCGAATAAAGATAGATGAAGTTGGCGCTTGTCCTGTGTCGTTCTCCTTCTCGTCGTCGTCTTAGTTAGCGTTGCTCCTTCCTAATTCAAGTATGCACCGAATGAATGTTGTTCTGAAATTCTGGAACTCGGCTCTTCTGGAAGGATAGCGAAGTTCTCCAAGGGGCGCAAGGTCCCATTGTAAATCGTCGATGAAAGCTTTGTGACCTTTTAGAAGGTCAAACACTACACTTCTGCCCATTGGTCCACCTGAAGGATGTTTGTTGTGTACTGATTTGTCCAAAAACGCATGCAATCAGGAAGCAATGTGCCAAGGCTCGCGTGCATGAGCCCAGCCACTCCTACTCAGACGCCCTTCCGCTGTCGGCCTATCTTATTGATTCACAAGCTTCGTTTTAAATCTCAAAATAAAATTTGTAAAGGCCCACCAAACGAGCGCATCTATTGAAAGTGCAGAACCTGTAGCGTGAAGTCTCATTCAGATCGGTTTCGTAAATAATAATAATAATAATAATAATAATAATAATAATAATAATAATAATAATAATAATAATAATAATAATAATAATAATAATAATAATAAAAACATGCATTCACTGAACAAACGGTGAATCCTGTCAAGGCAACCCTTGCTTCATCATGGTCACCGAGTCTGCGCATCATACAGCCAATATCGGCCTCTGACATGCAGCATGCTGACAATAAAGCGTATTTTAGAAGGCTATCTTGGAAGCCAGTTTCCTGACTTTGAAATCGCTAAGATGTCCTGTCATGTAGCTCAAAACATCGCAGGTCACTAAAGTAAAAAATAAAAATAAAATATTGCTTAACGGGCTAGACAGTCGCTAGATCTAGTGTTGCTAAAACACTGACGGGAATGGCTCACATATTTAGCCTGCACTACCTTGGAGATCAATCCACACACAAAAAGCTAGAAACCTAGATACCCGATACAGAAAAGCTGGGGAAAACTCCTAAGGAAGACATTGTATTCAAAACGAAAGCTCAAGTCCTCTTTGTGTACTTATAATTTCCTCCACGCTGGATCCGCAGGCGAGGACGACCGGAGCAGAAACAGCAAGACAGGCAGCCGCGACATGGTGGACATGGTGCTGCTCAGCAAGAAGCTTCACTCGTCGTTCGACGAGACGAACGCCAAGAGCTTCTACCCGTCGCCGCCACGGCTGACGCAGTCTCAGCAGCAGGCGCAGCAGCAGTGCCTATCAGCGGCGCAGAGTGCGGGCCAGCTGGCCTCATCGGGACAGGAGTTTGACGACGCCAATAGCGACTGCGACAGCGTGCCTTCGAACGGCGGTGGAGACGGCCAGCACAGACATCACCACACATACGACGTGCCTTTTCACGTGCGAAGGGTGAGTCCCATGAAGGGTGGTGCAATACATGCTCCGCCAAATACCTTTTTCTGTTCTTAGTCCGGGGTGAAAACGAGTAGCAGCTGCTGGACAACGAAACGCGACTGAGACAGACGTAGCGCTGATTTTCTACTAATATTTTATTGGGCGCAGAGCAATATATACAGGGGCTCGGATATGCAGGAGAGAGGGGAGAACATATAGTACTGTAGAGCAGGATTGGAACGGTATAGTGGGTTGCCCTCTCTGGCGCTTTCTAGTGGGCCGTTCTCTTCAGCGCTCTTCCTCGGAAAACGCTGCTCGCGCTAGGAGTCAGTGCCCTGCTCTAGCGGTCGGTCCCAAACGCCGGTGACTAATAAACGCCTTTACAAGTGGTGGAGGGTGCTTCGGCCTACAACGTCCATCCTCGAACTTCGATCCCGTACCCTACGCTCAACCACGCCTTAAGACGCATCCCAGGAAACCTCCTCCGTCCATCATGTGTTCTGGTGTGCTTCGTCACAAGGACCTTGCCATTTTCAGCGGCGCGGACGACACCGACGCTGAGGACTGGCTGACGACATATGAGAGGGTAAGCGCCAACAACAAATGTTACGACCCCGCGAAACTGAGCAAAGTGCTCTTCTATCTCGCGGGTGTCGCCAGTCTCTGGTAGAACAGCCTTGAGACCGACTTTCCGACGTGGTCCTCGTTCAAGACCTCCTTAGTGGCTGTGTTTGGTCGCCCTGCTTTGCGCAAGCTGCGAGCGGAATCGCGTTTGCGAGAACGTGCACAGCAGCCGTGCGAATCATTTACCAGCTACATTGAAGATGTACTGGACTCGTGCAAGAAAGTCAATGTGACGATGTCGGAATCCGACTAAGTCAGAAATGTCTTAAAAGGGATAGAGGACAACGCTTTCAACATGCTACTTGCCAAGAATCCTGAGTCCGTGACAGATATCATCACTCTATGCCAAAGCTACGAGGAGCAACGTAGGCAGTGCTCGTTGACACGTCGCCCTTCCTCGCGCGGCCACCTCCACTGCTGGTCTGGCTACAATCTCCGACCTGTCAGCATTGCTTGCTGAAATGAAAGCGTTCGTTCGGGAAGAAGTTGCACGCCAGCTCTCCTCGATATCCTTCGCTCACCCGCCGCATCTCCAACAGCCTGCATCAAATTTTATGCCTCCGCCCCGTCGCGCGATCGCGCTGGAAATCACCGAGGTCTTGCCAGACCGGCCCCATCATTATCCTGCTGGAAAGCTGAGTTGACGTCGTTTCATGGACCCAACCTCCCCGTTGTGCCGGCGTCGTGGCTAGGCCTTACCTGAAGCCTGCCATGCAGTCATAGCAGCAGCCGCCTCGTACTACGCGTCCTATGACATGGATGTGACCTGCTCCAGCGACCGTTTTTGGCTGCGCACCTTTTTGTAACGGTGTGCAGCCGCCTAGCGCCTATCACCACCCGTGAGCAGCCAGCCCAACCACCATACAAGGACCTAATAGAAAGCGCTGGAGAGGACAACCCACTGTGCCGCTCTAACCCTCCTCTACAGTAATAGTACAGTGTCAGAAAGATAGCGATGATGTATAATCAGGAAACCGTATTACTAAATGGTTGCTATCATCCACGTGCAAGGTGCGCGCGTTCCTAAGGGAAGAGTGATATCAAAGGCACACTCACGCACATATCGCCTTTCTTGTCGATGCAAAAGGCCTCGTATATCTCAGGTGCACGCTGGTCACCATAGCGCCTTAGTATTTTGCATTTGTCAAACAATGCACGACAACCACACCGGGAACTATGCACGACTAGGTGGCGGCCAACACACCCCTTCATTAAATTTGAATGCTCTCTGAGGCGGTCATTAATACAACGGCCAGTCTGGCCGATGTATCATCGACCGCAGGAGAGGGAGATCTTGTATTCTCTCCCTCCTGCCTATTCGAGCCCCTGTATATATTGACGTGTGCGCAATAAAATACTGGTTGAAAGCCAGTGCTTCGTCTGTCTGAGTCATGTTGCGTTGTCCAGCGGTGTTACTCGTTTTCTTCAGACATGTACCAATAAGCCCAGGTTAGCACGTTATGGTAATGCAGGGAGCGATCAGATAGGTAGCTGTTTGTTATCTAATAAAAACCAAAAGCACTACTCTTTTTTTTGGTGAATTCAGGAGCTGGGGGGGGAGGGGCTTGACAGAATATGGTGTCAATTTAAATGCAGATGACGGTGATACATACACTGACAGTGCCGCATTGACTACGTCTTACAGGCTGAGTATATTCGTATTAGTTGCAGAGACAGTGTCTTTTGTGACTTGAGTTTGACAGCAACTTGTGCTGAATATTATTATTAGTGTTTATTTAGTGTTTGTTTATTAGTGTTTGTTAGTTAGTGAATATTATTATTAGTGTATTAGTATTATTAGTGTTTTTCAAGCTGCTGACATCATTGAACTCAGACAATATTTTTCTTACCGAGTATTGAACTGATATCGGTGGGATGCTTGTGGTGGATTGTGTCCGATTGGTGAAATTGCAGCAGGGGCTGATGTTACTGCTGCGTTTCTTTCTGATTTTGTATTACTGTGCATGCGCGTTTGCGAAAACCGTTCCATTACCGAAATGCGCTTATTTCCCGTAATGTTATCATCTTTTAGTCAAAGTAAATGTTGTTTTTGGAAAAGCCGTCGGCTATACAGTTGTGGGTATTTGCATCTTGATCCAAAGAATATGCACAGTCAATGAACGAATAATTTCTGCGGACTATACAAAATAAAGCACTTTCGTCGTCAACAAAGAAACGTAGCTTATTAGGCTAAAAAAACCACAAATTTGTGACGTTGCACTAATCTCCTCGACATTGCAGCGAGGGTGTAATTTCGAAGTTCGCGAATGTACCATCTGTGCGGCCGAAAGCCTTCTCCCAAGCATGGTGAGCACACATTGCACTGATTTTACAATTGGCGATGTCGGGCTTGCAGCTTGCACTACATGGACAACTTCTGACGCAGAGCGTCAATAGAATTGTAAAACATGCATCGGAAATAGGAATAAACTGACTGAACAAACTGCTAATGTTTATGAATTCTGACTCACACACAAAAAAAAAACGTGTTGTGACATTTGTCCGTAATTTCTCTCTGCTCTCCCTTTCACAGTCTTTTCTTTCTCTATCCTCCTGAGACCCCGCTATGGAGATTTGTCCAATATATTGGACATTCAGATATGAGACAGTACTCCTGTGACAAGGCTTTCATCCTCATAAAACCACACTGTACAACTTATTGGACACCTGCTTGCGCCATCTATGCAGCATTGATGAAAATACATCGTTCAAATTTTCGCCGAAACAGTTCCACAATGGCGGCATTAAGCGGCGCGGCGTTTTACGGCAGCTGCCGGAGAAGTAAGCACTATTTCTCGTATTTCTACCTGCTTTTAGGGCATATCTTTGATTTTCTATTAAAGTTGATACAACAGCGTACGCGCAGAATACAAAATTTTAACTATTCGCGCGCTTACCTTTTTTTACTCTTCCTTTGATTTCGCGTGTCCATTACGTTGGACGCTAGGACTCAACCCGGTTATTTTGACCGCGCTTTTTCAATGGCCTTGTTATGAACAGTAGGCGAGTACTGATGGCGTTTAGCGGCTTACGGACGAAATTGCGTCTCTTCTTTTCTTCGGGGGACCGGCCTCGCGTGTCTTATGGATTAATCCAATAACGTTTCTTTTTTCAATCCATGGCTTCGATCCGCAAGACACCTACTGTCGCAGATGGTCTCGTAAGGCAAAAAAATATCAATATCCCTCTACCAGATATTGTTCGCATGTACAACATCAACATAGGCGTTGTTGACAAGGCAGACCGAATGATAAGTTACTACAGGATAAAAGCAGGCGTGAACAAGTGGACAATCAGAGCCATCTTTCACCTCTTCGACATTGCCCTCAACAACTCCTGGGTGCAGAACACGCGGGACATACGCTCCGTAAAGAAACAGCGGAAATAAATACTCAAATATATGCAGTTCCACCAATCTGTTGCTGAGACTCTCGTGGCTTAAGGGAAGAAGCAGGATGAAACGGAGAGTGAGAACGAAGCCGAGTGGCATCCGCCATCAAAGCAGGCTCGGCTGTCTCCTCGAGAACCGCAAGAAAAGAGCACTACCCACTACTCAATACTGGCAGACACTGCAAACACTGCCCGTTGCAGACTACAGGGCTGCGACATGAAAACGAAGTTCTTTCGCACCAAATGTCGGCTCTTCTTCTGCATCACCAAGGACAAACAGGTGTTTTGAAATTGCCCACGGGAAGTGAACACAAGAGCGAAATTTTTTTTTGAGCAGAGGAATGCTCTTCTTATGTACTTTATTGAATACTTTGCCTTTTGAGTTGTTAAAATATTTTTGCACATGAGTTTTGCGTAATATCCGCGGTATGTCATTACGTGCGCCTTGGGTAAAGAAAGACCGGGTAGCATCCCAGTGTCCAATATATTGGACATCGCGCTGAGCTGAAATTATCACGGCTATTGAAAAAACATTTAACACTTTTCACCTTCATAACCATCCTGATTTATTCTGAAAGTTCGGTAAAAATCTGTGCACCCAAATGCATCCCGGGTCTCAGGAGGCTATTCAACGATGACGAGTAGTCTGGCACGCACCCAAGGGGGAGGCCCGGGAGCCCCCCGCGAAATTACGACGCAAACCCCCGTTCTTTCCCCGCCCACGCCACTACTTCTCACACATACTCATAAAGCCCCACCAAATCAATGTTGAGACTTGACAACTATTCGGCGGTCAACATTTTACTGCCTTATTCACTCCTTTTGGATGGCGGTAGTTATCGGCGTCTCCTGGGATGTGAAGGCCAGTTTCCTCATCAATTCGGTGCCCGCGTGATTAACTCGAGATGCATTCAGATGTCACCGTCTATTCAACGGTCACGCGCATCGTTGTTGCTTTGTTAATTCAACCTTCTTCGTTTAGCCTGATCCAGAGACCAGGAAAGGGATTCAGTTCGTGGTCAGCTGGTGTGTATGCGCGTGGAACGAGTTGCGACCCGAGAAAATGCCAATTGCCATTTAACTTTTTTTGTTTCATTATTTCCTCGAGTGACGGCTCCCCGCGACACTGACAGATCCTCGGAACGATATACCCGTGATATGGGTGATATGGGTTAGTTAAGGTGGAAAATAATGCGAGACATAACCCGGCAATAACCTTGAAACTCCTAGGCAATATGACTGTCACCAGTTAA
Organism: Dermacentor variabilis; assembly: GCF_050947875.1. NCBI lineage: Eukaryota > Metazoa > Arthropoda > Arachnida > Ixodida > Ixodidae > Dermacentor > Dermacentor variabilis. Next base: position 91,172,010 of record NC_134571.1, on the reverse strand, counting down.
CTCGTCTGCTTTTTCCCTAATTGTACAGCTCTTTTCGTGCAAAACTGCCAACTGGAAACAAGAGTCGCAAGGATTTGAGAAATTAAGCGATCTACTAAGGGAGAGAACCAAGGCAACAGCCAAACAGGAAGGAAAAGCGAAAATTAACAAATTTAACCGTTGTTTATTAATATATTTATAATTCGGCATCTTTTTATTTAAAAAGCAAGTAGAGAAAACGCCGCGGGAAGTGGAGGACAATTGCGTGTGTTCTAAATGACGCTTCTACAGTTATCATTCGAGCAGCCTAACGTAGCCACTTCTATACTGTGCTTATGTAAGTCTTTTTCTAACTTTCCGCGGTGGGCGCAGTACGTGTAGAATTGGAGCTTCCTGTGCCATACGCGGTTGTACGCGACTGGCGGCTACGCATCGTTACGTAACTTCCCAAATAACAATACGAGTCGGTTGTGGCACTAACTTGTTAGGGCAGTAAACGAAGGATCCAAAAGAACTGTGATTGTTCCAGAAATAAATATTTCTGTATGGTTCTTTCAGAGCTCATTAAAAAAAGGCTTCTATAGTCGGATACAACTTAAGTCTGCAATGAAGCCCCGCCCACGCCCTCATAACCGCCAGCCACTGTTCCTCCACGAGGCTGCAAATAATTCGTACTTCAAACTTTTTCTGTTGCCCAAATAAGGCGGTAACTACAAAAATAAAATTGTTAGCGCGTAATTTTATACCTTTCCCCTCGCCTATTATAGTGGAATGGTGAAAGCCTAATTCTTTATTGAACTGAAATAACATGCTTGCTTCGCTACTACTATTTGTTGTGAAGTTTCACTTCAGTTGGCAGTGAAGTTTCATGAGTAAAACGGGTGGAGCAGTGAAATGAACAGCATCGCAGTCTTTTGAACAGTGAAATGCTCAGACTCCATACATTTTGTCCATGTCTGTTGCACACCTCATTGCTTCCGCAGATGAAAATACTCTTCAAGAACAGCAGACGCTCCGGAAATATCAAGTATGGCGCCATTTTGAAAAGGCCGCATGACGACAATTTTGTTTGCTTCTGTGATTGACTGGCGGAGTAACACAAATCCGCGCGGTCCGTGTGCCTTTGTTACCAACTGGAGTTTTTTTTTTTGAAGTTCTATTCTACTAAAGTAATCTTTATTTTGCACTTTCGCTTCTTTACTGGTCCTTGACCGTGTTCTTCCTTGCGATTCTTTCCTGCACGACTCCATTTGACGTGGTTCTTTGTTTCCCAAGTAAAGGAAAGGTGTATCGCACAAGCGTACCTCTAAAATACACCTTATTTCATTTCCCTTTTGTGGGTTTACGCGTTTTTATGGCGAATGGTGGGCGCTATTCGCATTTCTACTAGTAAAGGTATCCTCCCTCCCCTCATTTGCATAGAAAAGTTACCTTGGGTTGACCCCCCCACCCACGAAAAAAAGAAATCCTGGGTGCGTGCCTGCGAGTAGTACCTAAATTTTATTGTGTTCCACGTGCCGTTCTGTCATATGCTCTCATACATTAGGTACATTTTTATTTCTCTGCTGTTTTAATGATTCTCATCGGTATCGCATCTCTAAATCTGTATACAGTTACTCGCCCATCAGAACAGCGTCTGCAACTTTAAACCACGCACCGATGCTAAAAGACATCCAATTCAATTTCTTTGTCACGTTCACGCAAACGGTACCTCAGGCAGCGTTCGCTTGGAACTAGGCTAGATCATCCGTGGGACACGAACCTAATACGCGAGCCCTTCTACATGGATCTAAGGCCTCCGGCAGCCTGCTTCGCAAGCACCTGTTTCTAAGATAGGGACGTTGGAGCTTTAATGGAAACTGGAACTACTTGGCTGCCTCCAGGGTCCCGACATCCTAAGCCAAATGAAAAAAAAAATAGTTTAAAGATGAGGCGGCAGACGTTCCGTGAAAATTCAATCAGAGCGGACGCAAACTCGCCCAGATGCTCGCAAGTGTTTACCGAGTCCTTTTGAGTCCCGTGCTTCTGGCTGTATGGAACGTCTCGTTGGCTCAGACCCGCGTGTTGCTTGCTTAGTTCATACAGGCGCGGTAGGTTTCTGGGCGCCCGAAACGCGCTGGCCTACTTTTCCGGGACCACGCGGTGCCCAGTGAGTGTGAGAGGGTTTTTACTGAAGGGAATTAGGCCGTGGGCTCACCCTTTCATCCACGCGTAATTTCGGGCAGGAGTTGCCTTAGGACGAGCAGGTGGATAATTAAATATACAGCAGAGGATCAATGGTCAATTTTAGGCGGGGGTATCTTTCGTACAGCGCTGAAAGTACGTGGATCTGTTCTACGCGGCTTTCTTTGCCAACACTGTTTGTTAGCATTAAGACGGGCTAGTTTGCGTACTGACGTAACAGCAAACAGTGTGAAAGCGGAACTGGACAGTTAAAAAGCTGAATAGCACTGCTCGTCATATCTGTCACTGAATCACTGAGAAAGCAACCGAGTTGGCGAGGAAAAGGTAGTGTTTAATTAAACTGCCCTTTTTGTTCGGAGACGATGTTCAGTTAAATATTACTTCACAGAAACAGGTAAGTATTTCTGCAAAAAAAAAATTAATGTTCTGGCGTCTAGATTTGTCGGAAAGTCTGATTTTTCTTCTTTTTTTGTTTAAACACCTGATATATTTTGGCTCTGCCGTTTCTTACCTCCATCTCTGATTTCTAACAAGCAACTGGCACAATAGGTTAATTTGTGTATTTCACCTGCAATGGCGGCAGTGTTTTGTTTCGCTGTGTGATTGCTAACAGACGACTAGGCGAGTAGAATAATTCTATTCAATCTGTCTTTCACATACAATGATGTGAAAAGCCGAAAATCGTGCCCCTTCACTCCTAAGTTGTCTGTGTTGAACATAATGATGCTCCCAGTAAAGAATCTGCGCAGTGGAAAAACGAATATCAGTGTGAAAAGTCGCCCTGAAGAAGCGTTCAATGTTCAGATTTCGAAATGGTTCATTAGCCACCTACATAAACTATATAAACCGATTCCCCCCTGCTCCCCCTCCCCCTTCTGGACGCTACCTGGGATCTGCTTTGGTTACAGCAACAAAATTTTTAATTTTGTTTATATGTCGCAGAACAAAACAATGACCATTAAAGAGGCGATGAGGAATGGTTCTTTGAACTTACTTTAACCTGAAGCACATAGCGTATGGTGTAGCATCCTTGACTCCGGTTCACTTGGCGTTTTGCCAAAAGGTCAGAGAGTGAGGTTGGAAAGCGAACCAAATACCTTCTTCTTGCTGCCGTTGCTCGAACGGAACACGGAACTCTTGCTTCCTGTTATCCCGTCTAGGAGGGTGATAATACTTTTCTTGTCGCCTGACATATATCCTGCACATCTTCGACCGCACTCGACGGGAATGAAAAATATGCTGTCGAGTGCGGATTCGTTTTCATTACTTACGTACTCTTGTTTGTGAACCCCTTAGGTACACTCAATCTGCCCTCCTCTGCGGCCTTGTCCCGAGACAATATATCTTTGGTTGGAAGGTCACGTATTGAAGCGTACATTGCGGTAGATCCAATCATAAGTGCATGTGGTGTAGACCCTGTGCCGAAAGCAGTGTAATAAGTACGGCCAAAAATTTTGCACCAGCACTGCACTGCCTGCTGCGGGAAGGAGGGTGCCTCGTGCAATGCGCGTCATCTATGACGTAGGAGACGCATGACGCTCACTATGGTGCTGTAATGCAACGGAGTTTTGAGTCGCTCTCGCCGATTCCACTCATTCATTCCACTCATCGTAAATTCATGCTTGCACACCTTTGCACTGCTGTCAGCCGTTCTTATTTAGGCTGAGTCATTTGCAAAAGAAACATTTCTCAATAGAGATGTCCAATTCCGCCTGCTCTGATTAGCGCTGAAAAAAATTCCCAACGAACAAACATGAGGACTGCGGTCCCTAGTAAATATTCTTGATGCAGTAAATCTATTTTCAAAAGAATCAAAGAATCAACCTATTCTGTCTCACTTGACAACAACCATCTTATGCCTGGAAATTTGTTAATTCTTCAAATTTATTTTTATCCCTTGGCGCAGTTCTCTTGCTTTAACTGACACCCCGTTATCTGATCACTGTGTTTCCTTCCCAAAAGTGCACTTCCTGTTAATTGTAACTACGACATCATCTGTCCGGCACGCATTTCAGGTTTCCGCACTCTCTGCTACACTTCTTTTGTTCTTATCATTTTCTTTTCCACCTAATGCGGCACTCCAGTAAGTTGCCGAGGCGTATATACGGACGAATGCACAGCGAATTTGACGTCAGAAAGAAAGAAAGAAAGATAGAAAGAAAGAAACAAAGAAAGAAGGGAGAGAATCACCTGGGAGAAAGTCGACAGGAGTGAACGAGATAAATAAAGCGAGCTCACTCAAATAAACTATGCCAAATTGATGGTACCTTCTCGTAGCCCGCTCCATCTCTGCGATTTCGGCACAGTACTACATCTATGTATACGCTCAAATCACGGCATACGATCTTGCTAGCTTCGTGAGACATAAGCGCGACAGCCTCCGTGTCGTGTGTGATTTAGGCTTGTTTTAGCTCATGTTTGACAAAGGTCTTAGCTTCCTCCCGATCTCTGACATATTTTATCACTATTATTACTATTTTTTTTCTGTTGTCTTCCTTTCTTCAATGAGGCCTGAGTTCCAAAGGTTCAGAAATATACGGAAGAGCTGGTGAAGGCCTTTGTCCCCAATTCCGTTTTTTTTTTTCATGATTATCCTTTTCGATGTAGTAACCCGGGTAGCTTTGTACGGCGTTGTACCCCGGTTTTCTCTACCCTTCACATATTTACTTTTTGTTCTCTGATCTGTCCTAAGCCTGAAGACTCCCGCATAAAACACACCAAACAACCCCTCCTCCTCAACACGTAGCCAAAACTTTCCAGCCGCCACCCATCGCGGCGCCACGGTTCGAGATGATCGGCGTCTCTCCATCGCTCTGCCGGCGGTCGGGACATAAAAGATGTGATGGACGACCCGTTCCTCTTCCCGGTCTCAATCTTTCTTTCTGTTTTTTCCTCTGGTTCTTTCACGCTATACCTTGATCTGTGTTGGTTCACCTACTTTATGGATGGTCGCTTTGTTTTCCTTCTCACCTTGTTTGCTTTGCGGGGCCATTTTGTCTTCGTCCGCCGCTCCGTTCGAAACCGCATCCATTGTCCCGTGTTTTCTCTTGGCCTCCCGTATCGTTGCGGTATAGTCGTACGTCTTCGCTAGTCGTGCGCTCGTAACCACAGTGGTCGCCGCGAACTTCTGTCTCCTGAATCATTATATCGTCAGTGGACACGGTGGCTCTGCTTAGGGGGTACTAGCCCGAGCAAAATAAAAAAACAAAGAAAGAAACGAGGAGTACCAATAAAAAACACCTTAACAACAGAAAATGGAAGCGTCATCGCTAGGGGCGCGATCTAGAGGGACCAGGAAGGGGGGCACGATGAAGACAGAAGAGGGGAAGAGGGGCCATTGGCCGTGGGATGAGAAAGAGGAGGGGAGGGAGGCGAGGGATGCACCACTCTGTATCGACCAGAAGAGCTGTCCGCGCCATTGTCGTGGGTCCTGGCGCTTCGTTGTCCACACACCAGCCGCTCGGCTAGAGCACTGCTAGTGTTTTGTTCGTGCTGTTCCGAGCGCGTTATCGCGTCTCGAACGTTGTAAACACGTGCGTTTGGCAAGCGGTGTCGCCGCATTAGGCGGGCAGAGAGAATGAACGAAAAACAAAAAGAACGGAAAGAAAACGTAAAGAAGAAAACAGCGATGGCAAATAACAAGATGAAATAACACGAAAGGCGCAGCACTAAACCGCGTAAAGAGTGCGAGGCGTGGACAAACATGGTGGCTCGAAATATGAGGTTACAACTGCAGCTTGCAGTTATAAAGAAGAGACCGAGAGAGAAAATAAATACTAATACGCTTTGCGAAAATCGATAATGACGCCGTGCCTGCTTTGCGTGGGAGAGAAGTCGCGAATTAAATGCGAGCACAACATTAACCCCGGCGAGTAACAGGAAGAAGACAGCAGCAAAGCGGGTACTTCCGAGAAGGGAAGAGTTTTGCTGTGTGTATGTATATCGCTCCGAGCGAGTGGTTCATATGAGCAAACAGTGAAGCGCTAAACGCGTGTGGCCGGTGCATGCAGTCCATGTTGTCTGCCTCTCGTTTTGTTTTTTCTGTTACTCGTAACAGCGAACTTTAGTGCTTGATAGTTTGTGTATATATATATATATATATATATATATATATATATATATATATATATATATATATATATATATATATATATATATAATATGCTGCCGCGGGAGACGTGAAGCGGCTATAGGGAGCACACACCATGAAGCGCGCGTCCTTCAGTGCGCGCTTGTCGACGTGCCTCGGTAATTGGAAACCAATAGGCAGCCTCTAAGAGTGTTTACGATAGCGAGGGAAACATCAATACGCGCGCGAACGAAGGGAACGTTGGTGAGCGCACGCATGCAATTTTCCGCGAGCGGCTCTGTAGGACGCTGCATTTCTTGTTGAAGTTTGGCGAACGCAGAACGCGCGCCGCGTTACTTTTATGGTTGCTTTCTTACAACGCTTCGTTTTTAACGATTGCAGGGCCGGAGGGAAAACGAAATTTGAAACCAGAAAACAGTGCGACGTTTCAGGCTTGTGTCAGTGGTTGTCAGACAAGTTTATAACCATTTTTCTCCGCCATATTCATCGCGGCTGGGGTCTTGTGACACGCTCAGCTGAAGAAAAAGAAATTCTTAAACTTTGCATATTTAGATAACTGAAGCTAGGAACACTGAAGTTTTTGTAAAGATGATAGCGGGCAAATGATAACTGGCTGCTCACAGTTATGCAGCAAACTTTGATACAATTGTGCTAAACGTCTGTGGAGGTCGCTTAGCGGAACAGAAAATTGGGATGGATCGCATTGACCGGAAAGGATGTGTTAGGGTACGAAAGACACACAAGGTGATAATATAACAGTGATAAAACGCCACGTCAAGACAAGCTGGGACTGCCACTACGTTAACGGTCGCAAGGAAGGAGTTCCTAGCCGCGATAATGGAACCAATCTATTTCAATAGTGTTCCTTCTTCCGTGTCGTTAGTTGTCCGAACTGCGTTCTGCGTGCGTTATCACCAGCATTAGCCGGACGTGAGCGGTAGACAATAAGAAAGATATGTAATCGAACGAAAGGCATTGTTACTTTATACGGCCCAGCACTGCATTGTCATAATCCACGTGTAAGTTATCACATGCTATAGCTTAACATTTTTGCAGGCCGTGTCTTCAATGTTAATATTGCCGTTTGTCATCTCAAAGGCCGTTTGTCCTAGAACTTTATAAAATAAACATAGCCGTAAATGAAGAAGCATGCACATCGTACCTTGTGCCCTGAATCTCCCCAACCCTTTCTTGCTTTTATGTGGCAAAATGCCAAAAGGCACATCGTCGGTAATACAGTGGGGGACGTAGGCGACTCTCAGTGCTATGACTTTTTGTTTCCGTACCAAGGGTTGAAAGCCTTAATATCGCGTTCTTTATTGACATGATAGAAGGAGGTGTTGGCGCACAAATATGGCGCAATCTTCTTCTTGTCTCGTGAACAGGTGGTATATACAACATACGGTTACGTTACCACATGCAAGTCTAAATGACCATAACGAGATTACAAAGAAACTTTGAAACCATAATGCGAACAATTTCACGTAACACAACGACCTTGGGAAGATCGGCCTTTCGAGATGACGTCACAGTGAGGGCGTCACAGATAAGCCTTTTCTAATATATATCAAACATTGGTTTGCCAAGCGCTGAATTCAAAATCTCAATACAGCATGCGGAGTGTGCAAGAGTGCCCTAGTTTGGGAGGCGCTACAATCTAGGAGTACGTGCAGATGTTTATTATGCTCAACGGGCGACATTGAATTCGACACTGTGCTGCTATGCAGGATGGCCAGAGTTTAGCAAATTTCCAAGTCTCCGCACGCTCTGGTAACGCCCTTAGATGAATGAGCTAATGGTATCAAGCCATAAAATTTAACGCTCGGCAAGTTTCCAGTTTCACTGACTTGTCTAGTTTCACTCTTGGGTTAACATCATTTGGGCTCATGGATGGTTGGAAAAAAAAGGAGTTATGGGGTCAGACCGCAGGTGCCTACTTTGATATATTTATCGTTCTTCCCAGTGCGTTACCTGGGCAAATAAGTTAGAGAAAACACGTTATCTGTTAGCTTATTCGAAGAAAAGAAAGTCGGCGGTCGGCGTGAGAATGAGTCACGTCCGCACTAGATAGGCAGACAATGTACGAAAGAGGAGACACGCCCATGACGTGCCCCAGGGATATGGGGCCAGCGGTTTACGCCGAGTGTGCATAAAGATAAAGGAACAGTCACGGTATTGCGATATTGCGATAATATGTTGATAACGATAAGCGGCGCTGGCCCGTAACGCTGCCCAGTCTTATTTATCTTAAACGAGGAAGCGGCGTACGCAGGGATCGCTCGTGCGTAAATACGTCGCTAATATCGGCGTTTTATTATCTGCTCCTTTCGCGCATTCCGCGCTATCTTTGTTCACCAATCGCCGTTGCACAAACTCAGGAGAGCGAGAAACTCGGTTCATATTGCATGGCACCCCCGTTCTAATATTCGGAAGAAGGTTCATGCGGGATCTCGGCAGAGGTGCCTTAATATTGCATTGCTTGGAATAGCGCGTACCGATCCTTATGCCAAACAGCACCACCATGCGACTGCTCTTCGATCGCCTATGAAATTACGTTTTGATAAACATTCTAGGATAAAGACATAAGCCTCAGGAGTCGTAGATCAAGATGCTGCTTGAGCTGATTTACCTAGACTCCTCACTCTTATCGTTTGTGCTTTCTCGTCTTCGGTTCTTGTTTCTGTACACGTCGCAATCCTGTCTAAGGGTTGATACATAGTTCATTGAGGGCCCATGTTTCCACAAGTGCCTCCTGAATGTGACAGCCCTTACGGATATTCTATTTACTGATCCGAGGAAATCAAGTTTTCTTTTTTTATTGTAGATTACTGTTACATATAAAGAAACGCAGACTCCATGTTGTCAGCATACGCATGCACTTCTCCTCGATATCCATAATATAATAAAATCAGAAAAATACCACTTACGCGTACTAACTACGGACTTCAGGATATGAACTATCAAATACCAAGACTACTAAACATCGTTGAGCAAGAAACTGATTTTGATGCACCTCCTTTTAAGCAATGTATAAAAAGCCTTCTCATACATTTTCAAATCACGTATACATAAAATGCTATCGCACTAAATTTTTTTTATGCACTATATATGTATGCTTAAATCTTCGCTGTATCGGGAATGTACAAATAACCAGGAATTGAAGCATAAAATGTCCTTTCACATAGTCATTGTATAATGTACAAACTATCTTGTTTATTTGTATTTTCTACATCGTACTTGCTCGTTCTTGTTATATTAGCTTTTTTCGTACATGCAATTATCATGTAAGCCGAACGCGCCTAGGAGCAAGAGCCAAGAGCAAGAGTCAGGCCATATGGCCTTTAGCTCATGCTTCCTCTTTCTGTAACAAAGAAAGAAATACACTTCAAACTTCAAGCCTATCAGATCAGAAAGAGCGTGTTTTGAGCTCCGCTCCTTTCCTTGCCGACGTAAACAGCTCCGATGTTCAATCCTGGGGCTTCACGTTGTGCTCAGTTGATATCAAACCACGCAAAAAAAGGAATAAAGGAAGAAAGAAAAGAAGAATGAGAATGTAGACGGAGAGGTGATGAGAATAAGAGTAAATTTAGTGAAATATAGAAGTTCAAGCGAATAGACGGCGGTTTCTATGGATCACTACTCCGTTCTCCTGGGTAGTTATTCCGACAATTCTGTCACGCCTGTCCTACAACAGCGTATACATGGCGATATATGGCACTTCCTATGAAAAAAGACTGAGCGACGTTTCTAGTAAACTCAGTCTAATGCACCCTGTTGAAAACAGGCCATGTTCAAAGCACGCACCTGCTCCGACCAGCCTGGCAAGAAGAAACACTTCGCTTATTCCCGCTAAAAGCGTACAGTATTTGTAGGATGCAACTATCATTGACCAACAACGGCCCGGGTTTACGAAGCTTTGTACGTGAATTAAGCGACCGTGACTTCGCGCCAATTCTCACTAGATTCATGGGAAAATTTTAAAGGGGCACATTTTTCCACTCATGTGCGGTTACAGCACTTTTGGCGTTGCTCTTTTAGTTATATAGAAATTCGGAAAGTAGTATCGACCGCTCTACGGCGCTTTACAGAAGTCACCTCTAATTTCTAGGCAAGCAAATAATAACTAAAATGGCAAATAATGAACCAAAGTGAACAGAGGTGTATTGATGAAGGGTCCTAGATTGATGAAATTCTAATAACGTCTTGAAATGAATGTATCATTGTTATAACCAAGACCTCTAATTCGAGCCTCTGCGTGCCATATACTTAAGTAAATAAAAATAAAAAGCCAGTCCATCATTTCGTACATTGTCGACAGAGTAGAGCCATCGTAGACCGCCGGCAATTACTGTGCCAGACGCGTAACAGCGATTAATGGACGACAATGGCTGCGCCGAGCTTTTGCAGTTTTCATTGGCGTTTACCACGGTCAAGTTGTGCGTTAAGGGTGTTCTATGGTTTCATCACGTTTCACCGTTTCATGGCTAGCGAGTGCTTGGCTGTTGACTGTTTCTTTCTCTTTTTTTTTTGTTCTTTTTTTTTGCGAACGGCAAATTACGCGTACAGCGTGAATCACACATTTGTCAAGAGTGGAGTTGTCCAGCGTCACCGTACTCCTGGTGCACACTTACTAACATCACCGCGATAAGACTGAGTATAATAATCTCTCGTGGCGGGCGCCAGAAGAGCGCGACCAGTTCTTTCGTACAGGATGAGTCCGCGAAGTGTATACGCAACGATTCGCGTGACGCCTATAGCTTCGGCTTCCGCAGCGCTGAACGCTTTTAATGCGACGGAGCATATACGCGTGTACGTCGCCTCGGCCGTATACCACTGGAGAACGGCCCCTATTCGCTGATTGGATGAACGGGCACTCTCGACGACTTCATTCAATACGCTTTTTATGACGGATGCGCTATCTCGCCGGCGCTGTATTGGGTGTGGAGAGCGCGAGACAGCACAGACACGCCCGGCGTGCATCAGAGGATTGAACAGCGTGCACTCACGACCGGTCGAAGTCTCTCCCCCGGCGCACCACTCATATCATCTTGCGCAGTTCGGGCTTGCTGGAAAGTCGCTCTGGCTTCCGTCAGCATGAGCGAATGGTGTGTTTACATTAACTTGCAGGGCCAATGAAAGCTGCTTATTTATTTACCTACTATTTGTTCGGCCTTGCCTTTGCGAACAAGGCTGCTGTGCGTGCACGCTCTGCGCGACGTGCTCGAAAACGAGAAAAAGACAATGCTTGTTTTGGATCCGCCTAAGCTACTGCCAACAGCACGGGAGCGCTTGGGCGCATGCGCGGCGAGCGCAGTTGCTTTTGCAACACGTCAGGCACAATAAAGCCCACTTGTGTTGCGGTTTTCGCTCACAGGTAGGAACGCGAGGCTCAGTTTCCGCTTTTGAGCGCCGCCTATACGTACCACCCATTTGAGCGCTACTCACGTCGGATGCAGGCGAGCGCGTTCTCAAATGTTTGGCGAGTGGTTGTACATGGATTGCATAGTTTAGGGGCGCTATTTACTGTTATTGCTGTTGCTGAAAAAAATTGTCCTTAGTTGTCGCAAGAATGGAGCGAGCACTTCCTGAGTCGCTCCGGTAAACGAGTAGTATACCTTATAAAGGGATTTACAATGGGTGAGGAACGTGTTATATAAAAGAATATTCAGTGAGGCCGCCAGGTTAGCCATGCATTTTTCGTTGCAAGAGAAATAAGGAGACCACTCAGAGAAAATGTCCATAGAAATGAGTGTGACCATTGTGTAAGTCATGCCTTGAAAAAAACTCAAACGGTGTCCATTACGTTTTATAAAAGACAGCAACGCTAGCAAGTTGTTTTTACTAAGGGGCCGTTGTCTGAAAACAGCGCACTAGGAATAAAGAACGCCCCACGCTAGCTGTTCATGTAGTACGGACCCACAGCACCGGCTCGTACCGTGCTTTAATTTTCCAAGAATTTGATGTTACGCCTCCAGTGAAGGCAATAAATGACCCAGCGACTCCGGGAATGTGCTGGGAATGAAGCTGAACACAAAGTGAACTCTTGAAATTGCCGTTAAGAGGATAAGAAAATACGCTTCCATTACGAGCCAGAGCCATTAGCGGAGTCCGCCATAGATTTTGCGGAAGCTGCTGCGTACTCCAAGTTGGATCGGACAACACAGACAAAATGATTTTTCCGCTCGTTGCTTCTTTATTATTTCGTACTGTCAAATACTGCAAGCGTTCTGCCACTATGTAATCTGTTGCATGCAATTGTTTTCAAGGAGGGACGAAAGGATTGCTTTAAAACAGGAGGCTTATATGGGATGGTTTAGCATATGGAAATTGGTGTGCGCTGTACTGCATTGCCATTGTTAATTCATTGCAACTTTTTGTTTGCTCTCCACTGCATTTCGAAAGTGCTAAGTGCGTTAATGCTGCAGGATAGTCGGACTTCGGATAGTCGGACTAGTCGGACAGGATGTGCACTTTTGGAGCAGACGCACATTTTCTCGCACATCACGCGTTGTGTAGGACTACTTGAACTAACATTTATGAAACTTCGAGCGCATGTAGTAGATGTATCCTCACGAAAGGCCTACTTCATTTGCTATGACATCAACGGTGACGTTTTCTTTGACCTCCTCCCACCCGCGACGAAGGCAACGTTTTGACATATTGCGTCTTGTACCAAAAAAAAAAAAGAGCTGCAATTTATGTAACCATTTTTTCCACTATGTTACTACGCGTGAAGCCAAAAACTGCGTGCATCATATGTATGTTCAGTGCTTGTGCTTCTTAAAAATATCACTGCTCCTTAAGGGACACAATAAAGAAACACAAGTTCTGTTCATATTGATAAACAATTTTTTTTGAAAAACTACGTATTTTCGTGAATCTCGCGGTAATTAGTTGAGTACTAGAAAGGAAAATGAAGGTCATAGTTTACCTTATTCACAGTTTCACGAAGAAACCTGAGTGACAGTTCGTCAGTGGGACGTAATAAATTTCAAAGTATATTTTTGTATTGGGGCAGTTGTAGCTCAGTGAAATTTGTTGAAACTTGCTGAATTCAGACTTTCGCTTAACTGAAACACAGTGTAGTGCATCTTCACTGTTAAAAAATTAACAAAGCCCCAGAAGGCGCCGTGTCAAAATTCATGATGTCACAGTAATCTCATGCTGGAAATCAAAGATAAAAAAGATGCCATCGCCATTGTTCTTTTGTTTTTCAGTCCTTTTTGACTTACCAAGCATTTTTCGCTGCAAGAGGAGATTTTTTTTCTGTATTTCGGAAGCGTGATCTAGTAAAGCAGCTCAAATTATGCTTTTCTTTAGTGCCTCTTTGAGTAATATTGGTATACGCGTTTATTTCTGTTAAAATTGATCACGTGGCAAACCATAAAAAATATAGACAGCTTTGTTGTTGGAACTAAATAGATTCAAAGCGCAGAAATCTACTTTTCGAAACAGCTAGCCCTTGAGCTGAAGATGTGAAAGTCTAACCAACATTTCTTCTTCGTCTGTCCCCAATATATGACTATAAGCGCGAACGACCCGGACAATGACGAAGTGACGAAGAACAAAAATGCAAAGTCATTCCGCCCTTCGAAGGTGGATGACCAACGGAGCTGTTAACATCGTGTTTAGAAAATGTGTGGTGAACTTTGCACCCCTCATTGTCACTTACTATCTACGGTCACAATGGCTTTGTGGTCGCTATGATCTGATCACTGATCGGCATACTCGCAGCTGCAATCACATTCTTTGATTGTGTGAAATCGATCCACGTACGCCGCTGGGTGGTCGGTTGGGCCGGATCGGTGTGGCAAGGCAAGCGCTAATAAGCGCTAAACGCATTAACCACTCACTTTTTTTTTATTCTGACGCATCCACGTTTAAATCGGCGACAACGACCGCATGGTCGCAACTAACCCACGCAAAATGAGTTGCCATGAACTTTACGGGGCTATGAGCCACTGCATTGTTTGCTTGCTTTCAGGGGCATGAACATTGAACATGAACATGAATTATTGCTTACGGTCATAATGATCACAATTTTCGACATGCTGTTCTGTATGTTGTATGCGTGGTTAGAGAGAGTATAAGGACTGTTCGCTTCACTTCGCTGAGTGCTTGTAGCCTCTGCCTTACTAGGCTATAAGCCTTTGCATTCTTTGCTTGATTACGGGGGTATCAGAGTTTAAGGAGGCATGAGCCATTGATGATGATAGTTTCTTGTGCGTGGACACGAAAATTCTAAGGTACAATAACCTTATACAGGTCCGCTGTAAAATCAAGTCCTTTAGTGGGATGGGGGCATAAAGAGCGGTAAACTCGACCATAATCTCGTGAATCCACGGACACGGTGAAGGCTCTCTCGTGAGAACTCTCGCCGAAAAGAATAAAACTGTAAGTTGAAGAACGTGCGGGCCATCACGTCTGGGCTTCGCCTGCCACGCTGGCGCTTTCCTGCGTCGAACGTCACTCACTGTCCTACACGGAGCGTGTCCTAGAGACAGATAGATGAGGTTTCACACTACATCACGCAAACAGTCACGCAGACGACGACGACGACGACGACGACGACTTCTACGCGCAAGCGTAACTGGCCACCTCGAGAAATCGGCGATGAAGCCGCGAAGAAAGCGAACGAGGAAGACGCCTGGGCCTCCCTGCTGGCTCCGCTTTGTGTAAAAATTTCGTCTCCACATTTAATTAGCATTATGGGCAACGACAACCGAAAACTTTGAGGATAAATATCGTCAAGCGTCCTTCATATTCTTTAGAGTAGCACTTTGAACGCAAGGTCTATCGCGTAAATGCTTGAAATTTCCCTGCTGAAATGCTTCCTACTAATGGATAACGAAAAAAATCTTATGGAGAACCAATCGTACTTACTATTTAAGGATACGTGTAGCATGAAGTGGGAGGTTGGGATTTGCGGCACTGTATTGCACGCTTTTATCAGGGCCGCTCACACTTACCACAGTGCCTCACCCGTACGCGGAAGCCAACTGGCACTTCGAGCGCCACTTCCTCAAGCAGTGCGTTCGGAACTCCGCGTAGCGCCTGCCACCGCCTCTGATCACAGACCCTGCGACTAGAGGCGCGGCGTCTCGACGACAGGGTTTCATAGCGCCCAAAGAATGCGAGAACGTTCCATCCTTACCAGCGTGCCACCATGCGGTACTGAACGGTACTACCCTGCCAGCGGTGTACCACCATACTGTCCCATGGCGCGGTCGCGCGGCCTTTATCTTTAAAACGATCGGTTTTGGGGGTACAGTCTAGGTGGGCAGACGGCTCGCTGCTTTTTGTGCGCTTTGCTCTCGCCGTTCAGTTTGCGATGAAGCGACAGACAGCACGAAGGTCACTTCGCTCACTGCTGCTGCCGCGATGCCAGCGTTTCGACAGCGAGTTGCCGCGGTCATCGAGTGCGAAGTGTTCATGTTTGCCTGTGCGCGCAGAAAACATGCTAGCTAATTTAGATGGTAAGCGAATGTCTACAACGGGGCCTTCTACTCCGGCGGCTGCTGCTTATACGGCGCGGCCACGCGAGCCCTGACTTGAGCACGATCTGCGACGTGGAAAGTGTCGGCGTCTAGGCACACCGAGGGCCAATAGCGTCGTGTGCGCTATTGCAGCCATACGCTTGCGCGTCACCCACGTTCACGAAGTGAAGTGTCATTTTATTTCTTTTCTTTGATATTGTTCCTTGTCGTTTGAAAGCTATACCACTTATGTAAATTTACACTGTCACAACTATTGAATATACTAACTTTGCAAACTACGCATTTTTGTGCAGATACAAGGCAGTGCACTTTTCGCGTGACAGTGCCGGGGCACTCGCCAAAGAATAATTACGCACTAAAACATCCACAAAGTACTACCGATTTTCAAGCAACTTGCACCAGCTTTGGCTGGGGCCAAGGCGTTATCGAGTCCAACGTTCTGCAGAGCACGGTTATTGCGCGCTCAAAGGATAATGCCCCCCATTAATATGCGAAATCGGCTATTTGCGCGCCCAAACATCCCATTAAGGGCCATCGGTCATTCCGACTAGTAAAAAAAAAAAAAAATCACGATGTTGGGTGCTTCGCCTCAAAGAGAGATAGTTATTTCTTCACATCCCCCTTTTTTTTTACTAACATTTCCTACGTTTCCCCCTTCCATCATACAGGGTATGCAACCGTGCATTCTCATCTTCGTCAGGCTTCTTGGCCCGAATTATGTAATAATTTTATTCCAGTTAATTTCCTTTTTGCGCTTCTTCACTGGTCTGAGCGTCGCTCCACTTGCGTGATCACTAGGATTGGCCGGTTGCGCGCTGAGAATATGAAAGGATTGAAATCGAGCGAAAGCAATCCTTACGTTATACCAGCCCTGGCATTCTTATTTTTTCAACATTTCTTTCATTACTTGTAAAAGTCTTACTGCTTATTTTATTTTAACATAAAGCATTGTTCTTCATGTCTCCCGCATGGCATTTCAAAGCAGTACTGCTTAAGAGACAATTGGCATTGAAACGCACCATACGCCGTGTCGCTATTGAGATGACTAAATTGAGGACACGTGGGAGGTGAACTGAACATAGGTTTGACACACCATTGTGACCTACTATAAGTAAAAAGAGTGTGAGTGGCTTTAGGAGATGCAAATAATTTTGGTGAGTAAAATCTATAGTTTGTGTTTCTGCAAGTAAGTCCGAGCGAGTGCGGAAGTACTGCTTTAACCGAGCAAGCCGCACGCTTTGTGTCTCAGAATGAGCCATTTTGGATCCATTACCCCGATGCTGTGGAATATTGCAGCGCACTTCGGAAGCTGCACGGACGCATTTTCTGAAATCAGCTTTAGCTATAAAGTTTTCCAACCATTCAAACAAATGTTTTGAGTCCAACGACTATATCCCTTTTAGGGAAGGAAATGCTCCAAAAGTGCAACTAGCACAGGGCTGCTCATTTCCGCGAGCTCATTTGTTGAGGTTGTCGGGGCTCCGATAGCTCATTAACTTGTTGTTAAATCTTGCTTGCATTAAGTTTCGGTTAGTGCCTTAGGTTTACATCTTCATCAGCTTGGGCTTTTTTATTCATTCATTGGATACTACGTGTAGTATCTGTAGCAGTCTAGCGTACTTCCTACGTGCGAAAAAAAAAACACCTTTGTCCTACTATAGTATTGATCGAAAAGGACATATCGAAATATCAGATTGTTTACGCGCTGATTAAAATTGGGAGAGAAAGCAATAAAGAAAGAAGTGAGCTGAGACTGGTTCATTAGCCATCCATTGTGTTGGGTGCGTGTCGCTGGTTTTGGGATTTCGTTGGCTGTGGGAGTCAACGGGGGTGCAGCTAGATTAATAGCCTCTAGCCCATGGACGGCAAAGCTGGACAGATAGATGTTCAGGCAAATGAGGGGCTTAAAGCTGTCTTAGTGCGACGTGAACTTCAATGAGCTTCGGGGCTAGGGTATCGCTCAATCTTTTTTTTTTTAATTGCAACGTAATGCGGACACTTCTCAGGTTCTCAGCTGAATTTTCTTTCTTCTTTTAATTCTTTGTCTCTTTTTTGCCTCAGAGTGCGCTTTTTGCAAGTGCTGTCAAGCCCCCTACCTCCCTAATTTACATTGTGCTATCTTTTCTCTCGCCTCTTCATTATTTCTTGTTCTTGTTTCGTTGTTTCGGGTAATTATGGCCTGCTTAGAGGGGACGGTATCCATGAATGAAGATTTCGTCCGAACGCTTACTCTGCTGCAGTTATTTAGCTGCTGCAAAACTTGCACTCTCTTGGCTGAACGAAACGCAGAATTGTTGGCGGAGAACAAGGTTCTTCCGAGAGGCATGTCACAACTTGGATGTTGGGCTGTGCAAAGCGCTTTAATCTTACTTTGTCGTTTAATCTTACTACAGCGTGCCTCATAATCAGCTCGGGATTTTGGCACGTAAAACCCCGCAATTTATTTTCTTTCATTAACGCTCATGACCGCCCTTGGCAAGCGAGTGTTAGAGCAAAGGGGACTACCACTGGAGACATTTTAGGTGGCATGCAGCCGAAGTAAGTTATCCTCAGAATGACCGCTACTTGTTCTAAATAAAGGTGTCCTCAGTTATGAAGTGCGCTTGAAACTAATCTCGTTACCGTCGACTGCCATCGCGGTATAGGTTATGCCAGAAATCTTTCTTCAAGAGATCCGACATGAGGCCAGACATGAATCTACCTAACCACCTACCGCAAAATGCCTGGGATGAGGCAAATAATTTTTCGGATTAAAAATGCGCGCGCATGTACGTTCAGGCGAAGAGAAAGGAAGAAAAAGAAAGGTGGGGAGGTTAGAAAGGCGAGGGTCCCGTTTGCAGCCTATCGCGGAGGGTTTGCGTTCCAGTGTGGTTTATGGGACCCTTGTTTGTGAGCTGTGTTTGGCACCTTTGCGTGATTTGACTTTAAGCGTTTTTTATGACTCTTACTATTATTATTTAATTTCGTTTGTTCAGTGCCGTCTTTCTCTTTCGCCTTTATTATGTACTCCTACTACCTGAAAAAGAATAGGTGGGCCACCTTAAAGTGAGAACTGCTCCTAAGAAGAGAGAAAGTGAATACTAAGCATTCGTACGAGGATGAGCAAACCAACTAAATAGTCAGGTTGACTGGTACATTTCAGAAACTATGGTATAGGCCGATAATTACCCCCTGCTGCAGAGGTGGATGGGAAGGGGGGGGTCACAGAGGCTTTGTGTCTCAATTGAGGTTCACTTTCAAAAGCTCTTGCTTGAATAGGTGTACAGGGGGCGCGATTAAAAAAACAGGACAAAAGAAGGCACACAGGGACACACACAGCGCTAATTTCCAACAATGTTTATTATCGAAAACGAGGTCGGGCTTATACATTCAGCCAACATGAGTCACAGCCACGGGAACGAATAAACATTCAGAGAAATATATTTTCATAGGTGCGCAAAAATTTCAGTTCTTTTTCAGAGAGAGCCAATGACGGTTTGCTGATAGAGGAATCTCCCAGGGCAGCAATAGGCTCGGCTTCTTTTGTAAGTCTAGTCAGTTCGCTCTCACTTCTACAAGTAATGGTTGTTAATACGAAGATAGGGGAGCACTTACGCTGCTTACAATGAAGGGAAATAAACCCATCTGATGCAACTTTGTCGACATTATTTTTTTGTTCTCGCAGTCTATCATTAATGCATCTGCCCGCCTGTCCGACATAATGCTTTCCACACGATAAGGGTATACAATATATAATAGAAGTCTTACAATCTCTAAACTTTTTCCTGTGTTTAACTTGGCAGCTAGGAAGCACTTTCTTTCTGTTCTGGTCTTGTTTTCCTGCACAAGTTGATGAGTATGTTAGGTGCAGAGAAAAACCACAGCAGTGTTACCTCGGTTGGCAATATTCTTTAGATTGTGCGGCAACCGGTGAATATAAGGTATAGCTGTTGGTATTTTTTCCTCACGGTTACTATATCCTTCCGCACGTTTAGAGGTCCCAGATTGCTGCACTTGCCTCAGTATCGCCTTAGGACCTCTGAACGTGCGGAAGGAAATAGAGACCGTGAGAAAAAAAGACCAACAGTTATACCTTATATCCACTGGTTGTCGCACAACCTAATGAAAATAGCCCGCCCAGGTAACACTGATCTGGTTTTTACAGCGAAGCTGTTACCTCCATCGTCCAAGGAAATGTTTGTGTTGTTGTGATAAGCAAAAAACTCCCCATACGTGGACTGATGCCGGAGATAGTGCAATGCCGGGCCGACCCGTCGCGGAGGTGAAGCAGGTGTTAAGCACTCCCCATACGTGGGCCGATCCCGAAGATAGCGCAATACCGGCCCGAACCCGCGGCGGAGGTGAAGAAGGCGTTAAGCCCTCCCCTTACGTGGCGTGATTCCGAAGATGGTGCAATGCCGCGCCGATCCTCAGTGGAGGTGCACTTCGCCACTGAGGGGCCCACATACATAGCTTCGCTGGTCATCCTTCTTCACAGAGTGGAAACGCACTGATATTTTTTTTTCTGCACCTAACAAACTAATCAGCTTGTGCAGGAACAGAAGACCAGAAAAGAAAGAAAGTGCTCCTCGCTGCCAAGTTAAATACAGGAAAAAGTTGAGAGATTGTAAGACTTCTATTATATATCGTATGCCCTTACCCTGTGGAAAGCATTACGTCTGACAGGCGGGCAGATGCATTAATGAGAGACCGTGAGAACAAAAAAATAATGTCGACAAAGTTGCATCAGATGGGTTCCTCTCCCTTCATTGTAAGCAGCACAAGTGCTCCCCTATCTTCGTATTAACAAACATTACTGGTAGAAGTGAATGCGAACTGACTAGACTTATAATAGAAGCCGAGCCTATTGCTGCCCTGGGAGATTCCTGTATCAGCAAATCGTCACTGGCTCTCTCCGAAAAAGAACTGAAATTCTTGCGCATGACTAAAGATATTACTTATAAAAATGTTTTTCTCCGAATGTTTATCTGTTCACGTGGCTGTGACTCATGTTGGCTGAGTGAATAATAAACATTGTTGGAAGTTAGCGCTGTGTGTGTCCCTGTGTGTCTTCTTCTGTCCTGTCTTTTAATCGCGCTACCGAACATCTATCCAAGGTTCGTTACCAACAAGCCCACATTGCAACCCTCGAAAAACTTCAGGTTAGGAAAATTATTCATCAGCCTTCTGTGGGGCAACGCTATTAGGACATCAATGCGAAGCAGTTAAACGCTAATCAGAAATGTGTAGTTGATGAAAAGTTTAGCAAACGATTTTCTTACCATATTTAACATCAGCCGGCGTGAATCATGATCCGGAAAAAATACAGTGTTTATAAATTCCACTTATTTTGAAAAAAATAGCAAATGACTTTGTAGAGACACTTGGTGTAGCGACGAGACATATTGAATATAATTATGTTTATTAGCCATGTGGTAACAAGCCTTGTATTTCTCACATAATATTAACTGCTCTCTCACCGTAAATATTACTGGCAAAATAAATGTTAAATTATTTATGACGAACATATATAGTAATAACGAAGACTGCCTGTACCTTTATCGCATTGTACAAATATATGTCTGCCGTTGCCACCTTCACGTGACACGTTTCTGTCAACGCGAATTTCGCGTCACGTTTTGTTTTGGTTGGCGTAAAATTTCTCTGCAATTGCATTACGTAAATGAAAGCAACAGCCATTGTGGAAGGAGAAAATTTCTGCTCCTGATATCTTACAGCTTGCTTGGCGCTCTGCCAAAAAGCACAGGTCGATAGAGTAGATTTTATTCCGGAATGAAGCGCCTAACCACAAATGGCGGTGACTTAAGCAGCAGAGTTGGAAATTTATCGCCTTGGCGAGTGCAAAGCCTGGCAACACAAGAACCTCCGAACTGAATGCGGCGCTTCAAACATCAAATTATAGAAAGACCAAGTGAGTGATTTCCTGAAGTTTATACAAAAGCTAAGCACCAAGTCTGAATAATTTAGATCAATTGCCAAGCCTATGCGTCTCCTCGTTCATTCTTTTTTGTTTCCAAATTTATTTCTCTGCGCAATGCAAGCTATCGGGTCTAGCGCGTTCTCTAGATTTTACGTTTCCTTTACGTGCCAAGGCAAGCACTCTTCTTTCATGTTATTTTACTTCTTGGGTTTTTTTTTTGTGCCGTGCATTTGTTATTGATTCCCCGTGGAGCGCTTTTGCATTAAACCGCCAATATTTCAGTCGCTACCACTTTCCTCGGACGCGGAAGAACGTACGCTGAAGCACTTCACCTTTACGACGTTTCAGTGTTATTATTATTCTTGCTTAAATTGTGTCGGGTGCCGCGGAAGTGGAAATGAACGGCTACGCGAGGAATGGCTGACGTCGGACGTCTTGTAGCGTGAGACGTGTTCCGTTTTCGGTCGGTTGCTCCGTCCTGGGTTTGTACTTTTTTCGGCAACGTCTCGCAATTTCTTGTTCCCCCCCCCCCTCACCCGCCCTTTTTTCTTGGTGCCTTGATCCCTTCCGGAACTGCCTCGCATGAAAAGGAATCCCAGACCCTACGTCGCTCCCGTTTCATACTTTTGCCTCCCGGTACGACGTTGAGTTTTCGCACCGGCGTTTCCAAGGCGGTGTGCCTTAGACAGCAAGTTCTGGAGTGTTGCGGAAAATCCTCCTGAAATAAATAAAGAAAATTGCGGAAGTGTGATTACATTTATTTCGCTTCATATTAATTTTCTTCATGCGCGATCGGTCGTCCTGCTCCTTATGACCTTGGGTAACTTAATGCGGTATAGTGAACTTGTTCGGACTTAGCTGTGTTTCCTTTCGTATCTTATTTTCTTGACGTGTATTTGTAACCTGTTATCCCTAATTGCACGCAGTACATCGCTCCAGATGCAGTGCGACCTTGTCGCATAAATTGCAGAAGCCGTCTGAAGTGCGCGGACTCAGTACTACGCGCGAACGTGCGTTTAATTTTTGTTGTCCTCTCGCTGCTTCTGCTTCACGTTAACCTTAACGTTACAGCTTTGCTTCTGTGAATTCTTCCTCAACGCTTTAGTTTGTAGCTAAACCTAAAAGACCAATGTTACTGCAGAATATGAAACGTTTAAGATCACTCATTTTTAGGCGCTTCTGGGTACTTTGTGCATCTGTGAAGGGAACTCGTGCCCTGCACAAAAGAAGATGATTCTTATCCGGAGATATGGGCGGCCCTGCCAGCCTTTGCTTTATTTGGCCACCTACATCTCAAGATAGAGCAAGCGGTACCATTGTGCGTTTACTTAACCAGATCAAATAGCTCAAACGCAGCTTATTCTCGTGGAAGAAAAGAAAGCATACATAATTTTGAATGCACTTCGGGCCTCATCGCCTTGAAGCGTCAGTTTACTGGACTCTATCACGGTATCTTACACGTGTAGCTGTGTTATTATTGTACCTTGGTTTACATGCATTTGTCGGTGACCTGCTTATAATACTTTGGAATCTACCTAAAGCTACGTTATGGCCATGATAACGATCTCGGGACTATAGCCCGGAACATTGCGTTGGCTTAGCGCCTTTCCGAGTGTGATCGGTGGTATTCCCCGTAATGCACACAACTAGCACATGAAGCCTCCCGAGTTACACCGCACTTCCCCTTCTTTTCCTTCTTTTCTCATTGGCCGGCCTTCTGAATTCCGTACGTCTCGGCTCTACTTGCGTGCGATGCAGCGACGCGCGACTCGTCGTTTTCTCGCTGCCCGCGTTCCTCGTGAATTCCGGACGGGCCCACGGGATGTGGCTGGGAAGGCGGAAGAATTTATCGACCACTTATTTGCAACCATCTCTAATTTCTATCGGCGCGAACGTCTTCGTCGCTGCTTCCAATTCTCCCGACGGGGTATCTGGCATTGCGAAACAAGTTGAGTGTTACTGTTTCTTCTTTGTTATTGCTTCAAGAGGTTTTGCACACACACACAATTCTTTCTCTCTCTCTCTCTCTCTCTCTCTCTCTTTCGCTACTTCTCTGTCGTCTCGTCTGTGCAGCCCGTCAGCGTCGAGAGGAGGAGCTTTTCATTTTGTTATCCTTACGTGCCAGTACAAGCTGCTTGCGCTGTTTGCATGTGGTGCATTTTTTTTTTTCGTGGATATTTTCAAGCTTCACGCCTGCTGACTTTCCTGCTTCTGCGCATCAGACATTACACGGCAACTTGCCGTGAAGAAGCGTGATTTTTTGACTAAGGAGATTTATTTATTGTGGAGGCGCGCTGGCGGCTCACGAACATTCCTTTCTTTGTTTTGGCAAGGTGAATTGCTATTTCGCAAGACACTCTGAGGGATGTATCTTGACTGCATTATGGCTCCTAGGGGACTTGCGAGAACATTGTGTTGTTGGGAAGTTCACACAGTTCGCAGGTAAAAATTCCGATTGTTTCTCAATATTTCGTAATTGATACATTTATCTTACTGCCAAAGCCACCGGGATGAGAGAGAAGAGTGCCTGTAAGTCTAATAAAAAACTAAGAATAGTGGCCCGAGAAATGCAGTATCCTTTATGTTTATGCAATGTTATCTAATGCGGTCTTGAACGGGTTGTTGTTTTTGATAGGGACTTTGTCTTTGGGAAGGTTACTCAACTCTTCGGTAGTTTAGGGTTAGAAGTACAGCAAAAAAAGCGTTGGTTTGGCGAAAGTGCGCACCATCTTTATAAGCATGGTGTGTTCGATTCGAAATGAAAATGCGGGGACAAGATAAACTCACTCTGTTGAAGATGGTGAAATATTGCATGGAAAATTCTTAGGTGAAGTACTTCGTGAGCGGATGCTAGAGGTGACAAGGGAACGTCTGTTTTTCCCCTCGTGTCAGATATGCTAACAGTGCTGTTGTAAGAACCGATGATGAAACGAATGACTTAATGATAATGAAGCGCCGGTGCAAGCCAATCGTTATTGCAAAGATACCATTAGCTTATTTAGCGCCACTGATTACCAGCGATCAACTCGCAGGAAAAAGGAAAAACAGAAGAACAATTATTTCTATGTTCGGCCATAGGATTCTTATCCACAACCATAGTTACGCACTGTAGTTGTTCGTAGGATATGTCATAAGATCTGTAGGCCAGTGAGGTTCACATGGAGCGGGAACGCCGGAAGAGGTAAGCTGAGATAATCTGGTCGGACGCAAAAGTCTTCATCGTGTGTCCGACCCTTTAGGTTAGACGACGATGATAATCACATGACGCAGTCAGCACATTAATCTGATATATGGCAAATGGTGTTAAATGTTCAATGAAAAGTGTCCGACATAAAAAACAGCAATATTTATCGTTCCCGTTGAACAGTTTCTCTGGCGTTGCTGGACCATGTGTCGACCCGCGACCAATGACGAGTTGCAATGCTGACGGAATACACGCAAATTTTAACGCGACAGCGTTAAGGAGCTCGTGTCGCAAAAAAGCCGGTGTCGTCGTCAGCGCTTGCCGCGACAGAAAAATGGCGCAAGGCAATTCATATATAAAAACAACTTGCAAGATGGGCTGGGTGGGAATCGAACCGGGGTCTCCGGAGTGTGAGATGGAGACGCTACGGCTCAGCCATGAGTTCTTTTTTTTTCTTTATTACATGGAAAACAAAACTTAAAGTGTATTACAATGCTGACACAACTACACACTTAAAACTCAGGCAAACACACACATGCGCTCAACAAGTGCATCCAGTCTGGTGGAGATTCCTGCGCAGCGTACACACTTCTTACATAGGCAGCACTTTCACGAAAGAAGGACTTTGTAGATCTCGGGCTTTCGGCATGGCGATCACACAGTCTACTTCTCCACAGGCTATATAAGCCAAGTGTAATGAACATGTCATAGGGAGGACCACCCGTAACCTTTAACGGCAGAAACCTAATTGAATATGGAGCTATGTCAATGTCCTTTTTAAGCGTCCGTTGGAGAATGTCCCCCAAAAACATAAAGCGTCCCTACAGTCTATGAAGCAGTGATCTATGGTTTCGGCACGTGGACCGAGCCGACAGTTTGTTGTCCATGGGACAAAGCAACCCCTCGAATTTAACCAAGTTTTCACAGGAAGTGTTTCTGAATGTAATTTAAAGAAAAATGTTTTTACTCCAGGAGGGACACACATTTTTCGGACGCGCTTAAGTACATCCTGATAAGGTCGGCTTAAATAAGGTGCACGATACAAAGGATCTGGGAAAATAGAGTCCACCAGTGCCGCAGAAATTGTTTTTCGACTGGCAGTGAACACATACTCCAGGCTGAATCTAACTTTCAAGAAAAGAAATGTGTCAACAATCTCTTTGAGAAAGCCCCAAGGAGCCTGTGGGACATCTTTTACATTTGATGACACTACTATATTAGGAACATACTTAACTAAACAGAGTTGCAACATTTCACGCAAAAACGGATGGTTACTGTCTCGAAAGAAAAAACAGGCGAGAAACAATTTGTCTGACAAAGAGGTGTACTAATCCTAGGCCACCACGTTCAAGGGGGAGGAACAGATTGTCGCGCCGCATCAGTTCACAGCTCGAACTCCAAATAAATGTTGCAAATACGCGATGCAGTGCCTGAAGGCGAAGTCGTGAGCAGTGCAGTACTTGCAGCACATACATCAGACGGGAAGCTAAGAACACGTTGCACACTTCAGCACGAATGAACATTGACAAATTCCGCCCTCGCCACGAATTCACTTTACGTTGAATTTTGCCAACCTCTCCCGACCAATGAGCGTTGCTATTTCTATACTGTGAGAGAGTCACACCTAAATAACGAAGATCCTCTTTTCATTGAATGCCTGCGTAATGTGATGGCACTGTGGCCCATAATCCAAACCAAAAACCTGAACTTTTTTCAAAATTAACGTTTGCACGAGACGCCGCACAAAATTCTTCTGTAATTGCAAGAGCACTCTTTTTATCGGTACAAAAAAAAAAAAAAAAGGGCCACGTCGTCTGCATGCGCAAGAACCCGAACCTTATTAGTCAGTAATTTAAACCCCTGGAAATTTTGTTCTTTAAGAATGCTCATACAAAGTGGCTCTAAATACAAACAGAACAGATGCGGTGACAAAGGGCATCCCTGTCGTACTGATGATAAAAGCCTAATTGGATCGGAGAAAGAGCCATTCACTATCAGTCTCGTTGATCCCTTAGCATAACATATCCTGATACCTCTAAGGAGCAGAGATCCGATATTTATGTGCTCTAGTACAGTAAACAGGAATGAGTGATTCACCCTGTCAAACGCCTTAGCCAGATCTAGCGGTACCATTGCCACCTGTCCAATCCTCTCAGCTACGCACTCTAGCACCGATCTCGCAACATGAATGTTTGTCTGAATGGACCGGCCCCTGATGCCACATGTTTGATGATCGCCGACCACAGATCTTATAACAACTTGCAAACGGTTAGCTAATACCTTAGCAAAAATTTTATAATCCACATTGCATAAGGAGATAGGCCGATATCCGTCCACTTTTTGCAATTTAGTCTCATCAACGCTTTTGGCTATAAGAACGGTGTGTCCTTCGTACATTGTGGCCGTTAGGCATCCTGCTTCCAAGGCCTCTCGGTACACCTTAAGTAATAGTGGCGATAAGAGGGAACGAAAACACTGGTAAAATTCGGCAGTAAGGCCATCCGGGCCGGGCGTCTTGCCCTTCGCTAACGAATCGTAATTTCAGCCGTCATCAGCTGAAATTAGCCTCAGCCAGAAGCCTGCAAGCGAGGATGAGACTAAGGCGCCTGACGACGCCATGAGTTCGATGCTTCAAAGCGGGACAAAAGCGCCTCTAGTGAATGCGGTGTTGCCTTAGAAACGTGCCGTAGAAAGTTATACTGCGGTGTATATCGGTAATTATGAGCATGCAAATTACAGAAGTCGCAGTTAAACGCGCAGCGAAGTACGTTTCCGCCACATTTCTTTTGCGCTTGGCGCGCACGCAGAGCCATCTTGCGGCAAACACAGAAGACCCCCTCCCCGCAATGTACGGCGCTGCCCGGACAGGTGGCGCGCCACTCGCCCGCGTCTCCCCTTCGTCTCGTTTGAGCGCATTGGGGCCGTGCGGGGACCGGCGTGAGGATGCCCATTTACCATTGCGTTTAATAAGTTTTCTCGCTCTCTCCACATCCAACTTCCAGCGTGCGTCACTCGAACCCTCGCGTTTAGGCGACGCGGCTCCTCTTTCCGCTCACAGCGCGATTCCTAGATGCAGTGTTCGATGTGGAACGCCTCTGATGTGATCGCGGCGCCGTACCGCGTCTGCTAGGAAAGCGTCCCCTGCGATGTGTGCCGTGCTGCTGGCGAGGAATCATGCGTCTGCGTGGTGCTCCCAAGCGAGATAGAGGACGATACCATTGACGCGTTAGCCCCATGATCGCGTCTGCCTTCATGGCGCATCGCGGCCTGGCTGTCCATGCCGATCACGACGTTTGGCTCACGTAGATCGTTTCTCGCTCCGAGGCACTTAGTTCTTTGGTTCGTTCCGCTTGCTCAGGCGCACGTTTCGTCTCTGTGTGACTCAAGAGCATGCCGAGCGAATGAGTGGGTGGTGCGAACGGGGTGCGATAACGCTATCGCGTTCCACTCTTGAAGGTGAAGCTTAAGCGTCCTCCAATTTTTGTAGTCAGGATGTCTGTTTTGACTCCTGTACAACCATCCCCAGGTTAATCAGCGTTTGCGATATTTCTACGTAGTCCTTTTCGGTACACCTTGTATGCTTCTGTGGAGCTATTAATATTATTCTTGCAACGCAAACAATGTACCTTTCTTTCTTCTCAAGTTTTTTTTTGATGGCGGCCTATGTGAGGAGGGCGTCGACAGGGCGAAAGAGAGGAGATGATGGAAAAGGGTGTGATGGTACGCGCCTGGGTTGAGCGTAAGTGTGCTTTCACACGCACAAGCGGACCTTCATTGGATACATGCACTCTTCACATAAGTATGAAAGGACACACCCAATCAAGCTTTAAACAGCTATTTTTGGAAACGTGTTAGAACCTAACTCAATGCGACCCGCTATAGAGTTAAAAAATCATACTCGGGAAACTCTGCTCTTTAATTTCATCACACAAACAAGAATAAACGCTGGCTTCAACAGAAATTCTGCTGTTTGATCTGATATATTTGGTGTACGATAAGAAGTAATAATAATATTTTGTCCCTGGAATCGAAGCACAAGAGGCTCAAGCCATTTATTCACGACTTTACGGGTTATTATGCAATGCTAACACGTCGACAAGGCACTCAATTTTTTATTTGCCATGTTGAGGCTTTCCAGTCTGTTATTTACCTGTTTAGTTTTTTTTTTATTTTTTGGTGTTGGAGAACAAGAAGCCCGCACGGGGGACAGGAGGATTTGTTTTTGAAGCCATTTGAAGTGCATGCGCAGAACGATTTTTCTCGATAGAGGGGCCGCCTAGCGTGTCCGCACCACGCATAGATTAGCATGACCTCGTGCGTGGCCCCGGCTTTGCACGCGGTCAGTCAAAACATTTCCAGTTCTTACGTCATGCAGCCACCAATATGTTACCCGCAGCACAACACGCTGTCTCCGCCCCCCCCCCCCCTTTCTTTTTCTCTTTACATCCTATCTCCTCCATAACTTCAAGATTTTTCGTCATTTTCTTCATCTGACGCTCTTCCTTAAGCCCGTCCGTTCTCTTCGCATTCGACTTTTCTTTCCCGCAAGACACGCCGTTTAAGCAGCTTCATACATCAACATCGGGCCTTATAAAACAGGGTTATGCTAATTTCTCTGCTGATTCCAAATTCCAAGTAAATACGTACGGAAGGAGAAGAGGGGACTCTGCGCAAGCGCGCTCGGAAGTGCGAGGACCGCATATTTATATTCTGCAGCTTATGCATATCGCAAAAGCCGCATTCAAATTTAGTATTTTTCCCGTATTCACGACAATCGCCGTTTGAATTGGCGTCTTCTGTTTCTTGTTTTTCCTTTTTGGCCGTGGGGGGAGGGGGTAAGCGGAGGTTGGGGTGGGGAGGGTGAAGGGAATCTTTGCGCGGTCATTTATTATGAATAACGTTCGAAGGCACACATTTCTTCTTAGCTATGCTGCCTTTACTCGAGGTTCCTAGCTTTCGCTATTCTACTGATTTCTTTTTTGTTCATTGCTGCTGAAAAGTTTCATGTGCGAAAACGCTGAGAACATTGCAGAGCAGTGGAATACCTGACTCGGCTTTGCTTCTCTGTGAGGAGGGATATATACACAGATAGGCCTTCTTTCTGCTTGGCGCGACAGCTTAGACGAGATGAAGTTGGACAAAATGCGTTCGTCAGCGTTGTATGGGAGCGCGAAGAAATCTGTTCGCTCCTAGAAATATAGGATGGTCAAAATAATGCACGTACGGCAAATGATATTAAATCATTTATTCTGCTAGGGCTACATTATGTTGCTGCCATCGCAGCGCTTCGAATAGCCGTGCTTTTGAGTACTCGCTCATCTGTCGTACGAAACGCAAAAGAAAAAGCGCAAATGTTTGATTTCGCTTGCTTGTGGTATCATAATAGGGACTGCTTGAAAACAAACTTTGTTTTTTTTTTGTGAAACATACGTAAACAAAGAAATGGGAGTTAGAGCCGATTGTCAAAAGCGCCGTCCATTGCGCACACCATTACGACTGCTATTACCACTGAAAGCAGAATATCGGGATCGTTTTCTCAAGCTTGGTTAGGGGATCTGCTAATTAAGGTATACAGAGAGCTGGACAACTGTGTACTTTGTGTTGCGCGATATCTCTCGTTTATAGGGACTAATATCCCCAGTATTTTATTTCGTTCTTTCTTTTTTTCGATGGGTGAAGCAGGGTACGGTCGGTAAAGAGGTGGAGTTGTACCATTGACAGAAATAGGTCGGGCATCGTACCGAGCGTCTCTCTTACAGCCAGACAGCTCAATTAAACACTACACGAACGATGTGGTTCTTTCATGCAAGGCTAAATAAACAGGAATGCGACCTATTGCACCGAAAAAAAGTAAATAAGACAGAACCACACAAAAACTAACATCATCGCCAACATTGAGTTGGTTTTGTGTGCTTCCAGGACTTAGAAGTGGTTTGACTCAGTATAGTTCCCATCAAAATTGTTTCCAACAACTGATGAACAGAGGCAATGCGGGAAGACATGCTTAAAGATTTGAAGACAATGCGAAAGTATACCATCTGGATCTTGAAATCTGGATATAGCTGCGCGAGTGGAAAGGCTGAAGTCATATAGGAAAAAAACCTAGTTATGCCACGCAAGGAAGTCGTTTATTGCGCGCTCGTTCGTGCTAGCATCCCAGTGCAGCTTTTCATTTCAGACGCTGTGTCCCGCTCGAAAGAAAATGTGGCCTGTTTCGAGCCTCCCCTTATGTCAATAGTTTGCTTCCGCCAGTTACGTTCATCCTACAGCATTGATCCAAGAGTGATGAAGAAATCAGATGAATTTAAAATTTAGTAGCTTAGAAATGAATTGAGTCGTGAAAAAAGGGAAAGCAAACTACAGAAACCTACTCAGAGAGCAGAACATACGTTAAACAAACGACTTCGTGACACTGCACTTCCCTAAATAAAATAAAAGAAAGTAGTCGTAATCTGGAACGTCATATTTGATTACTGTCTTGCGAACAGACTCGCTACATCTGTTTAATCACCGCCACAATTTCCAGATAAATATGCTGAAGCAGCGCGTATCTGTTACGATCTGTCGCCCTCATTGACACTTACAGCGAATGCTCGTTAGGGAGCCTAACGTAGATAGGGTTATTCATAGCCTCCCTGCTGGAGCGACTCTCATATGCTCCTTTGGGGCTTACAAACATTTAGTTCATCAACCGACACAGAATGAACTTTATTGGATTATTAAACTGAATCAATCGATAAAAGCTTATAGGGTTTTACCTACCTAAACCACTTTCTGATTAGGAGGCACGCCGTAGCTGGGGACTGCGGAAATTTGGACCACCTGGGGTTCTTTAACGTGCACCTAAATCTAAGTACCACGTGTGTTTTTGCATTTCGCCCCCATCGAAATGCGGCCGCCGCGATCGGGATTCGATCCCGCAACCTCGTGCTTAGCAGCCCAATACAATAGCCATTAAGCAACCAAGGCGGACAATCAATCAATCAATCAATCAATCAATCAATCAATCAATCAATCAATCAATCAATCAATCAATCAATCAATCAATCAATCAATCAATCAATCAATCAATCAATCAATTGATTGGATACCTAATCAAGCAATTAATTGATCAATCGATTGATTGGTTGATTACTTAATCAATCAAACGATTGATGAAATCTTGGTAAGTCTTAATTTGCAGTATGCTTCAAGGTTATTCGTTCCTTTCCGAACGTCAGCAGTTAATTACACGCTATGTTCAAGTAGGCCAAGGAAATCTTTGGGAGAATTCCTCGGCTCCAGATTGTGACAATCGTTTGTAAAAGGGGCGCGTCTCTTGCATTGAAATCAATGCTACTGAAGTTAGAGCTGCTGGCTTCGCAATCTCTGCTTTTTGACGACCGACGACTACATTCGGCGCGCATAGCTTGAGCAAGTTATATTCCTGAGAGTTTCGAAACTATAGCGGCGCAATATAATGTAGTTACTATGGTTACCGCACCATTCGCATTCACGTAGCTTCAGAGAAGAAGCAAGCTTAGTAAGATTGAATGGGTTTATAGTTGACCTGTTGGTACGCGCCCATCTGCTTTGCTGTATCTTTTTGTTCTATTTTTCGACGCTTTTCCAAATTATAGGGTTTTTCTCTCTCTCTCTCTTTCTTCTTCACGCTACTCCGTTTGCACGTTAGCTATATTAATGGGTTCTTGCACCTAAATAAATCTCAGTCGTCACGGCAGCGTTCTTCGTGGTTCCGCCTCTCGGGCTTTTCTTACAACGCCCGCGTAGCCAATCTGAACGCCTAACGAAGTCCCTTTTTTGCTGAACAACATATAGAAGTTAACTATAGCCTGAAGACTCCTCTAATTGGCTTTCTTTTGTGCCTCTACAAAAGGCAGCTGCAGCGCGCGTGTTCACACCCATATGCCGAAAACAAAGCACGTGAACCAAGAAAATAATTTGCGCGTTACCGTGAGCGCTAATATTAGAACAACTGCAGCTCTGGCAAAGCTCACACTTGCTGCGCCTGTGTTTGACATGCGCCGACTGCATCCCTTTACGGTTCTTATATTTCTCGCATCGCAACTCCTGCTTTTGTTGTTTGGCCTTGATGAAAATTTGAAACGTGTTAACTCTCTTGCTATTGAATACGGTCGTGTTTTTTCGTTTTTTTTTATGCGCTAGCGTAACTGGCCAGCTCGTGAATATCGGCGGTGTTCGTCTAAAGCCGAGAAGCAAGTGAACGAGGAAGGCACCTGGGCCTCTGTCATGGCTCCGGTTTGGCTGGATATCTCGATTGCACAGTTAATTAGCACCATGGGCAACGACAACGCAGAAATTTGAGGATAAATATTCTTAAGCGTCCTCCATACTCTATAAAACTAACACATTGGACACAAATTCTTACACGTATATGCCTGAAATTGCGCTGCTGAAATGTTTCCTATCAATGGATAAGGAAAACATTTATGCAGAACCAACCATCCTTAATTTTCAAGAATGCTCTGAGCACGCATTTGGAGGTGGTTATTAGCGGCACTATGATTGCACTCTGTTATGGAGGGTGCTCCCCCTTACCATCATGCCTTACCCGCATGCCGAAGCCAAACGGTACTTTGAGCGCCACTTCTTCAAGCAACGCATTCGGAACCTCTGATCCACCTCTGATCGCAGACGTTGTGACAAGAGGCGCAGCGTCTCAGTGATAGCGTCTCAAAGCGCTAGCTGTCACGAGAGGAGAATGCCAGGACTATCACTTTACCATCGTGCCACCATGCGGCACTGAACCAAGACTGAACGGTACTACCCTGCCAGCGGGGCCGCCATATCGTCCCACGCCGCGGTTGCGTGCGGTTGAAAGGCTTTATCTTGAAAGTGACCTGCTTTGGGCACCCAGTCTAGGTGGGCCGATGGTTGGTAGCTTTGCGTGCGCTGTGTTCTCACCGCTCAGTTTGCGTTGAAGAGATAGACAGCGCGAAGATCACTTCGCTCGCTGCTGCGGCCGTGATTCCTCACGCCAGTGTTTTGACACCGTCCGCGATCATCGAATGTGAAGTGTTCAGGTTCGCCTGTGCGCGCAGACACCATGCTAGCTAATTTAGATAGTGAGCGAATGTTTACAACACGCCTTCTGTTCCGGTGGCTGCTGCGTATGGCAGGGCCGCGGGAGCCCTATCTTGAATACGATCCACGACGCGGACAATGTAGCCGTCTAGGCGCACCGACGGTCGATAGTGTCGTGTGAGGTATAGCACCCATACGCTTGCGTGTCACCCGCGTTCATGAAGTGAAACGTCACTGTAACTTTTTTGTTTTGTTTCTTTTCACAACGCTAAGGAACCGAGTATCTTGCACAATAAGAGGAGCAGTGTTTGTTGAGAAAAAAATATCTCAACGACAATACGCTGCATTCGGTGTGCTTGACCACAGTGAATTCATATTCACGCGTATTCGTGTAAACAGATTCGTACATGACTTGCAGAGCAGAAAGTAGTTGCAAAGCTGTGAAAGTGTTCTGAGTTTTCAGTGCGAGCTTGACGAGAACTTAGGAGGCTTGCGTGGAGGCCATGTTTTGCTCGCAATGTACACGCCAGAATGCGTTCCTTTGAGAAACATTCTGTAAGGCTCAGCGCAGATCTTGGTGACCTCAGATGCTGTTGTTTGGGCCTGTATATCTTGAAGCATTCCTTACCACAGGCAATTTCCTTAATTAAAACGGTTAGTCTAGGCTAGGTTCACTTTAGATGGGCAGCAGCTCATATTCCAAACGGCCCTCTGGCGCTTCCTCATGTAAGAAAGCCTTAATTCAAAATCTTTGGAAACGTCGTAAACAGGCCTTGTAACGATATTATTAACATATTATACAATAACGAAAATAAACAATTAAAAAGGTATTGAGAAGCTTCAAAATATTTAAGGAAAATGTGCTTCTAATTCCTGCAGTTTTTTCCTTTTTCTATATCTCAATTTATGATTTGGAAATTCTGATGGTATTC
Organism: Dermacentor variabilis; assembly: GCF_050947875.1. NCBI lineage: Eukaryota > Metazoa > Arthropoda > Arachnida > Ixodida > Ixodidae > Dermacentor > Dermacentor variabilis. Next base: position 91,137,179 of record NC_134571.1, on the reverse strand, counting down.
GGCCAGAACTGCAAATTAGTTTCGTAGCTACTGTGTTCACAGTGTGGCGTCTAGAGAACAAGCGTTAACTTGGGCTGCTTTCTTTCCCCTCAGTGTTTGTGCTCAAGGTCGGACAAAATGCCGAAACGATATGTTAACGTCGTTACTCTTGTTTTTTACCAATGCAACAAAATTATTCTGATCGAACGCACATTTTGGAATCTACGTGAAGCGAAGCTTTCGTAAAGCCCATTATTCAAATGTCTAATTTTACCCAAATCATTCTGCGTCTTTGGCTTAGAGAAAAAAGTGCACGCGCATATGCTCTCATGCACCCGTCCTACTTAATGTGGCACACTCGGTGATCATCTCAAAGAGCGAGTGAGTCTTGGAACTCTAGATGTATAGGTGCGATTGGGACCTAATGGTTAGAACATCGGACTCATGTGCTGGGGGACCGAGGGTCGATCCCACAACATGGCACGTGGGTACATATTTTAAACTGTGAGCGAATCCGCAAGTCATTAGCAGAACACATAGCAAGGTAAGGAAAGCGTTCGCAAATAAATCTTCTCTTTAATATGTTAGTATTTCTTTGTTTCTCTGTTCAAGCGGCTGGTTTCGGCGCGGAATGTAAGTTGAAGACCTTTCGTGTTACACTTGTGGGGTCTCAAGCATGCTATTAGGACAAAAATAACGACAACACAGTATTGCTAACAATCAAAAGGACACAGGGAGACTTCTTTCAGTTGCTTCGTTCGCATCTAGATATAGCTCGATGTTTGACTGCAATTGTGAGCGACTGTTTTTTGTATAGGCTCACTATTGAATGAAACAAGTTTTAATCCTTGGGAACAAACACAACACACTGTGGTATACGGCTGATAATGCGTTGTTTTAGATTATTTTTCTTCTTTTGCATGCTTGCGCGAGCGAACGCTGTTGGCAAGCAACGAAGCATAGACGGAACGCGCGGATTGGTAACTTTTCCTGACCGAACTTCTTGCGTAGCTTCTACAGCGTTCACTGCTATGTATGGAACGGAGTATAGGTGCGTGCTCGATGCTACTTTGTTGTCAGCATCCATCTTCGCTCACAGGTCCACCACCGTTTGTTTCGAAAACTGATACCTCCTCAGGATAGTTTTCGTCATCATTGAGGACTAGGTACTTGAAAATCATGCTCCCGCTAATTCGGTGACTGGGTCGATGAATTTAGGAAGATACAAAATAGGTAGCCATTACGGCCTGACCGCGCCTACGAACGATGTTGTCTAAGCTGCCGCACGCTTTGCAACTTTAATAGAATGTCGTGCGTTGAGGTGCGAGCAAGTGCTCTTGCAGTGAGCTGAGTAGGTCTCAGGCTAGCGTGGTAATTTCTCAAACATTCCATTCCTTCCACAACCTATTTCAGAGAAGAAATCACGATAAAAACTGCGATTCCGAAGCCTCTCTATGCAGCAATGGTGTTTTCTCCAACGCTTATTGCACATTTTACGTGATGTTATATGTAAGACAAACTTCCAAGCGCGATAAGAAAAGTGTAAACCCTTGTCATTTCATAAAATGCAGTTCAACTAGGCGACAACGCGAAAGACGAAGACGCGGAAGAGGCACAGGACAACCACACGCATAGCGCTACGTGTGGTTGTTGTGTCTCTTCTGCGTTCTCGTCTTTCGTGTTGTTCCCTAGTTCAAGATGTTCAACCAACTAGCCGACACGTTAACATTATAAAATGCAAAAGTTTGGAACACGGATCATCAAATGCATCCATATCAAAATTAGCAGCAAAAAGATGTTTTAAATTTCCACAAACGTAGGCAAAGTTTCCTAAAAATGAAAACTGTTACTTGCAGGAAAGTAACGTTTAATCCCAAATAAAACTAATAGAGGCTTTCATACATTGGCGTTTCTTGATCAGATCTTTCGTCTCCTGCGATAGCTTACTGGTTTCCTGTCTAACGGAGTTACCACCGACTTCTATTGCGCACTCCTTAATGGTTCCCATGAGATAGTCGTTCATTGCTTCAACACTAAGGTCCTCTTCCTGAGCTAAAGCCGAATACCTGTTCTGTAGCTTGATCCGGAATTCCTCTAGTTTCCCTTTTACCGCTAACTCATTGATTGGCTTCTTGTGTACCAGTTTCTTCCGTTCCCTCCTCAAGTCTAGGCTAATTCGAGTTGTTACCATCCTATGGTCACTGCAGCGTACCTTGCCGAGTACGTCTACATCTTGTATGATGCCAGGGTTCGCGCAGAGTATGAAGTCGATTTCATTTCTAGTCTCACCATTCGGGCTCCTCCACGTCCACTTTCGACTAACCCGCTTGCGGAAAAAGGTGTTCATTATCCGCATATTATTCTGTTCTGCAAACTCTACTAATAATTCTCCTCTGCTATTCCTAGAGCCTATGCCATATTCCCCCACTGACTTGTCTCCAGCCTGCTTCTTGCCTACCCTGGCATTGAAGTCGCCCATCAGTATAGTGTATTTTGTTTTGACTTTACCCATCGCCGATTCCACCCTACATGAAAGCCTCTAACCCTACAGCTAGAATAGAACTGGCAGAACTTTCGAAGTTAATCAACAAGCGTAAGACAGCGGACATCAGGAACTATAATATGGATAGAATTGAACAGGCTCTCAGGAACGGAGGAAGCCTAAAAACAGTGAAGAAGAAACTAGGAATAGGCAAGAATCAGATGTGTGCGTTAAGAGACAAAGCCGGCAATATAGTTACTAATATGGATGAGATAGTTCAAGTGGCTGAGGAGTTCTATAGAGATTTATACAGTACCAGTGGCACCCACGACGATAGTGGAAGAGAGAATAGCCTAGAGGAATTCGAAATCCCACAGGTAACGCCAGAAGAAGTAAAGAAAGCCTTAGGAGCTATGCAAAGGGGGAAGGCAGCTGGGGAGGATCAGGTAACAGCAGATTTGTTGAAGGATGGTGGTCAGATTGTTCTAGAGAAACTGGCCACCCTGTATACGCAATGCCTCATAACCTCGAGCGTACCGGAATCTTGGAAGAACGCTAACATAATCCTAATCCATAAGAAAGGGGACGCCAAAGACTTCAAAAATTATAGACCGATCAGCTTACTGTCCGTTGCCTACAAAGTATTTACTAAGGTAATCGCAAATAGAATCAGGAACACCTTAGACTTCTGTCAACCAAAGGACCAGGCAGGATTCCGTAAAGGCTACTCAACAATAGACCATATTCACACTATCAATCATGTGATAGAGAAATGTGCAGAATATAACCAACCGTTATATATAGCTTTCATTGATTACGAGAAAGCGTTTGATTCAGTCGAAACCTCAGCAGTCATGGAGGCATTGCGGAATCAGGGTGTAGATGAGCCATATGTAAAGATACTGGAAGATATCTATAGCGGCTCCACAGCCACCGTAGTCCTCCACAAAGAAAGCAACAAAATCCCTATAAAGAAAGGCGTCAGACAGGGAGATACGATATCTCCAATGCTATTCACAGCATGTTTACAGGAGGTATTCAGAGGCCTGGAGTGGGAAGAATTGGGGATAAAAGTTGATGGAGAATACCTTAGCAACCTGCGATTCGCTGATGATATTGCCTTGCTTGGTAACTCAGGAGACCAATTGCAATGCATGCTCACTGACCTGGAGAGGCAAAGCAGAAGGGTGGGTCTGAAAATTAATCTGCAGAAAACTAAAGTAATGTTTAACAGGCTCGGAAGAGAACAGCAGTTTACGATAGGTAGCGAAGCACTGGAAGGGGTAAGGGACTACATCTACTTAGGGCAGGTAGTGACCACAGATCCGGATCATGAGACTGAAATAACCAGAAGAATAAGAATGGGCTGGGGTGCGTTTGGCAGGCATTCTCAAATCATGAACAGCAGGATGCCACTATCCCCCAAAAGGAAAGTGTATAACAGCTGTGTGTTACCAGTACTCACATATGGGGCAGAAACCTCGAGACTTACGAAAAGGGTTCTGCTGAAATTGAGGACGACGCAACGAGCTATGGAAAGAAGAATGATGGGTGTGACATTAAGGGATAAGAAAAGAGCAGATTGGGTGAGGCAACAAACGCGGGTAAACGACATCTTAGTTGAAATCAAGAAAAAGAAATGGGCATGGGCCGGACATGTAATGAGGAGGGAAGATAACCGATGGTCACTAAGGGTTACGGACTGGATTCCAAGGGAAGGGATGCGTAGCAGGGGGCGGCAGAAAGTTAGATGGGCGGATGACATTAAGACGTTTGCAGGGACAACATGGCCACAATTAGTACATGACCGGGGTAGTTGGAGAAGTATGGGAGAGGCCTTTGCCCTGCAGTGGGCGTAACTAGGTTGATGATGATGATGATGAAAACTAATACGGCTTCCTCAGAAAAGCGAGCGAGAAAACAAAGAGAGAAAATGCAGGGAAATCAACCAGACAAGCATCCGGTTTGCTAGCCTGCACTGGGGCTAAGGAAAAGGGGGAAAAGGGAAAAAGGGAAACATTTTTCCAGTGACGATAACAATGTAAATAACTGACTGTGATATTATAGCAAACAAAGAATGGTCGTTAGGCGCGCATCGTAACGACTAGAATATTACTTCAAGACCCAGCCGTTTCTGTTTTATTCTATTCATACCATAACGTCTGAATTTTTTAGGCATTTCGACTGTGTTTGACATTACGATAAGACGATGCCAACCTGCGCGATCATAATGGCGTCAGTAGAATGTGAAGGGTTAGGTAAAACGTAATTTATATTCATCGTACGCAAGTAGATAGCCTCGTTCGTGCTGCTCGCCTATCCTGACATAAGACGGCGTTAAATATCCAGACCACGCTTTCATTTTGCCCGTAGGTCTTGATAATGTGTTGCCTGCGGAAACATTGAAGATGAACTTAGTTTTACTATATTAGGTCCGCTAACATCTCGCGCCAAGTACTAGCACAAAAATTAAGCCACGTATCCTTTCTTATTATTTAGTTTCAAGGCTCTAGGGAAGCTTACTACCCGGCTCAGTATACACTGGATAGAAGGTGCTGATTATTAATGCACAAACGTGGTGGCACAGAAATAAAGATGGTATATAGTTAACGAAGTGCATGCACAAAGCAACTTATAGTTTATTCATGAAAGACTCCTTCTCAAAGGTGCACGACAGACCAGGATAGCTTTATTTCAGCATCAATCAAAAAAAAAAAACGAGAAGAAGACATCTGAGCCACCACTCTTGTTTCACGTTACGAGGTGGCTAGAGTAAATGATGTGCATTTCAACTTTCTATTTTTTCCCCTCTTCACAGTAAACATACCTTCACAGTAGCACATCTAATATCCAAATGCTGCAGTATTCATTTTAAGCACTCATAGCGTAACACAACATTTTTTTTTGTTTCTGTGGCAGGCAGAGAAAGACAGAAAAAGAAGTCGTTAGCCAAACGTTTGTAGCTTTGTCAGGCTCGGTGACTATAGATACCGTGTACTGGGGAAAAAGGAGAAATGGTACGGAAAAAAAGCCGCAGTTTCGCCAGGTATGCGAACCATCGATGGCGATAGCAAATGCAGAAATGCATAGAAGGCTATAAAAGGTAAGGATAACATAGTTTTATCGGCCGCATAAGAAATTGCATACATTCACTTACTATCTAAATTAACAAGCATGGAGGAAGCGCGCACAGGAAAACATTCGATTACCTTGGACACTCGCTCTCAAAACGCTGGCGTGAGTAAGCGCGAAAGTAGCAGCGAGCAATGTGACCTTCGTGCTGTTTCGCTTCAACGCAAACTGAGTGGCGAGAACGCAGCACGCACAGTTTTGAGCCGCCGTCGCGCCTAGAATCAGCCCCTAATGCAGATCGCTTTCAAGATAGGGCACACACGCCCGCGCAATCGCCGGAGTACAATGTCGCCCCGCCCCCTCCCCCGGCGGCGCCATGCGCGCGATGGAAGACGGCTCGTTTCCTCCCCGCTTTCCTCCCTTGCACGCGCGAGGTTAAGCCGCGATAGTCGTGCGCCGCTCGAGCGCGGTCGCGCGATACGCAGTTGCTGCCTGAGTAGGACTGACCCCCCCCCCCGTCCCTCCTTTCCCCCGGGGGCCTTTCGCGCGATGGAAGACGGCGCGTTTCCACCCTGCTTCCTTCCCTAACGCACGTGTGATTGAGCCACTATTGGTTCATTCTTCTGGTTCATTGTCACGATTTAAGCTTCCTATAAAAAACAGTGGTGTTCGAATTGTGTAGTCACGTCTGAACACGAGTAGCAGGGATCGAAAAGTGACGCTAACGAAGGAGCGTCACGACGTCGATGCCTGGGATCCAACCTGAGCCTTCCCGTGTTCACTGCTAAAAGGCAATTTAGTGTCTGCAAACCGTATTCTTGCCGCGTGAGGGTTTCGCCATTGTCGTCGCAAGGCTAAGCTAAAAAATTCAGTGCCATTAAACTCTGTGAAGGGTGATGACCGGCAAAGCTGTGTATGTGGGCCTATTAATGACGAACTGTCCGTTGTCGTGCGCCAAACGCCGTATGCACGTAAATGGAAGGCCATGCTCCACTGGTCGCACCTCTACAATGTTGAGCCTCGAAAGATGATGACGCACCAGGGGCTATACGTGTCCATGTATTGTTGCAAAACACGCCACACCTTTTACTAACGAATTCCAGCACGTAGAACAGACACGTGCGTCACCGCACTCCGGGGGAACAGACTGCTTCACCTTATGCATGGTGACCATGCGTTGGTCGACGTCCCGCAGTGCAGTAATGATTTTGAGTTCACTCGAAGACCATAAGTGGGTCACACACAACACAGGTCACACAAAATTGGTTCTCTATGAAATCCTTCTGAATTCCGGTGAAACATTCCATCCTTGCGGGATCGGGGCCACATGGGCGCTTTGCATTTCTTTCCGCCTGGCTGCCCGACGGGAAGAACGATTACGGGATCGCCGCCACGAGAGAGCGGAAGGAAAGGAGATACGTAAGCGCTAGGAATGCCGACAAAGAGAGGACGGTGCGAAGGTAGGCATGGCCGATGCGGGTAAAATTGTAGTATCTGTTCTTATCAGCTTAATATCTGACAGGGGTTGTATTTGGACCTAAGATATTAAACTTATTTTTGCAAGTTGGCGGAATGTTTAAAGCCTGTTTCACCTCCGCCGCGGCTCGGCCCGGTATTACACTATCTTCGGGATAGGCCCACGTGAGGGCAGAGATTCACGATCTATACGGCTCAGCTAAACTTTTTGAAAATATTGGGATTATGAGAACGGAAATCCCATGGTTTCCTGCGCATATGGGGAAAGTGGACGAGACTCGGGTAAACCTCAATAAGGTTGCTCATGTCTTGGCACGAGGATTTACTAACCATGACAGTCACAACCGAGCCGTTCACCACCAAGCCAGGGAAACTAGAGATCATTTAATAACTTACAACGACGTTACAAAACATTACTATTTAGGACGCAACCAAGCCCCATTGCCACATACAAAATTGAACAGGGCTCAGGCTGTCTCACTGCGCTTATTGCAAACAGGTACATATCCCGCGCCGTACCACATTAACATATCTAGAGAGGGAGATTAAGATGGACTGCAACGATTGTAATGGCATCATTGGAATCAGACATATGCTGGCGGGGTGTCCCGCGACCCCAACCTCGTTGAAGAATGGACACAGTGGGAAAAAAGGATTAAAAGCCCGTTGTTTCAAGACCAACCAAGGGCCGTCCAGAGGGCCCCTGATGTCGCTGAAGGCCTTGCCCTGACAGTGCCAAGTGGCAGCGGTCCGCCTTGGCTTAAGAAGTCGAGCTGCCGGACTTCATTACAATAAAAGTTTTCACACACACACACACACGGCTCGATAGACGCACGCAGTTTTTTTCAGGAATCTAGCCATATACAGCTTCGCTGTAGAAAGAAAGAAAGCTTCAAAACAAGAAATGCTCAACAATGTGTACTTTACACATTGTACAAAGAAACGTTCTTTACAAAGTGGTTATACTCACAGAATGAAACGCCTGAATTTAGGACGAGCTAATGCCCACATTTGCGTGTCCACCTTCTCCAGTTAATGTGAAATTGGCGTAATATTAGCACCTGCACCTAGATAAGAATCCTCATCACGATTAGGGTCCAGATTTATAGCAACTTATAATGTCACTCAAGAGTAATTGCATATATGGGCGCTTCAACTTTAATGTTTACATATCGCGTTTCATTTCGGAAGTATACTACAGTTCCCATTAATGTGTCAATGTTTCAGGTATCTGAACAAGGCAGAGGGCTTCAGAAAGATGGTTACGTAAGGAGATGAACTGTAGATGACGAACAAGAAATGTTGCTGCTACGAGCCAACGCTTCTACACGAAGGCTTGTCTTCGTCAGGCGTCTTGTCCAAGCTATTTATTCTTTTGTAAGGACACTGTCGAATGTCGACTGTCACTTGTAAAATGTGTTACTCATGCAGCATTCTGCATGGTGGGTCGTACACAGCTGAGAATGGACGGGCGTTCTTATGAAATATCCAATCACCGTACTTCTGATATTGCCTTTCTGACATCACTGATGGATGTCCTCCCTTGTATGCGCAGCCTCCCGGAGACGAAGAGACCTACTCTAAAGTGAAGCGTGTCATACCTACGCCTGTTCCTGCTACCAACCTCTATCAGGTGCCCCGTAAGTGCGTATTCGTTTTGTGACTTCTTTCATTTCGATACATGCGCTTTGTTTCAGTGCGTCTCATGTTATCCCCACTGAGCAGTTGCTTATGAATACTGATATTGATTTGCCTTTTCCACGCCTATTGAGAGTGCGTGACAGCAACAAAACAAGACTATAATTACTAAAATTATAGTAGCAACCATAGAACAGCGTGTAGAATATAATAGTCTAAGGCACATTTATTCTGCTGCTTGGATCAGAAAAATGGTGTAGCCTACTTGCATACGACTGTGTTGCTTGATTTCTAATTCTGAGCTAAGGCTAACTGCTTTATTCTTAAGTTGGCAGCGAAGATATGCAATAACAATGCTACATGCTTCTCGAGGAAAATGTAAATAGCGTGTGAAAGAATACAGCACGTCTGGTGAGGGTGTCATGACGAGAAGTGCATATTGAACTGGAACGAATAAAATTGAACATAGACGACTCAACAATCTCACCAAACGCCATGCAGAATGTACAGACAATGTTTGAATGTGAAGATGAAAGCTAGCTCAATACACGCTTGTAAAACGTGGCTATCATGTTTGTGGTGTTGTGGTCTGTGTCTACCCGTTGTTCTGCCCTTTTTTGCTGCTCTTTTACGGCTGCCCCTGCAGCTACAGCCTCAAACCGACGCTTCTCGTGACCGTCGTAGAGCAAAAGCAACTCCGACTATCAGGTGTGTTCGAAGCATGCGATGCACCTCAATTTGCAAAAAGCACTCAGTTTGTCACTTAAAGCGTTGGTAGTGAAGCACCAATGCCTGGCTGAGTTTCTCATAGTAGTTAATTCATGTAAGCACGCTACTTACGTATTTTTCACTGGGGGAGAAACGTTTACAGTCGAACTCGGTTATACCGAATAGGCTTGTGCGCCAAAGATAGATCGAACGAGCAGAAAGGGGGTTAACCGAGGGGCCCAATCTTTATTAATCAGATCATGAGAAACCAACAAACAAGGACGCCAAGGAAAACATAGGGGGAATTACTTGTACTTACTAATTGAATTAAAGAAATTGTAAATTAATGGCAATGAAAGTGGATGATAAAACAACTTGCTAGAGGTGGGGAACGATCCCACGTCTTGCATTACGCGTGCGATGCTCAGAGCATCGCACGCAGATGGATGGATCGACGGACGAGCTCAACCATTCGTAAGGTGATTCGTAAGGTGAGGAGAAGGTTATTACCTTCTCCATGCGTCATCTGAAGTAAATGCTGGTGTAGGTATGCGTTTTACGTGTGTCATTTGAGGGAGATTTGCGGCTGCGTTGCATGTTTGGCCAGTCACTAACTTAAGGTAAACTGCAGAGCCCCACGTTCGACACATGTAACATCGACGAGACGCTCGCACACATTATCTGTGTCTGCCCGCGATACAATGCTGAGAGACAAGTGATGTGCAGAGTACTGGACCAGCTGGACAATCGTCCACTTTCAGAACTAAAAGCTTTAGGCCAATGCTCCGAAAAAACATCCGCGTTGAAGGCCTTACTCGCGCTATTAATGTTCTTGCGGTCTACGAGGCTTCACGACAGACTCTAAGAATGCCGCCCCCTACCGCTCTGTAGTGTACGCGCTTTGTTCGTGCTTGTCTCCCTTTCTTTCTATCTCCCCCTTCCACTCTGTCTCTCTTTTTATCCCCCTTAACCCTTCCCCCTGCGCAGGGTAGCCAACCGGAACTACCTCTGGTTAACTTCCCTGCCTTTCTCTGCATTATTCTCTCTCTCTCTCTCTCTCTGCAGAGATAAATTATTAGAGAGTTTTAGAATTGGGGGCGCAAGGCACTGGGCCCCCAAGCCGCGTTGCGTCGGTTGCTCTTGGGTTTAGATGAGCAGCAGAGTTTGAGGATTGGGTCGAACGCAGACAGCGTTGGGTTGAGCGCTCGGGGCGCCGCAGTGTGGAAAATAGACAGGTGCTTGAAAGCAAAAAAAAAAAAAAAAAAAGAAGGAACCTTTTTTCTTACAAGTGAAAACGAACAGAATGCATTTTTGAGCAAAAAGAGCGAACAATGTAAGAAACGTAATCACTGTGTTAGTAGCGGTTAGTATTACAAATTAAGTGTGCGATGCTCTTAGTTGGTGTTTTCTTGTGTCGCGCTGCGAAAAAACTGAGTTCACTCGCGTGAAATGGCGAAAATCAGTTGAAGTAAATAAAGTTTGCTCTGCGACCATCTGCTGTACGTCATCACTGTCACCCGCGAGGGCGGCCCAAGACGGCTTGGGGGCCCACGCTAGTTTTCGATTCTTGGGTCTTGGGTTAACGCGAACGCAAGAACGCAAGACTGGCTTGGGTTCTGCGCATGCGCACTTGTGGCGCGCAATTTTCTTGGGTCCCCAAGCCGCTTGGGCCCCCAATTCTAAAACTCTCTATTATATTGCTTTATGACGCCATGCACATGATTACACAGGAATCTGAGCGCACGTTTGGCTGAGCTGCAGTAGTTCACTTAAGAAAGGCACTGCAAGAAATCTCCGTTTATATTACTGCTTCAGTTATGCCGAGTGAAACTAATGGGACGAGCACATTTCAGAAAAGAAAAAGAAGGCAAAAAGAAAGAAAGACTGGAGGAGAAATGCTATCATGTTCACCTAAATGATGATTTCGATACGGACATGACGGGAAACTTTTAACGCCGTGGCTCAGAGAAGTTTTAGAGGCACCCATAGTGGAATTTCTTTCCACGTGTTTCCCACGGGGTTTCAAATCTCTCTCGAAGCCATTATTCAATGACAAACGATCCAGTAAGTTTGCTCACTTATTGTTTCGCACTTGCGAAGTCACCCCGACGCTTGCTATCGCGGAATCTGCTGGGTAGAAAAAGCTTAAATATATAGAAATAGGAACAGTTTCTTGGAATTTATCGTCATCGTTGTTTATTGTCGCTTCAGGGAATGCTTTATCTCGAAGGCTGTTACCTCCGTACGTGGGATTGAAGAAATTGTTTTTGCTCGGTAACCACAGCGCGGAATTTCGGGAGATTTATTGCATTTTGAGAAAAAGTTCAAATCTAATGATATTGGAAGCATGTTTTTATTTAGGCTGTTTGTTTTATATGAGAATTGTTCGACATCACAAAATTCTAGGAAACGAAACTAATAAACTTACAACTTTGTAATTCGGCAGGGAAAAACGATATCACAGTTGTGTAAATTGCATAGAATAATACGTCTGAAGTGAAGAAAATTGTGTAATCTGCACCACCCTGAAATGTACCAATAATATGAGAGTAGCATATTTGCAAGGCCCTCGTAAATATTGTATGGACGTTTAAGCTGTAGATGCATTTACAAAATTTGTCCGCTTTGAATTATCTAACGAATGCAGTTTACCTGACTGCGGTATCTGTTTTAGGTGCAGAATTACAGATTTTTAAACACCGTCCTTCCATTTTTTTAGACACACTAATTTCAGGCCGCTTCAGTAAAAAAAGGAAATCCAGGGCCTATGTTAGAAATCTGCTTCCTAGAGTCACTAAAATTTAACTTTCTACAAATTTCGTTCAAATCGGTCCGGGCGTTGGCTCAAAAAAGCATTTCTGCGTTTTTCATGCACTTAGATGTAGCGCTCGTGTGATGTCTCCATTCTCAAGCTTGCGCTATCTCATCTTGCGCTGCAGTTAACTATTGTGAGCATTTGCCAACTCGCCCTATTTTACATTTCATTTAGTTAAAATTTTGGTTCATACACGCCAAAAGTGCGAAATCAGGAGAACTGTTGTTTTTTCAGCTCGACCTACCGCTTAGTACGCAAATTATTACTGGTAACCCACCTGCTATACTGCGCTGGAAATATTCACCGCACTGCATTGTATCCCCAGCACTTGCAGTCACCAGCACTTCATTTCACATTGTGAACGCCATAGCACTGCACACTTTTCTTGTGATGCTTGTTGTGTTCTTTGTGTTGCTTGAAACTTTTCACTTCTTTTTTGGCATTATTCGAGCATATTGAGCAGTTTGACCGCAGGAAGAAATGCCGATTGGCGTCGCAGTCTTGCGCCTCTACATTTACTGTTTCCTCGCTGTGTTCGGAGAGCTGCACCAATCACTTAAGCTCTTTTATATGTGCAATTGATGGCTGAATTATGCTGTCTGAACATTAACCTCTTGCAAGGGACACATTTCTCTCAATTTTTTTCAACAGACATCTTTACTTCACGTTTGTAAGGTTTACAATGGTTGTTAGGGGGAGGGAGTGGCTTCGTTCTTCGAAAGAGATACATAAACTTGCCGCCATTATAATAAAGCTTCGCATGTTTTTGTCCAGCCTAGCGTATAGCTTACACACAGATATGTCGACTAATTTTGCGAACTCCATTCGAATGCGAAACACAACTAACTGCAAGCCACTTGCTAAATGTGAGACAAAATATTTGCATAATCCAAAGGAAATAAGAGCGAAGATATTTCGCTTCCTGCAGCTGGTTCTGCACGAAACTTTTAAAGTTGAAGAATTCTTAAAGCATTCTAGAAGGCTTGGATTCTAGAACAAATTGAATTCTAGAAGGCTTGGAGTGACTTAGCTTTGAGATAGTTGGTAAAGATAGATATTTCTGCAATTTATGTACGCATACAATGCGGTATGTACGGATTATTCTTCAAAAGCACAATTAATATATTTGCAAAACAGCTTAATGCCGGTGTTATGCACAAGGGAAAAGTAACTGTGTTGGTCCTGATGCATGCAGCAGTCTGACATTGGGTAAGGGAAAGAGGGGCTCATATGTTTGGTTCTGATGTCACGAGTGGAAATGTTTTCTCTTTCTTTTTATGCTCTACTGTGATTGCATAGAGCAGCAATAATGGTTCTTTGGTGAAAGAGAGGACTAATAGAGTGAACCAGAGGAAGCAGTTTTTCGTGGCAGAATTCTTGTAGGAGTTCGCCATAACCGTAAAAACGTATTTGTTGCTGCTTATGAGAATCATTACAAATTAACCTTGCGCCCATGCTTTGGCCACAAAGACGCTCTCTGAAATTTATTGATGCTTTTCCCATTCATTAACTCTCTTTCTCTCACTTTGCGCAATGCGGACGTGTTTTTAGGTTGCTTTAGCCAGTTGGACTGTGAACTCTGGCCTGCGTACCAGGTTCTGTACAGAAAGGGACTCGTGCGACGACACGGTAATCGGCCTCAAAACTTGAATCTACACAGCACCTCTCCACGCTTCTGCACATATTCATATGCTTGCTATTGTGCAAAGACATAATAATAATACTAACCTGAAAAAAAAAGAGCTGGCGCTGTTTTGTTTATTTAGTAATGAACAAAACTCTTATTTTTCTAAGGACAGGTAAATGACTGCTCACGACATAGCACCGTAGCTTAATTGTTGCCTATAACACTAAATAATTTCGCAGCTGTATGTTACATTCATCCTTTCAGTGATTGATTGATTATTTCGCAAGTTGTAAATCAATCCCAGAAGGCTCATCGACCTATTATTGCCCAGAACTACAAATCCTGATTCACTCAACTGCTGATTGCAGCTGTGAGAACGCCAAGTAAAAGATGCATCCTCCATCATATGTCAAGTTAGATAGCAGGGTTATTGAACGATTTGACAATATACAGGACCTAATTCGTGCAATTTATTTTTCTTTTAGGATCTTCTCCTTAATAAATAAAACCGCAGTAATTCTCTGACATAGGCTAACTGATTGCTGTTTCAAGGCTCAATAAATATTGACCAACAGGTGCAAAGAACGCCGCATGCAGGACATGTTTAGGCTGTAGGGTGCTCTCGGTGACCACTTCAAAATCATTCACCCGAATGTACATCGCAGCTTCGAGGGATTCTGCTTCCAAAGACTCGCTGCTTTGTTAGTGGCATCAACGCTGTGTAGTTTCGTACGTTTCGCGATGTGTAACTACCATTGCCATGCTATATGAGCGCAATTCATGTGAAATGGCTGCAGCCTCAGTAGCGTCACCCCAAGTGTAATAGTTTCTTCTCTTTCTTTCGTGCTTTTACGTGTTTTGTGCTTAGCTTATTACCAGTTTCGTCAATGAAATGCTCTTGCCTGAATGCCGTAGGCAAAAGAGGGCGGACAGCGAAACCAACATGCGTAACCTACTGAGAAGCCCGGTACCATGGCACATTCCGCGTTTTGAGGCCTCGTATATCTAATGGCGACGTATATTTATTTAAGCACTGCGCGAAGAGCAACTATGCCTCGTGCGTAAAAGAGGAACCCAAAAAACAGTGCTTGCGATATATTGTCACGTAAATTCACCCGCGTTCGCAGTAACAGAGAAGAGAATATCTGCAGTGTAACTGCGCACGGCCTGGAAACTACAACCTTACATTAAGATGTTACTGCGAGAGGAAAGGTAACAGATAAAACATGGCATCAAGCCCTGCATTGATATTTGAAGTGCATCAGCCTAAAGGAGCTAATAAAATAACAGAAGAACTATCGCATTAGTAGAATTCGTGGATTCGATCCACCGCTTAGGATTTCAAGAAAAACAGGCCGAATTGCTGGACCAAAATAGCTCGTCGGTGCGCATTCATCATTGGCGACTGTACCTATATACAGAATCTAACAGCGAACTCGCATATTTCTCTCCCCCCTTTGCCTCCTATCCTTGCCTTCTGCCCTTGCGGCTGGGCGGCACAGAGGTTTGTGACACGGGGCGGAAAACGCTGGAGCGTCGCCGCAACGGTCGGCTGCATCAGGTGCGGGAGCTTGGCTCGCACCAGCAGTGGGTGCCTTCGTCGCAGTTGATCAGCAGCACGGCGCAGCCCTCCGACTACCGGAGATCCCGGACATCCAGTCGGTCAGTGCGAGCTCCGTTCATTTCCCAGTCTGCGTTACTTAACTATAATGTGGGAAGACGGATTACTGGAGCCGCGCACGGGTAAAGCTGCAAAAAGTGCATGGGTAATTGAGGTGTGTCCATTGTTCTGTCGTAATTTCTTCCTGCTTTCGGCAATGATTCCGAGAGAAGAGGTAACTGTTCCGTCACATGTTACTACACGAAAAAAGAAGCGTGCCACCAAAGTAATCGAAGGAGCTAGTGGGTGTGATCACATTTCATGTGGCTGATATTGAGAAAAACTATTTTCGAAGGTGCGCCGTTTCTGCAGTTTCTTGGGAACACTGTAAAAATATTTATGCGCTTAAGGGTGTTTTCTTGTCGCACTGTGACACCCATACCGTTAGGGCCTTACAAGAATTTATAGAGGACAACAGCGGAGCTCTGACGAGACGCGCGATGACAAAAGACGTAGTTGAAAACTATGCAATCATTCTGACAGCCTTGGGCGCATTGAAATATCCGTCAGGAGAGTTTCCTGTCTCTCCCTGTGAAATTCTCTTGTCGGATATTTCTGTGCGCCCAAGGCTGTCAGAATAATTACATAGTTTTCAACTACGCCTTTTGTCATCGCGCGTCTCGTCAGAGCTCCGCTGTTGTCCTCTATACATCTTTAAGGCACTGACGGTAAGGCTGTTACAGTGCCACAAGAAAACACCCTTAAGGGTGCAAAGATTTTTAGAGTGAAGGCGAGATAGTTATTGTTATTACACCATATGAACTTTTATTCAGTTCTATTCACGTATTAGTTATACCAGTGCCCTTTGTTCCCTTGATGCCTAAGAATAGTTGACGTTGACTGTCCTTCCCTTCTTTGAAACGAAGAACTGCGTCTTATTCATATATTCCCAACAGAGAATGAGCATTATTCACACGTGAGAATCAGCATTATTCTCTTATCTGTAAGTAGCTATCATGTGCTTTTGAACAAACCACGGCTGTTTTCAAGAAGCTGGCAAATTTGACGGAAATTTAATAGATGGGCACTGTTTCATGTAGGCGTTCTCGCAGGAATGTAAACCTTCAGGCGACTGCTATATATATTAGGAATTAACGGGCCAAATAAATGTGTTCGATTAAGGCATAATTCCCGCTAGTACCATCGTATCGTACATAGCAGATCGTCTCAGTAGCAAACAGGAAATGCACTAACTTTAGAAACTTGGTGTACTGACGACAGAGCACTCTTAATAAATTCTCAAAATCCGCGGAAGCTACTTGCGCGATTGTTCGCTATTATCCCCGCCGTTCATCATTTAAACGATAATTTGCACTTATTCACTATTTAAGACATACAAAGACTAATCAAACCATACGTTTAATTGGAACAAGTCACGTAGTTCTTTTTGCCCATGACTCCAACAAATTAGGTCATCTGTCAACTAGCCATTTACACTTGAAACTATATGTGGCATCTGCTTAAAACTGTTCCGACATCTCCGGTACTTTTTCTTGTTTTATCTTCTAAAGACATGGCAGTGATGGGGAATAGCTAGTAAAGCCACTGATGTTACAGGCAAAAAGGACTGCAATATCAGAGAAAAGACGGGGAATGCGGGAGATGGAAATTCAAGACGATGAGACGTTATCAAAGAAATTTGACACCAGCGTTCTCAAGAACGTTACTTTGTTGAATGAAATGAATGAATGAAATCGAGACGGAGTAAAGTGAAGCGAACGTTTAGAAACCGAACTGCATCATTTGCAGTATCCCCGAAGGAGAGCTCCAAATTTATTTATTTATTTATTTATTTATTTATTTATTTATTTATTTATTTATTAACTTTCTGAAATCGCTCTTTAGCCAAAGCAGGCATTTCTTATAGCCAGTTGGGGGGAGTTGTCGCAATAAACTCTCGAGTCCCAAGAGTAGCGCTAGCCCCGCAGCGACCAGGCGAATAACAAGAGAGGACAAGGAGGGAGACGAAGCGACATAGCGCAAGAGCAAGCAAACAAGAAAAAAACAGCAACAAAATGTTTAATTACGCCGTTACGTAAAGATCGGTTTGTTTCACAACCCGATAATAGCTAAAAGTAAGGACGAAAGCTTTCGGCTAGCGAGGTCACTTTCTTTATGCGCATATCCTCCCGGGAAAGGAGGCTTACTCCCGGGAACATTCTCAACCCGGGAGGAAGCGAAAACCGTCGACCGAAGCATGCGCAATCGGCGTGTTCAGGCTGGAATCGCTTTCGCAGACAGACTGGCACCGTAATTCTTAGAACGTCCCTCGCTCTCTCGCAGGCCGAGGGAAAGGGAGACGGTTTTGCACTGGCGCACAAAGGCTCACAAAGTCTGAAGACGCCGCTGGTGCTGGCAAGCTAGTTCATTTCTCGCACTCCCTATAAACGCCAAGCTTTTGTCTTTTTAATGTCCCAAATGTATGCTGTACGACTGTTATCTTGAAGTACTAGACGTCGTTTCTTGAACGTCCGAAGTACTTGAAATAAACTCTGTTATGACGCGTTTGTGAGCAAATTTTTTCTTAATCATTGTGGCTGTTTGTGTGGCTCGTGTTGGTCACCTTCTTGTCTTTTCATTTGTTCGTTTGGGCCGTTAAAATTCAACATGAGTAGGGGATGGAATGACGCTGGTCCATGTGCACAATGCGCGTTAAAATGTGATTCCCCAGAAAAAGAAAGGTAATGAAACGCCTAAAAACAGAGAAATTAATTACCCAGATACCCAGACTGTCCAACATTCTGTCGTCAGCAACATCCTTATATATATATATATATATATATATATATATATATATATATTTCAGGTCGAGAATTTAATATTGACAGAGCTCGCGGAACAGACATGCGCTTGAGCATGTTACTTTTCTCGGTATAGTAAAACGACAGTTGCTTTCACTTAAGAGGTCTGTTCACGTTGTGGGCCATTCAGTAGTGTTCTTAAATATTACTTTAGAGTGACTACATAGTACTGCCAATTAGAAAGAATGTTGTATTCAAAGCGTTAGTAACGCCGCCTCCCAATTTTTTCGTAATTATTGCAAGCAGAAACTAACCTAATTCTAGCTAACATTACTGGTTACAAAGTTATTAATCTCTGTCTCTTAATTTTTTTCAGACCGCCTTATAACGGCCCCGGCAGCGACACTGAACACTCGCCTCAACGTTGTATAAATGCAGAAGACGACGACCTTCATGAAGTGTCTGAGGCCGAGTGTGATCGTGAACTCAACAAACTATCTTTTGTTAAAGGTAAGCGTGTGTGCCAGTTATAGCAGCTACACTTTGTAGTTTGTCGTAATAAAGATGTTTCTTGAAGGGCGAACACATTTTACAGTGAACACCCTATCGCCAGAAATTAAATGCCAGAGTCAGCTCATTGTTGACAACGGTCGACTAATGAACACTCGGAGCAAAGTATGCTTCGCCGGCAGACGTACAGCTGTCCTGGGTGCTCTCCACACATCATCGTTCACTCAAGGCGACAAAATGAGCTTCACCTGAGTCTTACGGACAGGCTGCCATGTTCCAGATCTCCGGCTTTTCGAATGTCCAGAAATGACAGCTCTCTTCAAGACAACAACTTCGCCCTCCGACTACTGCGATGGCCAGTCTTCCGAGCCTGACTGATTGACCGTCACGAAGAGGTCACTAATTGATGGCAGAGGCATTGGGAGGGAGTTCAGGGGGAAGGACGTCAACGGCGGGTTCACAGTTTGCCACGTGGTTTGCTCATATTGTGCAACGTTGGAGACAGCCAGCCGGCAAAACGGTGGGACGTTGGAGACGAGAGAGTTGGCAAAGCGGTGGGACGTTGGAGACAAGAGAGCCAGGCAAAAAACGGTGGGACGCTGGGAACATGAGGTGTTCAACGGTTCATCATTTGTGATTGGCCAGTGAATTCCCTCGACTAGTGAAAGAGGGAAATCAACGGCATAAAAAGCGCATCTGGACTGCTGTGTGACAGAGGCTTGGACATGCAAAGACTCTAGCATGTATAACTTGAGACAAAACGAAAAGAAGAAAAAAGAACATGAGGACAAGAGCATACAACGAAGACACAGCGCTACTAACAACTGAATTTTTATTGCACGTTGTTACCACTTATATACCATCGCACAATTAGAAGAAAAAGTCACTGTCGCACATAGTTTTCTTTCAGGCAAAATCATTCACCATAGGCCGCTACCGCGATAGGAATACGATTTCTGTTTTTGACAGCGACACAGAGGGGTAACTTACACACTTATCGTTTCTGATCATTTCGAATGCCTTGGTATTCTCCCTAGTGACTTCATTTGGGTTCCTAGATATCACTTGTGATTTGTCAAACAAGGGTTTACAGCTACGACGCGAGCAGCGTCGAGCTAGGTGACTAGTGTTTACCTGATTATTAACATTGTTAGAATGCTCCCGTAAGCCAGGCACGTTCCCGTCTGACCAATGTATTCCTTCCCGAAGTCTATAGGAATACGGTATACCGCTCCTTCCACGCACGAAACAAACGCTTCTCGGTGTTTTTATTGCAGTCACGGTGCCTCTTTGTAGAATTATTAACTTTCGCGTAACCATGTGCAATAAAAATTCAGTTGTTAGTAGCGCTGTGCCTTCGTTGCCTTCTCTTGTCCTCGTTCATTTTTTTTGCGCGTTGCCTCAAGTTATGCAGTACCAACTAGCCTACCAGACTGTTCTCTAGCATGTAGTGCGCTCCGAGAGTTAGAGCCATGTTTGTAAAGCTTAACCACGTACATTTGAATATAAACCTTTTTCTTATCTCTTAAAATTCGCCCGGAATCCTTCTTTAAATAAAGAAGAAATGGTGACTGAAAATAGCTTTAACTGGAGGGATCCGGCATAGGTCTCAGACCTAGCCATCATTTATCACCAGTTAGCTTAAAAGTTCGTATATCTATGGCCATTACAGATTATGGTAAGCCGCTTTGGCTACCCAGATGCCAAATAAATGGCGCAGCATAATCGGGCATTTCAGTTCTGAACACCTAAATATTAACTCTAAAAATAGTCCGATGCACCATTGTCTCTCACTCTCTCTCTCACACGCACACGCACACGCACGCACACACACACACACACACACACACACACACACACACACACACACACACACACACACACACACACACGCACACACACACACACACACACACACACACACACACACACACACACACACACACACACACACACACACACACACACACACACACACACACACACACACACACGCGCGCGCGCGCACGCGCACGCGCACGCACACGCACGCACATTATTTATGCTTCTCATCAAGATAAAAACTCAAGAATAGGCAAGTTTAAATGCACTATCAACTTATGCATTAACCATATAATGAGAATGCATTTTATAATCGTCTTTTCATCACTGCTTCATGTTAATTACGAAGCTGCTGTTCTGTTCAGTAAGTCGTGATCCGAGAGGGCGCATTATAACTTCTAAAATGCCGAGGAAATTACAAATCTTCAATTGCAAGAATAATGTAGCGAATGTATGCGGTTACGATATTTCAGATCGATAAAGGTTCAGTATGGAGAACTCGCTACATTTCACAGTACGTTTCGGATAAATTTGTCATCATTCTAACTTACCGACTGGAGAAATGGGAGGCACAACTCGCCAGCTATGACCCGAAGGTGCAGAAGGCTCTTCTGGATCACGTTCGGCTGGCGGCAGAATCCAGTGGAGCCTTGGACTTAGGGCCCCACCCATCAAGCTCCTAATCCTGTATCCCCCTTTCCCTAATTCAATAGAGTTATTCTCTCCCTCTCTCTCTCACGCCATTCTGAAAAGGAACCTTGTAAAGCGTCCTCCACCTCAATAGAACAATAGTTGCCGCTGAGCAACAAGCGACAAAAGCCGTGCGTGTATCGTTTCGGGCATGGTATTAGACCTTATCTCAAACCAGATTGTGTTCAGTGTCCGAAATGTAGCAGTCATGTGCATCTTGCCTTCTGCGCAGGTGACGGAGGTCTGCGCGTCCTGATGCCTCCGGTGGGCAGCAGAGAAACACCATATCTGTGATCATCCGTCCGAGAATCCTTTTGGAAGGGTCCCTCGAACGATAAAGCAAATGCCGTGACTCCGTTGTCCTTCGCGCAATGAACATTTAGTGCTGAAAGGTTCAAACTCCGTAAAAAGACATTCCGTTGTTTTATCGCACACACATGGTGTCCGTGCGTGGGAAGCAGTGGGAGAGGCGCCTCCAGTGGACTATCCTCACCAATCCCCAGTGCGACAATGTGTGTGTCTATCTGTGTGTACGTGTGTTTGTGCGCGTGTATGTGCGTGTGTGAGAGAACAAGGAGACAGCGAACAGATTATCATGCAAGTGGACGACGTCAAGGGCACGAGCGTTCGACTTACAGCTAACTTTATTTGGGAAATCTCCCCCACGGGAAAAAGAAACAGCCGATGCGCCGTATCGTTTGGCACAGAAGCAAACAAGTAAACTCCGAGTGTGCTGTCCGTTGTCAAAATAGTCGAACTTCTCTGTAAAAGCTCAAATCAATGTCAACACTCTTGATCGTGTACTATTAGCTACTGTTTTACAGTTTGCCCTTGTCGCAAATGCCGTTGGGCATTGGCTGCATTTACCCGTGGACGATCCTTCGTATACGTTTCTGCTGTTCCAATGTCAGAAAAGCCAGCCATCAAAAGAGAGAGGTGGAAAACTTGGCGGTAGCAGCGCGCAGTTGAACCGAAAGAAAAGAAAACAAGAAGATATATTTGAAACAGAATAAACAACCGAAGCGTTCGACGCACGCCACACGTAATTTGTTGTAAGCCCAGTGCTGGATCGGACTACCGCTATGTCTCATGTGAGGTTCTCTTCGCTGCATGTATGTTTTTTTCGCAAGCGTAAATACCAGCTCGCCCAGTAAGGAACTCTGTTGCGCTTGTGTGCACACATGCAAGCGCATGCATGCTTTGACACCTACTCAAACGAACACTGAACCTGGTTGATGTTTTCAATGTTTTCGTCCCGAATCAATGCAGTGGGCGCTTGTAAATAATAATAAACAATGTTATATCGAACTGGTTGATATAAGAAGATGCGTGAATAAATAAAGTGAATTACGCTTGTTGTTTTTTTACAAGTCTTTTTCTGTTGATCTCATAGGGTACGTCACATTACTATTTTTTATGATTATTGCATGTTGAAATTATTGGTCATGGCTAAAGCTTTTCCATCGAGAAAAAAAGGGGGGAAGTCGATGCGAACAATAGTGAGCAAAGGAACATGCAGCGCGATGCCTTTAGACATCCGTTGTATCTTCAGAAAAGGATACAAGTCGAAAACAATGAAAGAACATTTCGCGAGAAGAAAACATTTGTCGACAAGGACCAAACAATGCGCATCAAGATTCGGCTTTTCCAAGTGACAAGAATTCCCCGTCTATTCTGGCATAGTTGCGACTGCAAAGGTGCGTACGCATGTAATGACAAAACGGCGTCCGTTATATTGAATTTCGCATGGGCTCCCAAGTGTCAAGAATGCTGGATTTCACTTGACAGCACGATATCAATGTTCCATAACATTCTTCTCCGCGCGCCCCCTATGTCCATGAAAAAAAAAAAAACGTTTTCTGAACTAAAAAGAAACTCTGCAGCATGCACTCTTGCCGCTAGATGTGTCATGGTTGAGTTAGAAGACAGGCCTACCTGTCGAACTGTGGACACACCGCAATCTGGTAAACATGTTCCCCGCCTTTAAATTTGATTCCATCAGCCATATTTCTCCTTCTTTCTTTCCTTTCTTTCTTTTTTTTTGGTCATCACAAGCAGCATGTTGCGCTTGCTCTTCCAATCTTTTATTCCTCTGGCTAGCATTACTGTAATGTCAAGTTCTATCCTAAATTGGTCGATATAACTTAGAAAAGAAAAAAAGAAAGGCAAGGAGAACAAAGGGGCTCTGCAGTAAAATTTGAATTTTATCTTTAGAGAAACAGAAAAGGAGCCCGAGATCGAACATGTACCATCTTTCTTGCCCTTCTGTAATCGTTTTCCTGAACTGGGAAAATAAAAAGATTGGAAGTACGCTCTAAAAACAGTACACAGAAAGAGACTACAAGAACCCCAGGGGATACGAGGCACCTGCCTCTTGCGCCTTATTCCTGTGCTCTCGTCTTAGCTGGGTTTAGCAGGACGACATTAAACGAAGTAGCCGAACTTAACGAGAGTGAACATTACAATAACAAGGCTATGCGTCAGACGTCCTTGTACTAACATGTTCGACACGATTCGTTTTCAGTAGTTTGTAGAGACAGAAACCACGCACCATAATTCTTTTTTGCCAATAAGAACTTAGTTATTTACTAACCACGCCAATAAATTGCTTACAGTGAAATTCGGTTATATTGAACAGGCTTGCGCATAACAAAATGGTTCTATATATCACGTAATTCGATACACACAAACTTACAAATAACAAACATAATTCAACTTTTGTAATGTATTCGTTCTGTACGGGTTTGCTATCTTCGGTATAGAAAAGAATGCAGGAAGCAATTGATTTATTGAAAACAAGACTACGTGTAGCAGGCAGCAATGTTTGCCTCTGCCTTAAGTTGTTTTTCACGGTCAATAAAATGGGGTTTTCAGTGCGCGAGATTGCGTGCCCCTATTCCAGACTACCTTCCTCGATATCCGCACAGCGAAAATGCAATGACCTTTCGTTTCTGCACCCTTATCTAAGTATACACTCAATGAGCATTGGTTTAGATTGAACATGATGGTACTACTTTCCCGTGCACTTCGCTTCATGCGTCTCAATAAAACTAAACTCTACAGTGAGCTTTTAAGTGTAATGACGAGAGAAATGAGAGAGAAGCAACTCGTTTGTTGGAAAGGAAAAAAGGAAACCGAAAACGTATGACAAGGTAGAGTGTCCGAAATACGTGAGAAAAAGAAAGCCGCATATAGAATATTTTATAAAGCGATTAAGTTATTAGGCAGGCAGTCCAGAACAATACAACAATATATCTTTGACGAAGATGGAAACAAACTGGAAGGGGGCATGGCATTAAATTACATCCGAAAAAATAACGGACGAATCATTTCAAGGCAATGTCGAGGTGACTTATCAGAAGAAAATGAACATGAACGACAACCAGATGGAAAATGAGCTGGTGCTGAGATACTTCAACTGGAAGAAAGCTGAAAGAAAAATTCCCAAACATTTTAACAACCACAGGTTTAGACGAGGTTACCGTTAGGTGGATTAATGACCTAGGACCAATAAACAGGGAAGCTCTATTGAAAGCAGCAGAAAAAACTTACCAGATAGGCGAATAGTAAACTTTTCGCGACAAGGTAGAATGAACTCAATTTATAAAAATAAAAAGGAGGGTGGGAGATAGAATATAGACCGTTGACCATTACATCGGTGATATACAGATTAGCAATGCAGACGTATAAATTAGCGTATTATAAAAGCATGGGCAGAACATAATTGCATATTGGGCGAAATTTAGATCGCTTCAGAATCGGTAGACGTCTCAGTGATAACTTATTTGTTCTTACTGAGTGTATTGTGATATTCAGTGAATAAAGGAGACCATTACATGCGACTTTTTTAGATATTACCGCAGCGTATAACAACGTAGACCGCAACATTTTGTGGAATATTCTGGATGGAGATGGCTTAGTCAACAACCATGTGCGGCTTTTGAGGGACGTTTACCTACAAAATACAACTTGCACTGGCTGGGAAGGGATGAGGAGTGAGGAGTAAGTTGATATCATCAGGGGACTAATAGAGGGGTGCCTCTTATACCCGCTACTGTTTGTGGTGTATATGATAAGGATAAAAAGGGCGCCAGAAGTAATCGATATTAGGTTTAATCTCTCATACAAACAGGCGGCCACAATAGCGGAGCAGTAGCTTCCTGGA
This sequence comes from Dermacentor variabilis, assembly GCF_050947875.1. Classification (NCBI taxonomy): domain Eukaryota; kingdom Metazoa; phylum Arthropoda; class Arachnida; order Ixodida; family Ixodidae; genus Dermacentor; species Dermacentor variabilis. The sequence continues at coordinate 91,111,795 of NC_134571.1, read as the reverse complement.
TTGTTTTACGCGGATGACATTGTGTTGCTTGCTAACAAGCACACTGATATGCAACATCTGGCTAGTATCTGTGGACATGAATGTAAGAATTTAGTAGTAGTAAAACAGCGTTAAAGTATCAGGTTCTGTGGTATTCAATGAAAACAGTGAAGAGACAGAGGCAATATAGGGCCAGGATATACCTCGGGAAAAACTCTACAAATATCTTGGTGTATGGGTAAACGAAGGCTATTGGAAACAGGATATTATATATATATATATATATATATGGAAACGTGAGAAGAAACAAAATAGCAAAAGGGAAGGGATATGTGGCCATAATGAAACACAGAGCGCTATGGGGGTCCAATAGATACGAGGTGCTCTGGGGTATGTGAAAAGGTGTAGTGGTTCCAGGACTTACATTTGTTTATGTCATGGGTAAAATGAAGACTCGATGGTAACCAAAGGTCAGTGGAAGGCCTCGCATTGGGCACTCACGGAAAAACTACGAATGAAGCTCTGCAGGGCGACTATGGGCTGGGCAAGTTTCGAAGTGAGGGAAGCTCAGAGTAACAATGGTTTTGAAGAACCACTGAGGAATATGAAACAGCGTATATGGGTTAAGAGAGTGTTCAGGTATATGTACAGGAATAACATTGCCCGGCAGTCTAGGAAACAAACTAGGAGGCTTACCAGCAAGTATGCGATCTGTATGGTAAGCAACGTGGCAAAAAAAAAAAAAAAACGTCAAACACAAAGTCAGAGAGGCTGAGACAATCGCATGGGTGGTGGCAGTGGAAAAAAAACTGCTATGAGCACCTATCTAATAGAAAAAAAAAATCAAAATCAGGAAAGAAACAATTTATGATAAGTCAAAGGAGAGCTAGTTACTTTTTGAAACCAAATCAGGATACCTTAGAACACGTCTTTATAAAGCGACGTACACCAAGGAATAAGCATGGGCTTGCTGCGGTAAAGCTAGGGAAACGATGAAGGATGTTTTATTGGAATAGACAGATAATATACCCAGCTGTCGATTTAGGCACGTCTGGTCTTCTTGAAGCCCTTGTCTTCAGGGATAGCAGGGGGAAAGTAAACATGTCCGCAGTATAGATTAGCAGGAGGCAATCGGATGTTTAGTGGCAGAAAAGTAGGTAGACCATAAATAACGGAGGCGTACAAAAATAATGTTCCCAGTAGTGATCCAAATGTTTGATGCTGGAAATCCTTTGTGTGTGCGCGCGCGTGCATGTGCGTGCGTGCGTGTGTACGTGTGCGTGTGTTTGTGCGTATGTGTGTGTGTGGGGAGTGGGGTGCGTGTGCATCCATCCATTCACTCTTAGTGGTGTGTAATCAAAATATGTTCATTAGCATGCGCTATAGCTACATGATGTCGTTAGTGATAACGAGCAGCCACTGGAGCCATCTGAATTAATAAGAACACATAACTATACATTCAATTATGCCATCCTTTGAATAGGGTTGCAAGCGCTCCGCAATTCATCAAACATTCGTTGTGAATGTATCAGGGTGCTTTAAGTTGAAACGCAGTGCCCCACACCCCTTCTCGTGAAACAATGCCATCGGGGCTCAATTACTGGACCCGCGATTGCGGTGAGAGGGATGGGATCAAGGCACTCGTACGCCATCGTCCACTGCGTCACTACTGTGACGTGTATTCGGTGCTTGGGCACGTACGCGTCAAGCATAGTTATGATGTGTACTCAATTTATTAGGCAAGGAAAGCTTTGCCCTCCATGAGTATATCTAGGCTGTTTAATTCACTATGGGACGGCTAAGAAACAGGAATTAGGAACAGAATAGAGCGATTATTTAGAAGGAAATTTTTAAATAGACAGCAGACTTCAGCGATTGCTTTCCCTTTAAACTCATTTATTGTGACAGTAGCATTCTCCTACAACTTACTTGCGACATAACCTTTGAAAATGGGCGGTGCTCTGAAGGTCTCAGGGGTTGTTGTCTAAGAAATGACCACCTTAGGAAATGCAGGTTTGCATCTAGCGTTCTTTGACATGCACCTAAGTCTAAATACACCATCGTTTCTGCATTTCACCACCTTCGAAATTCGGCCTCCGTGGCTAAGATTCAACCTCGAGTTCACCTGGCCAACGCCACAGCCACGAAGCTACCGCCAGCCTGCTATTGTATACTACTTCAAACACTTTGTCGAACTGCTGCTCAAATATGATTAGCATATTAGAGCTTGGTAAATACTTAATGTTTAGTATCTGAGTAATAGTAAGACTACTTGGCACTAATATAAAGAATCTTGCCAATTTTGGAATTTAATTTCAGCTTGAGAACCAGTGAGAAATTTGTAGGACCATGCAGCACTACAACGCGTAGATCGCGTAAAATGTCACACGTACAAATAGTAAATTGCTGATCATCATGAAATTTTCCACAGATGTCTCACCAGAGTACGTAACATGGATTACACAAGAACGAATAGTAAAATGATATCTTTTTTCTCGTAAAAAAAAAGGAGACCATTTATCAGTGCAACTCTATGGTGTGGTTCCTGTCACTGAGGTAAGGGTTAATAGGCTGACCAACCCGTGCTAAGGCCGCATACATATCTGTCATAGAAACTCCAGTGTGCCGGTAGTCGTCGCCACTTTACTGATGTACTAAAACACAAGCAGCCTTGAGCACAAAGGCGAGGTCAGCTATACAGTCGAATTTTGCCAGTGAATTACTTGGAACACTTCTGAGAGGTATTTTGTAGCAGCTGCGTCTTGCCACCTCTGCCCCTCCGTAGCTTTTTTAAAGTTTTCTCTCTTACTACCACGAACTCAATTCCAATCTCACTTCGTCTGGCAATCTGTGGGTCTGGAGTACAAATCCTTGCGGGCTGTTGCTGCTTCCTTTCTTTATTTCTTTAAAAGGCTCTGTCTAATCACTCTGAAATTCCATTTGCGGACACCGGCGTCACTAGCGAACATGAAAACAACTAAGTGAATGAGGTCCTAAAAGCTATCGCTGGATAAGTAAAGGGAAAATTAAATGGTCTTCGTATAACTGGGTCCACATAAGCTTTATTGAAGAACTTCGTGCATTTGAATGGCTGACAGCAGGTAAGAAATGATGTCAAGTGGAATCCAGTGTCATCACAAGTTTTGCATATTGCCTGTATTATGTAATAATAATAATAATAATAATAATAATAATAATAATAATAATAATAATAATAATAATAATAATAATAATAATAATAATAATAATAATAATAATAATAATAATAATAATAATAATAATAATCTTTATTGCGATATATTATGTACATGTATTTCTTGCTGGGTCTGCCGAAGCCTTCGGAGGACTTGTATGGCAGAGACCTGACGGTCACGGCAACATTAATTGAGAGGGTCTCAAGCATAACTAATGCTCAAAAATATAAACTAAACCTCTTCATCTTCAAGAGCATATACAAAACTAGTTACGAAGAACTGCAAAAATTAGAGCGACAAAGATTCTACATGTCAACTTCAAACAAGACTTATAACACTATTATAAGTATATGCACTGAATTGACCAATGTTCTAAAGGAAAGCCGCGAAATGGACACAGGTACCATGTTTAAACCATTCGCAATGCTCACATACACAAAAATAACAGTTAGCTCCGTACGAGTTACATTTTTTTTTCATATCCCTTCTTTTAACGCATTCTTTAAGCCGGACAAACTTCGCCGTTCAAGTATTGAGGCGGGGAGAGTATTAAAAAATTAGGAATAATAATAATAATAATAATAATAATAATAATAATAATAATAATAATAATAATAATAATAATAATAATAATAATAATAATAATAATAATAATAATAATAATAATAATAATAATAATAATAATGCTTTATTGTCAAGTAAATAAAGAAACGCGGTGTAGTTGCAGAAACATCCAGTTGGTCGCCATCTGAACTTTTAAGCCGTCAATGATTTTTCGTTTTCTTTTTACTTGGAATTGTCAGCTTTTAAAAGCTTCTCGTCCTTGTTTCTTTTTTTTTTTGGGGGGGGGGTATATGAATTCGGAAAAAGACGAGACGGTTTAACTTCTGGCAGCATATTCTTCTGGTCGGTTACGATATTCGACCAATCCGGCGCAGGTAGGAAAAGAGTGCAAATCATAAATAGCTTGACACCACTAATTTCAAAGAATGTAGATAAACATAAATTATGCGGCGTTCATTCTCAGCAATACACGCGATGCGTCAGAGGCATAATCAACGATTGCGTGGAACTGAGAGCAAGGTCTATACATGATGAATACAATGCACGCTTGCTTAAAAACAACATGAATGTAGATCTCGGAACTCAGTAAGTAGGTTTCACAAAGATATTGGAATAATACCTCTACCCAGAAACGTTACCACAAAAAGCCCGCAATCGTGGTGCAACAGTGAAAACCACTGCGACAATGCCACGCGGTGTCTTGAGCAACAACGTCGACAGATGGATCACGTATAATTGTGTTTACCTTAGATTAACTACCGAGTACACGTAAAAAGGTTGGGCGAAGTTGCACGACATCATGATAAATTAAAGAGACACATACGGGAACACGAGAGAAGAAGTACTCGAACTATTTCACGATTTTCTTTTCGATGTAGTAGACAGTTACTAACGTTCACTCTCTTGTAGATCTGAAGTGCGCGCGTTTCGCCCCATTGCATACGTGCAACGTAGGTTGCTCTCACTGTGGCTGCCACCTATTGATCGGCATACAAAGTGAACCTAAATAAAATCCTGTTTATTTAAAATACATCTCAGTATTCCATACTTCTTGTTTGCTTTAATTTCCAACTATCATCTATCAGTGTTGATGGCTTGACTCATTTGCATGAAGACAGAGTCGGGGTGACGTGAATAATATTTCCTCAGAGCAGCCGTGAGCAAAATAGTCAATAGTTGTCTAATCAGCTAAGTAGCCGTTGGGTTCACAGGAAGACAAATATATGAATTGAGCACAGACGCTTAGACAGCAATGCGTGCGCAGCCGATGCTACTGGGTAAAGCTGGTTGCAGCCTAGTGGTGCTTTTGCTAGCCTGGTCCATTGAGAAACTGCGTGCCCAACAGAAATGACAGATGACAGGCTATCTGGATGCCCAGCTCACGATCGCGTGTGCTGCAGACAACACCAGGATGAGTTTTCAGTAACCGCTTTAATTGCGTCCTCGGCTTTCAGTAATGGTCATTTAGCTACAGTACATTTGAGACTCATCAGCTACGGCAACATCTGTTGCACATTTTGTCACCAGATAGGCCGCCTGAAAAGCGTGGATAGCGAGATAACAGTTGAATACCTTTAACTTTGCTCCGCTGCAAAAGGCAGGCACATGCCTACGCCATTTGCACAGGTAAGAGCGTTTGTGAATGCGTATCATAAATTCTGCAATCTTTCTCTCTTGAAAACCAAAAAAGCGAGTAGCAGTGTAAATTGCAAATTGATTTTTCGCAAATGTGTAAAGTTGTGAAAAATTTGCGAAGTAACTTGACATGCACCCGGTTGTAGAACTTGGCTACAACGAAACCCATATGGGTTTCTCAGAAAGGTTCGTGGTTGACAAAAAGTTTGTTCTAGTCTGGGGATCAATCCCCAGGACAATGTGTGACTTATTCAAAGTAGTACCTCTAATTTGACACGCGGGAGCATCAGTGTAATATTTTAGTAATTCATCTTGGTTGTCCTTATTCGAGACCAATTTCAGTAATCCACCCACCACTTATAGATTGCAACCTACACAGCATGACCGAGTCCTGGGTACTCATATATCACATTAAGAATGTTAAAATAGCACGTAACACGCCGTACCAACTAGCTAAAACATCCACTCTTCTGGAACACATATGCCACTATACCTTCCGTTCACGACTCGTCAGTAACATGGGCTGGAGGCCTTTTGTATTCAGAAGTCTCTATGGGGGAAGTAAATGACTACATGTTGTATTCTTTGCTAAGACATACTTTTTTTTTATCATGACGCACGAGTCTGCTCGAGAGCATGTGACCGTGTACTGCAAATTCCATTGGACATTTACATGCTTCGCTAATTGAAGGAAGGAGCCGATCTTGTTTTGAATATTAATACGACCTTATATGTCGTGACTCAAACGTGTGTAATGTACACCATCCTTTCATCCTGTTATGTCATTGGGACTTAGAATGTTGTCAACTTCACGACGTACCTAATGAATGCTGTTAGTATCGAACGCGTCATTTGAAGATAGAACTGAAGCCATCTGGGATTCCTGCGAGGTTTCTCGCTCATGTGTTGCCAGTAATATAACAAAACCAAACCTGATGTATGTTCCACGTCAGATAGACTAAAGAACAAATGGGTGTGCATACAATGAATAAATTTACGAAAAATTTTATGTAATACACTTCTGAAGAAGCTCACTTTCGAACAATCGGTCGATATGATCTCTTTCAGCAGAAATTCAGCTGTGAAGCAGCGAAAACTATTGAAGTCTGCAGCGATATTCAACCTTATGACTAAACTTGATCAAATTATTTTTTTTAAGTTACATTCACTCAGAGTCTTGCATGGCTGCCTCGTATGGACACAAAAATGTCATTATTGTGTAAGATGCTGACAAACATGTTTAAAATCATTCAGGTCGCGAATGTTATTCTTCCTTGCTTACGTTTTCACGTACTCAGAATATTCCTTTCGTGTTATCCCCCCCGGGAACAACGATTGATTCGATTCATTCGTATTTCCTTAAAGCTTTTCATCAGAACGTTGAAACCCTACTACGTGTAAAATCGACGTAAGTAGGCCTTTTTTTTCGGAGCATTCGCATGTACTTTTGTAAAAGCTCAAGAAACGCATCGATGTGCCCTCATCTCCAAAGCTACACCTCTGATTTGTTTTCCTCGTGCGTTGCCACCATAATCTACGACTCGTACCCGCAGTCGGCACGCCTTTTGAATTGTCAGCTTCACTCGTCCTTGCTCGTCAATCTCGGAGCTCCACGAGACGCGCACACTCTAAAATTGGTTCCGGACACTTTGGGCAACCGAAACCGGCGGACGAGTCCGAGAACGCACTCGCGCATCATCTGGCACATACAATGGCCGATTGAAAGCCTCGCGCAATACGTCTTGCGACACGAGCTGCTTCGGCGGCGACCGAACCAAAACGGGTCGAACAAAAGCCAGGCAGCGAGCCCCGCTAGGAGGACGCTGGTGGCGCATCGTCGCCCATGTTGTGCCAGCGATGCTGCGACGTGGCGCAGCCCAACGACGAGAGGACGGCGCCGCGTCTGGTCAACTCCTTTCGGCGCCGCATTCATCAAGCGAGTGGGGCCCTCGAACGCATTTGCTGCAGAACACGGCGTGGCCTGGACAAACAATGCGCCCCTTCACATCCCGTCCCCTTAGCGCGTAGTCAACGGCACCCTTTCCGCTGCCCTCTTCTTCCCGCGGTCGTTTCCCACTCCTTCCTTATCGGAGATATGTCTCCAAGGCCAACCGGGTATGACAGACATCCTCCACTCCCTCATCGCAGTGTTTGTGTCCTTCCCCGAAGACAGCTCTGAGAGGGTCCTAAAATGGCCGACTATATGGGCGCGGAGGTGCGCCGGTATGGATATGCAGAGTATCACTGGCGCTGCGCAACTTGTATCCCGACAGTAAGAAACTCAAGCGCGAGTCCTTTATTGGGTGAGATAAATAGTGTAAGAACCTAGCACTGCGCGACAGAATTCATGACAACTGTCGAACGAGCAGCCGGAGAATGGTGCTACTTTGTTTTGCAAGAGGGCGCGCGAGTTTACGACAGCAGGGTGGTCCATGTAGAAGCACATTTTGACTGATGAAATGAGTACAATAACTCATAAGTTCAAATGAATAATTCGTCCGTATCTGTAACTACTACTTTCGCAGACACTATTTACTTGTAAAGTTGCTTATACAGCCCATTGCCATTCGGGTCTGGATACACCCATGCCTGACCTACGTCGGCGACAAGCGTGCGCCTTCAGCCTTCTAGATAGCCTGAAGAGTGTACATAGTGGGGTTGCGTAGTGACAAAGAGAAAGAGAATAGGAAGAGAGGAGGGAGGAAGTTTAACATGGAAAATTGTCTCACTGGCTACTCTTCTGAGGAGATGACGAACGAGGGAATATAAATATTAGCCAGAGAAAGAGATGACGCTCACACGAGTCTACAGAGAAGGGCTATATTCAACAAGCTAAAATGAAACAATATGATACGTAGTAGGCAAAGGCCTCAGAGTTGAGTTTTATTGCATAATGTTCTCTATCCATTATTACATCGGGCAAGTCGCCTGAATGAATGCCAGTTGTCTTGAGTACAACATCTTCCGCCGGTATCAGCATAACAAGGGCAATACGTTATTTTATGAGTGTAAAGGTGCTTGAGTAAAAGTAAAAGGGAGCTTACCTGTGAAAAGGTGAACTAGCTATAGAGCGATTCGACGACGTGCTGCTGCAAACGAAGGGACATGGACAAATACACTCATGGAGTGATTGTTCGCGCGTTAAGGCTGGTGCCTAACCTCTGAATGCACCACCTGCCTGCCTGCCGCTGTCAGCCATGGGTCCTGCGACCACAACGGACTTCTCTGATGATGATTGAAGTTTATTGCCGCAAGGGCATCTAAGGCCAAAGAGCGCCAGGACATGTGTTTTGGTTCAGTAAAATTGTGGGTTTAGTGCTATGACTTAAAATAGAGGCTGTATAGAGGTCTACACGTAAGACAAATCTATAAATACGGGTGGATGAATTATAAAATAATTACTGAAATAAATATAAAGCCTTAAATGTATTGTTTATAGGCACACATGATAAGTTATTGCGGATTGCCCGAGTCCCTTGCCGTACAATTCTTGCTTACGCAATAAGTGCAAGAGAGCTCAGACATACTTTTTGTGCATCAGATTGTGCCTCACCTGTGTCAGATTCTGCCTCACCTGTGAAGCACAATCTGATGGTTAGGATGATATGAAATGATGTCTCGAAAGTTAACTTCTGCAAGATAATTAAGCACTCTTTTAAAGTTAAAAAATGCATCCTCTGATAAAAACATTGAGGGATGGGGGGGTGTATGATTTGAGAAAAGTTCCCTAAAATGAGCCACTCGCTCTCGGTGAAGTTGAGGTCATTGAATGAGGACAAGTAGGATGGTTAAGTTATCACCGCAGCGTGTGTACGTCGGTGGGTCAGTTGCAGTCAAGAGGTATTTTGTGTGTGCCGTAAGTGTGTCATATTCTGAGTCATGCCAGTGTGACTTCGGTGTGTCTATCAAGCTTCAGTGGGAAAGATTTCGTTAACTGTGGTTTCAGCATGTGGAGCTTATTTTCAATTTCCTTGTCCCATTCAGCTTGCCAATGATTACGGAGCGCCTTTCGTACCACAGGTTTCAACAACGGGCTTCTCTCTATTATTTCCCATGCCCTCCTCCTCTTCTCAAATTCGCTGACCCATGCTTTCTAAAGGGCAGCACAAAATAGAGCCTCCTTATTTCCACAATCCCTCGCGCACTCTCTTAATGGTACTGGATTCACAGTCTATACAATGGCATCTGAATCGAGGAATAAAGCGCAAGTATAAAGGATTAAAAAAGAACAGATACAGTGTTTATTAAGTCATTATACGTCAACATTTGTAGTTTGGTTGAAATTACTGCGGACCTTTAAAAGCGAACAAACAATGTTTCGCTGCGATGAATTCAGCAGATTGCACTTGCTCTATGCTATGTGGTATCTCTTCAAGGTTAGAAAGATACCCCGCAGTCCTACAGCTTAGACGCCGAACTGCGACAACAAACAGTGCTGATTAAGCTGGGTTGAGTTGGTTCGGGAGTAAGAAAGAAGTTTCCTATATTGTTAGTTATTTTTTAACACCATAATATGCGAAGCTGTCATCAAGGTCACGCAAGATCATTTTCAATTGCTTGGTCCACCTTAAAAAACCATATTTCAGCTCCTGAATCCGCAAAATAATGTTACAATCTTAAACTAGAACTAAAGATGGCTATGATATCTGAAAAAGTATAAGGACACACACACACAAACACACACACACACACACACACACACACACATATATATATATATATATATATATATATATATATATATATATATATATATATATATATATATATATATATATATATATATGGTGTCCCACGTAACTTGAGCCACGATCTTAGAAATGAAAGAATCGCCGAAGGAGCATCGAACTGAATGTATATTATTTGCACTGGCCTATAGTAGCTCAGGCAATTTTTTTGTTTTCCCCGTAACTCCCTAATTAATTAAGTTTAATATTATTGGCTGAGGACTCCAAGTATGATACGTACATTTGTAGAGCCCCTCCAGAAACCTCCGATCGAGTTATTTCCTGTACGATACGTCTCACGTAATCCTTTTTCCCGGGTTGCAAAGAAAGCCCGCGAAATATGAAAGAAAAAGCTACGTGGCGAAGCGCTTCCGCAGTGGTATCGTGCTGCTCTGAAGCGTGCGTTAAGTGAACAAGGACGGCTGCATCATGACTGGTGACGGGGAAGCGGCAGGGCGTTCTTTGTCTCCTCGGCAGCTCTCGGTCAGCAGCATGGATTGGCGCCGTCATCCGATGAGAGCCGACCTTGTTCACCGAAGGCACGCTTGAGAGCAGCACGATACCACTGCACAACAGCTCCGTCACGTGGCTTCGTTTTTTCATATTTCGGAGCTGGAAGACCAGCTCTGGGCCATCCGGCAAGGCCCCAATCCAAGGACTTCGAGCCGCCCCCTGAGGCCTCCACAACCAAAACTGCCGGGCCATTCTTTTTCATAATGTTTAATTGCTTCTTCTTCTTGGTTGTGCGAGGGCGAAGAAGTGATAAGCTAATTCCGAAAACCAGCAATATGTGTAGTAAGGTTTATTATTGTGAGTCACATGATCATACAATACTTTGGGGGTTCTCAGTACTCTGGGCACCAGGGCCCCATCACCCACAACGACGTCCGAAGCTGCCCTTCCAGCGCTAAATGCGCAGCTACGACGCAACTGTCGCATACCTGGTGCGGGGGCATGCCCTCATTGGTGCAATGATTGGAAATCGGGCGCTGCTTGCCACTGCTCCAGCTGCTCCTGCTCTCTGATTGCAAGCATGCCTATACCAAAGAAGGTGAGCGCTGCTTATGTGTCATGCGCCAGAACAGCTATAGATCGGCAGCGCTGCCCTCATCTAACAAAGGAACAGAAGCAAGAACGTTTAACTCACAATCGTGTAAATGACTCATAGTCAAGGGTAAAACGGACGCCGACCAACCACATTAAAAGAAAAGAAACCAAGACGTTTCGGCTTCCACACGGGGGCCTTGTCCACAATTTGATCGGCATCCGTTCTGCCCTTGACTATGAGCAATCCCCACCAGGCGAGTTTTCGCCCAACTCATGATTTCAAATAAGGAGTAATTTATATTGATTTGCACCATGATAATTCCTCTTAAGAGAGTTCCGGCCGCATTTAGTTCTAATTTTGGAAATATGAAGAGAAGTTTGCACGTGCACGAAGTGAATCATTGCGGTTAACGTTGGCGCACTTCCTCTCCAGAAACACGCTTAGATCCTCGCTCGATCGGTCGCCCCCGATAGATCGATAAAAGCCCCCTAGCCTTGACCGGAAGTCAGGAATCGCAAAACGTTATTACGCCACGGCTACTTCCTCTGGCCCGAGGTCGGCCCGGGCGAAGGCACCCCGTCGTTTCTTTTTCTTTATCTGTTTTTTTTTGTTGCAGTCACGGCAGGCTATGGCCACATTTGCGTCCAGTCTGATGTGCCCTACTTGCCAGATCAACCGTTTTCTTTTTTTCTTGCAGCGATGTAGGCGTCAACGGACATAAAATTCCTCTAAAGCGGCTCGTAAAGGAGAAGCCCACGACTGCATTCGATGGAAATGGCCGTATGGCTCGCATCTCCTGTAATGTTGTCTTTGGCAGTCACAGCAGTAAGAACAATGCGCGTGAGCACCAGAAAAGAAAGAAAGAAAATGGAGGCGTTGACAACTGATCGTAAAATATAAAGGACACGCCTGCAACTACTTCCGCCGGAGGCTGCGATGCATTACTTCTGTAACGCTGTCCAGGGACAGAACAGCATCAGGCGCATTCAAGCTCAAGCATCGCTAAAAAACATAAATAAAAAGGATGAACGACAGCAGCCAGAAGCATTTTTTTCCCTCTTATCCCCGTATTTCGTGTCAACCATACGAAGCGCAGTCGTAAACGGTAATATAAGTGAAGAACGATGCTCTGGAAGCAAATAGGCCACAATTGAGTTGATCCACCTAGTGCTCAAAACATGCCCATACTCAAAGTAATCTTTCGCCATTAGGACACAGTGAGAAACAAAAGTTTGCCGTAGCTTGACCCACGCACCTTTAGAATTCAGCTGACGCTGCACCTCGTGGATCGTGCGTTGCTGTAACATTGATGACGTCGAGGCGGGCCCACCGCGTAATGATGTCGGCGTAATGCCAGGCACGGAATATATCCCAGTGGCTGCGCTGTAGACGGCACATGCCCGCAAGATCTTGTTGGAGGATCCAACGCAGGCGTGGCGCGCCTGGGATACAAGCTTCCCCGTAACTTCCCCCCGAGAACAGGCGAAGCTATCTCTCAAGTTGGCGCCTCGAATATTTACAAGCGTTTGCAGGGCAAGAACATCCCTTCCTTCCGCGCTCCGTCTTGTATTTTTTTTTTTGCTATTCGTTTTATACCTATTTGCTCTTCAACGCTAAGAGAGGACATCGGTCTTGTTACAAGGTGTACTGAACACAGTCAAAGTGCAAGTTCCGTAGGGGGGGGCGGGGCGGTGGGGGGGGGGGGGGAAACAAAAATTGGAATTAGTGACACGGCCGGCGGGAGGTGACTCGAGAGAGAATATGAAACAGCTGGGTAATGCTAGAAGGCTCCACCGTCTCCTTTTAGGTGGGCAAACACACAAACCCTTGAAGGCAAAGAGCTGCAGTTACGCCGGGCTCTCATTGCTGAATAATAGAAGGGCACCCTCTAGACGGCAAGCAGGAATCAAGGTTTAGAAGCACAGTTTTGCCTCGACAGGGAGCAGTGAGAGAGGGGCCTAAGAACAACGATAACAACAGGACAAGAAAATGAAGAGAGAGAATACCCAGTGCCAAAGTCGCGAAGGAAATGTGAGAGCGAAGCGGACTCGTGAAAGAAGACGTTCGGGGCCGAACAGCCGGGGATAAAAGGCGCCGGAAGCGCAGTCGCGTTGATGATAAAAGGAGCAAATAAAAATAATAAGATAAAAGGCCGGAAACGAAAAAAATAAATAAGCAAAGACGGGAGCAAAGGGATAAAATGACGCATTCTGCGGGCGTTTAATGGACGTGCGAACATATTGCATTAGCCTAGAATCCCGGAGCAGGGCTGATGAACTCCTAGCTGGCGGCTTGGATCTAAGCGAATGGGCTCACCTCTTATCGAACGAGTAGGAAACACAGTACGGTCCCCAAAAAACGATGAGTAGAAGAATTCACGTCAAAGACGACCCCCACCCGTATATCACGCCCGTTTTTGTTTATTCCTAACATAGGTTATGCTGGCTTTAACGTCGCCTTATATTTTATTACAGCGACGGTTCCCAAACAGGTTTTACTTTTTGTTGCTTTGATTGATGTCTTACTTTGCTTTTCCAATTGGTCTCGTTTTGCGTGTTCAGTGCCGCTCCTAGGCGCCCGTTCCTGGGTTGAGCGCCACGGTTCCTTCGGTGTAATGGCTTGCTTGCTTGCTTGCTTGCTTGCTTGACTTGCTTGACTTGCACCTCAATTGTTGTTCCAATGCCTTTCATCATCAGCGTTCCCATACAGCCCCTCGCGTTCGTGCCACTGCTCGCGTTCATCGTCGCCTCCTTCCACAGATGGCACCGGTGTCGCTCATCATGCTAGCGTTCCCATACTGCCCCTCCCTCTGCGAAAGCGCTGACGGCACTGGCCCACTGCCTGTCGGTGCGGTGATTTCCGTACCAAATTCTTTGCCTCAAAATATTGCAGACTGAAAACAGGTATCGAGCTGCGTTCAAATTTCGCATTAGGAAGTATTGTAATCGTCGGACACTTTTTGTTTTATATAAGAAACGAGTAGAATATGTGCGTGTGCCAATAGCGCATATGCGAATAAGCGATCTTATTCACTTGTGCGTAGCTCACACATTTTTGCCGAGGGCAAAAACTAGACTGGTTTGAAATTTGCCAAGCTGATGCTGACACTCTAGAGCAAAGATTGGTGAGTGAAGGAAGCAGATTTACTTTTTGCACGCTGCGCTTTCACGACTCGACCCGGCCTCACTTCTCACACTGCGTTAATATCCACATTCTGAATAATATACCGACGCAGCGTCTGTTTACCATTCACGGCTACCTGCGGACTCGCTAGACTGTGCGGTTGCGTTAAACCCTGCCCTACCCGTTGTAAGCCAACGTCTTCAAGATTCTGCATACGCACCCGGAGGAGGCGGTCTGAAAACCGTTCAGCTTTCTGTGATATATGACGCAAAGTGGCTGTCGTGCTACGAAAACTTCAGAACATTGGTTACAAACATCCAGCAGCTTCCGAAAAAAAGAAAACAATAATCTGCATTCTCAAAATTTATATGCCGATAATATTCTAGCTGACGACGAAGAGGAACAATATGACGCAGCCTTGGCGGACCGAAAGAGAAAGAAAAGATAGATATTGTTGTGGAGCTGAGGGATTCGGCAAGAGTGATATCGTCACAACTGGCGCATGAATCGAGTTGCGGTAGCATGTGTTCCTGTTTAAAAGTTTTGGCTCTCTTTATGAACGCGCTCGCAAGTGCACGTGAACTTCTGAAAGCACGGCAACAATCCCGTACTCTCATGTATCGTAACCTTGCTTCTGTAGTTTTCTTTTGCTTACAGACAACTGTTTATCACAAGTCAGTTCTACAGCTTGCCGCAGCACTGCTGATTTAAGTTTACCTTTAGAGTACTACTCTACTCTTATAAGTATTGCTCATTATCTCGCTCCATAACGTTCATCAAGCTGCTTTGCTTATGTCTGTGAAGTGTGCAGGCCCTTCGCACAAGTGTTAGGAGCACCGCTATGGACAGGGCCGGGAAGGCGGGTTGGCTCTACACCATACTTAGATGCGAAGACAGCTCAGTGACATAAATACCATTTTAAGTCAATTTTTATCGGAGAACATTGCGCCACGAGCGTGACAAAACCATTTATGTTTTAAATACTACTATTACCTTCAGAAAGGTACGTATCTGCGTACTTTGACAATTATCTCCTCATATATGTCATGCTGGAGACAACCTTCTTTTTCTTTTTCTGCTTGAATTTGCAGATGAAGATACTTTTGCAGACGAAGACCTAACATCGTGTGGCGAGTAGTGACGTTTACGCTGAGTCCTGAATTTCCGTGAGGTCTCGCGGTATTCGAATCAGACTACAAGGCTGCTTTCTGTCGCATATGACGACACAACGGTCTGTGTCAAATTGGCGGCTATTTTCTCGAAACATGACGAGAGAAATGTGATGAAATCACTCTTACACAGATCCACGTGCACGTTACTTAGTATCCTGGTTGAGTATTCTGTATAATCGCTTCGGAGTTAACAATGAAAAGCATTCAAGGGAATGTACACTTTAATGTATACGAGGGGACTCAGCGGAATATTGTTACAGATGGGCTCACCTTCCTTTGTCGGTTGCGAAACCAAGGCCTCCGGTCTCGCTGCTCAGCGCACTTTGCAAATTAGCTGGTATTATACAATGGCGATTACGATGGCCTTGTTGAAACGCTGGTTTCAAGCTGCGTCGTCTAATTCATGTAGCGGCGTTCGACATAAGAAGGGCTGCACCCAAGGCACTTACATCGTCATGTACTGCAAAAGGGAGGACAGTATACAGGACAGCACACGTCGTGCGCAATTTTGGTTGTCGATATCGTAAGTGGTGCTATTAAGATAGATCCATTACCAACTTGGCCATTTTGGAATCTATATTAACCCAAATCTTTTCACTCGAGTTGAAAGCAGGGATTTGTGCACCTTATTTATCGGATGCCCTGCCTTTTTTCACCTTCAGGGGATATCCTGTGGTGATGGTAGCGGTGGCGCTGCAATTATAGTTGGAGCTTGACTGACTTGCTTGGCGAGTAGCCTTTCCTGAACATTTCTTGCATATTTAACCCGAGTGTCAAGCAAGCGGTGATGAACGCAGCATTTCAGAAGAAAGCAAATAAGCAAGCATATGCTTTTTCTGATCACTCCTGGCCTTTCGTTATTGCGATAACCAATTTTAGTCACGTTTGTAATGATCGTTCTTGGAGGGAAATATGGGCTCAACATGTGCCGTGAAATGCATTGCTCCGTCAGTTAACAGTCTTCTGTACTGCCTTTTTTTTACAGTGCGTGTACATATTTTACTGCGAGTTTCGATGCAGATCTTAATTCCGCGCTCATTTTAAAAACCGGCGCATAGCACGGAGCTTCTATCCCAAGGATGTGGTTTGAGTAGTGGTTGAATATTTATGCAACTACAATATGCTCCAAGGTTATTGATGCGCATGCTAATTACTAAAAATTTGGTACTGAGAAGCGTATTAACTATTGTTGTGCAAATTCGAATGTCTCCCACTGGTATGCCCTTTGGTTAGCAATAATTATCCCCTTATCTTGAATTCTGTAATTTTAATAACAAGTGCCAGTCGCTGGAATTACAGCCGATAAGTGTTACTCTAAAGCCAAGTAGTGCTGAAAAACTACTAGTTTCGTATCTTCCTAGAAAGCTGAGTTTAAACCAGGAAGGCAAATAAAATCTACTAGAGCGGCCGATTTCAGCCAAGCAATCCGTATTTCCGGTCCGGTCAACTCCAGGCTGGCAATAAGTTCTATTTCAGTTCGAGTTTTTCGCTCGAAATACTCGCCTACTTCCTTTGTCCCTTTTTTTGCCCGAAGAAAGCAGGAAGAACGAAGCCAAGTGACAAGGAACATGTACGTTCACAGACTGAAAGCACGACTAACAAACTCAAGAGCATTTTTGCACCGTGAGGCTGGACAGTGCGCACCGATGCGCTTTCTACAGAAAACCGGGCCATCGCCAAATAGCAGCAAGGGACGCTGGTGAGCAGAGCTAAAGTGGAGGAACAGAAAGCTTGGTCAAGTTCACTTTTTCTTTTACTTTTGTCGTCGTGTTAGAAGGCCCATACCGAGAGTCTCCTCAGAGCTAAGGCGGAGCACGTGGACGAAGCATTTGACGCGTAATGCAGAAAGATAGAGCGAATTGTGCCGAGCACGAAACAAAAGCGAAGCGACGATCACATAGACCGAAAAAGAAAATCAAGAAAAAATACTTTTAAAAGAGAACGATTCTGTGGCCAGTGGGCTTCGTCTTTTCCCGCCTTATTCTCAAAGAAGGCGATGAGCGAGAAGGAACGAGACCCGCTTAGTCCTGAGGCGAAATTGGATTCTCTGCTCCACTCGTGACAATTTAATATCCCCGTGTACGGCGCGCCACGCGCGTAGCCCACAGAGCAGAGACAATACATTCCTGCACCCAGCAGGGCGGGGGGGGGGGGGGGGGGGGGGGCAATCGCAAGCAAACGTGAGCTTGCATTTTTTTCCGAGCGACCGCCGGCGCCTGGCCGGCTGGCCGTTCGTTCACTCGTTCGCTACGCTCTCAGGTCAGGCCCGCAAAAAAGAACAAAAAAGAAAAAGAAAAGAAAAGACATATTGCTAAACAGAAGGCAAAAGAAAATCAAGTATAAGAGCACTGCCGGTGCAGCTCGAGAAGCCGTCGTCTCACTCTCCCTAAAATGCGCGTGCATTCGAGGGAGCATATCTGTTGGGAAGTTCACGCTCCCCGTAGTGTTCGTCGCGAAAAGTGGGCAGCGTTTGCGTAGGTGGCAGATCGCCTCGGCGACTCAGGGAATGAATGGCAGCTGGGCTAAAGTGACCTGCGCATTCATGGTTGTCCAGTATAGGAGAGAGAGAGAGACAGAAAGAGAGAGAGAGGATCTATATAAAGCAAGGAAAATTTAACCAAAGCTAGTTATAGATGACTACCTAACGCTGCCTGCGTTAGGCAGTCTATTATGTAGGCACGTATACGTCAGGAAATCGGACAGCGCAACAAATTTGACTGCGGCGCGGCGTGCGGCGAGCTGTGCACCTGTCGACGCAGTTAACCACCCTTGTTTCTGCAGATTTTGCTCGGGATGATGCATACAGCCCCAGAGCATGTAGAGCTTCCGCGAACGATCTGTGTTAACGTGCGGTCGGGTTCTGTGCACCTTACGAAGACATTGCGAAGTTGCTTGCTTTAAAGCTTGCAACAGTGCTCAAGCTTAGTTTTTGATACCCGGGACAGCCAGTTGTGTCTAAGGCTGGTGCAGCAAGCGCAATGGTACCGACATTCTTGGCTACAAGGTCTGATATTTCGTAATGTTTATGGCAAAGGTTGAACGCGGCCCCATTACTAGCAGGCAAACAGGACGGTCTGAAGAAAGCAGAGTCATGTGCTGAAGGTGGGCTCTCGGTGCACCAGAGGCAGTGTAGACTGTGATGGGTTAATCTAGCATAGTGGCCACTGTCGCTATGAAGATGCAGTTCTTGTGAGATCAAGACAAGTTCGGAGGGCTTGAACTTGTGCACTTTAAGGTTTTTGGAAGTTTACCGCGTAACTATTTTCTTGCACGGTGAGCTGTATCACAGGAAGCTCCGTGAGAGATGCATTGTATAACTACTGCAGTGACTGCACTGAAGCGCCACAGTATACCTCCCACCGAGAAATGTGAGACATTCTGCAAAAGCTGTCAACCGCTGTGTCAAGAATGACACGTCAGGGCTAGAAGACATATCTTTATCAACCATGCCTCCAAGAAATTGGTACGTTCGTCTGTTCAGTAAAAAAATTTGGTCATTCGACTGTACGGCGTCTCTGATTTGCTAGTAAAAGCAACGAGTGAGCACTTTCTACGTGAAACATCCAGACCTTACCTTCGTAGATATGTATACACGGGTTTACAAATCTTCTGAGACCATGCGCGAATTCGTAGGCATGTTGTCACGTCGGATACCCGTATAAAATAATTGTCAGCTTTGACTGAGCGCTGCGCGGTTTGTGGCAATGATCCCACAATGCCAACGAGCACTGCTTTGAGCAGTGTAAAGCTGTCATCCGCATTGTAGAACACTACGAAAGACGTAACCTTAATGTTGGCCGGTCATCAGCCGAAATT
The DNA here is from genome assembly GCF_050947875.1 of Dermacentor variabilis. Classification (NCBI taxonomy): domain Eukaryota; kingdom Metazoa; phylum Arthropoda; class Arachnida; order Ixodida; family Ixodidae; genus Dermacentor; species Dermacentor variabilis. Next base: position 91,092,537 of record NC_134571.1, on the reverse strand, counting down.
TAAGAAAAGACTAGTGACAGGCTTGCGCGACACACGCAGCATAGTCGCAGCGTAAGCTGCTAGAGCGCCTCCACAGGAGCTCCATTATGGGAACCACGCACTGCAGGCTTTTCGCAGCGAAGTCTCTGCGTCTTTTTCGCAAGAAGGACCTGAACTGTCCGCCCGGCGTCGACGGCGAACTGCGGCTTGTCCTGCTCTCTGCACAGCGCTCTGCTGAGCCCAATGTTGCTTCGTTACAGCCGCGCGCACAGCTCTGCAATTCGCTTCTTCAGCAGCGGTTCATACCTTGCGAAGAAGCGACATAACGTATATTGAAGAGTAAGCACAGGAATTCGGAATACGTGGTGCACATGTCACATCCCTTGCCCCGTGGCACCGCACGTTGCTGTTGTTGATGTTGATAATGATGATGATTATGATGATGATGATGATTGTTTCTTGGCATCCCCTTTGAAACGAGGTGGCGACAAATAGTCACCTAGCCTTCTTGAGTTAACCAGGTCCAGCTACATGCAGCATGCAACTACTATGTGCAACTGCTACATGTCGGGGCACCTGGTGTAAAGTAACGGAGCTGCATTGCAAAGTTTGTACGTATCGATGCCACGAGACGCATATGTCACATCGCGTGTGAAACGACACGATACGACGCTAAGGATGATGATTTAATGGCGTTCCATTCGAAACCAGACGGTGACCGACAGTAACATAGCCTGCTTGAATTATTCAGGTATGTCATACATATTTTTTTCACATAAGTATTTATAAATCTTCATAATATTCTTTTTCTTGCTCAAGACTTCTCTGTCTACCCGCGCAACTGCTACGTGGCGTGTTACCTGGTGTAATAACACGCAACTGGAATGCAAAGGGCGCAGATATGGACCGCCGCGTGCACCGCCCATCGCAAGACAAGTGTCACGATACGATACTAATTATGATAATAATAATGATTTATTCGCATCGCCTTTGAAATGGGGCGGTGACATAGTCACCTAACCAGCTTTATTTATTCAGTTACAGAATATACATTTTTTTTCTAGCGTTCTTGTATACATGTCCTCTTCCTTACCCAAACCTTTTTTAGCTGCCTTATACGGCTACATGTGAATCGGTTACGTTGCGTTCTAGCCGGTGTTATAATATGCAATGGCAATGCGAAATGTATACGTATTCACGCTACGCGGTACACATGGCACATCGCGTGTCTCCTCGCGTGCATGGAACGCATTCACGGGGCATTTTCCAGCTGCATGATAGCAAGCAATGGCGTGGCTCAGTCAAGCAAGAAAGAAAAAAAAAAGAAAGCTGGCGTCGCTCAGTGGTAGAGTAGCTGGCTCCGACGCAGCGAGTCCGGGTTCGATCCTGGCAAGAACTCGATATTTTTTTTTTCTCATTTCCGGCGATAGCTGCTTCGGACACGGGAAATCAGTGGCGGCGGCGGACAGCATCGCCAAGCGAAACGGCTATTGGGATGAATCCACAACAGCTTACGCTGGTAAACGTCATTTCGCACAAATAGGTGTGTATCTGGCGAAATCTATAATGGCCAGTTCCAGCACCTTTTAAGTGATGCAGAATAACCTGGTGAGCTGCCTTTTCATAGGCCCCTTGACAGAAATAAATAAGGCCGCAGCGAGCCACTTCGGGCCTTCCTGGCGGTGTAGGGATGTTGCAAGGTCAAAGCGCTGCCTATCAATGAACGTTCGTGTCGAAATCCAGGCATTGCATCTGGATATACATTGTAATCCTCGAAGAAGCATTCAAATCGTGTCATGACAATACTCTTCGTTGCCTTGCCAGCTGCACCGGCAAGGTGATAGGACCAAATATGTTATTAATATATGCGTATATGGATTTACACACTGAATTTAGCATAGCAACATACGAGTAATACAGAGATATAAAGAAAAGAAATAGCTCTCTGCAATTCAATTAGTTTTCTCCAACAGACAGACTGTCGACTAGGCGCGAGTTAGCCGGACACGAAGCTTCGCATGGTATAATGTACATATTCTTGTTCTCGTTTTTTTTTTAATTGAAATGAATATTAGGAGAGATTGGCGCCTTTATGGCGGCTCCGGCTACTCCTTGTCACTTGGCAAAGGGAATGGAATGGAATGGAAAACTTTATTGACTCTTTTAAATTTGCGTAAAAAGGGAGAATAGCGACACAAAATATGGCACTAAGTAGAACGCCGGATGAATAAAAAATACACAGTCCAACACTACATGAATCGCACAGTTTTGTGCATGAGTTCAGTACACATACGCATAAATAAAGTCAGATATTTTGAATAGCCAAAACACGCAACACATGTAATAAATACACTGCAAGTACAGAACAGAATTATACATATTGCTTAAAAATTGCGATCACCACATAAATCAATTTTGAACCGAGAACAACATTTATGTTACAGATTTAGCACATTAGGATCATCTGAAACTTAATATTTTCCCAAAGTGTTGGTGTCCGCTAGAAACTTTTTCAAAGCAAGAAGTGCTCTTTCGTGAAGGCCCGCAGTTTGCCATGTTCCCTAGTTAAATGGCGCAATCCACTCTGGGGGATCAGCCATGAGTCGGGTGGTGAAGGAACTGTTATCATCTTTTTTATGAGTAAATTAGAGTGGAGTGAAAGAAGTATCTTGCAAATGGGATTTAAAATGTCTGCTCTTTCAGGTATGAATAATCAATTATCTAGCTATTTCTGTGAATTTTGTGAAAAATATAGGAATTTGGAAGAATTCTAACATGCAATTCGTTTTGTCTTACGCAGAAAGATGCAGAGAGCTTCACAAACGTTCCTGTGGCTGTATCCCAGTACGGTAGCGCCAGAGGAAAAAGTTGTGGCCAGAGTCAAATTAAAAGCCAGGCATTTGGAAAGGTTCTTCTAAAATATCTTTTTCGTTCAATAATGATATGGCGGCGTGTCAAAAAGAAGTGTTCCAGAGATTAACTCTCATTGCATAAAGGGCACAAGGGCGATATAGCCAGACCAGACCTGTGGAGGTAAAAGTTCAGTGAGGGGACTCGGCATCGTAGTCTTGTAATCGTTACTTCAATTTTTCTAGAGGAACACCATTTATTGTTCCAAGGAAAACTCAGATGCGGTAAATCAGATGTTGCCCATGATGATTGCACGAACTTATTTGTAGTTGTATATTTCATGAACCGCGCCGAAGTGATGAAAGCTGACGAAGGTAACATGGGATTATAAGACCATCGTGGGATGCTACTGCGAGTGTATCTGCATATTCATTTAAGGCTAGGCCTTTGTGACCTGGCGCCCATACTAAAGGAACGACACGTAAGTGTCTTGGAAGAAGATAATAGAAAGTTTTTAATGAATTTGACAATTTGGGGGTGGTTAGTGAAGGAGAGACAGAAAGGCAATCAGTTAAGATTATGGCTGATGGCAGATATGGTGGTGATTTGCATAAAGCTAAGATAACTGCCAATAATTCCGCCTTTAAGATGGGCGTAATGTCAGGTAGTCGAATTGAAAAAGACCAATTTAGATGTGGGGATACAATGCCCACACTTGTATTCTCTTCCCAGACGGAAGCATCAGTCACACATTCCTTTTCCTCGAATCAGCTGCGCACGTTCAAGTAATATCCCAAAGTTTCTTTTTTTTTTTCGTCTCTCTTTTAATTGGTCCAAGCAAAAGTGCGGAGCTGTCGCACTAATAAAAGGGGCAAGTTTTTCATATTCTAGCTGAATTATTTTTTTTTGCTTTATGTTTCCGTAACGTTTTGTCTACCAGAATGAAACCACCATCTGTATTCGCATAAGCACAGGGGGCGGCTGTTCTACCTTTGGCATCGCTGCGCATTACTAACGCCGCAAAATATGCGAACTACACACGCGCACATCCTTCTCTTCATTTTACTATACCTTTATCTTTTTCGCCTATTTCGCTGCCCAGACTTTGCAAATGTACGACATTCTTTTTTTTTTTTTTGCTTTTGAGCTTACACTTATCATTGAGGTCCCTCTGCAGTCCTTTCTTCCTCTCGTCGTTACTTTACTGCGCTGCGGCTTCCGTATTCCCTTTTTTTTTTCATGCTCGACCATTCTCAGGCTCCCCGTTCACATTATTTCTGTACCGACCGTATTTCAGCGGCAGGCAATGCCCATGTCACTCGAGCCTGTGTTTGGACTTTGTTACAAGCACATTTTTTTTTTCTTTAGGATTAGCTCTTCTGTGTTGGAAATATCTATTTTAGCCTTTAGCGCACAAAAGACACACAGTGACAGAGTAGATAGACGTAGACGAGGGCCTACACCAACACGGCCAAACTTAGATTCTTTCAAGAAAATGTACGTCGCAGAGGAGAATGCCTTCGCATGCACCACGTTCACTGTTGCTATGGGTGTTGCTCCGTGTCCATGCGCTCGTAGAAAAAGAAAACGGAGCAGTGACAGTGTGCATTCTCTAGACCCAGTTATATTTTTCATATTATTTTACGAGGACCAGCAGCAAGTTTCAGCGTGCGGTCATTACTAAGCAATTCTACAGTTGCAGCGACCTGGTTTCAGAACGGAGAAATTGCTTAATCTTAAAATTAAATTCATTAACTGTAGGTAAAGCCAGTATTGTGAACCAAAATACATTCCTCACGGCTAGCACAATGTGTTCAATGAAAGTCAACGTGGTTTTATCGAGCCTGCCACGAAGAAAAAACTTTTGCAAACGTTATAGACATTCCACCTTAGACCTAGTATATTTTTTTTCCTGAAGTATGATCAGAAGTGTTTTGCATGGTACAATTTCTAGGAATGTACTACTTTCTTTTAGTAGCACATTAAGTGTCGTCGTTTTGTGCGTATATATAAAACAGATATGGAATGCAATCAAAACGCCATCGTTCGGGAAGTCAAGGTTTTGCAGTTAAGTAAATGTCAGCTCCTTTACAAAGGAAATAAAAGTCATTTCTGGGAGATGCGTGCCCTACGTGCGAGCGTGTGCGGGAAGAAATCTTCCAGTGGAATTAAACGCCCAAAATTAAGAACACAACTGGATGACAGCATTGAGTGAGGTTGCGATTATCTTTCCTTCATGTAGAAAGCAAAAGCAAACCGAACGGGGCTCCGGGTAGGCAAAACAGGATTTTTTTTCATTCTCTCTTTCTTTCTTTTTTGAGCACTTTGTCCCAAGGTGCATGTATTAAAATTGGTTTAAAAAAGAACATTACATAAAGACATGCAACCATACGTGAGGCCGGTACTGCAAGTATGAGTTTCCGCGTTTGCTGTCCGTTGCCCAATTGGCATAGTTCCTTTAAACATTGCAGGCTTGAGTTATGAGCATCTTGTGCCTATCCCGCATACCAGGGCAAAACACAGTAGGTGAAGAGCAGGTGCCGAGTTCGCGCCGTGAGTGCACGAGCTCGCAAACCTAGGAGACGTTGTAGGGTTGTCAATTGTTGATCCCCAGGCCTTGGCGGAAGAAGGGTTATGTCTCTCAGGAACACTGTTAGCCGCGGAAGTGTAAGATTGAAAAGGGAATAAATATGATTTATTGGATTGTAAAATTGACAGTTTCGGAGCAAAGAAACTGAGCCCGATTGTATGTGAAATGTAAGCGTGACGAAAAAGATAACCAAATTCGAGTTGTTATAGCAACAAGAAAAAAACTCGAAATCTGTTCTCGGAGCCTCAAAAGCACCGCTAAAGCGTTAATGACCTTACCTATCTATAGGGAACGGAAACCACTTGCGTAGCATAAACAGTAGATAGACGGTGTTTATACGTCGAAGGAACGTTTCTGCTTCCCCCACTCTGATTTATATCGAGAAATGACCTGCTGACCCAAATAACACTTTCACCTATGCAGGGCGTATGCCTCTTGCAGTATGAACTACCGTTGCGCTATGAATAAGGGTTGCAGGTCTGGATAATCATTATAGCTGAGTTTGTGCTATTTAAGTTGAGCCAGCAGGCAAGCACTATAAGCATGACATCATACCATAGAATTTCCTAAAAAAATCACAAGATGGAGGAAGAAGAGGGTGGTACTAGCTACGGGCAGATACCACCTGCATACAGGATCTGTAAGTATGACTATTCAACCAGCATAGGAATGATGTGCCTGCATTTGTCAAAAGTCAGTCCGTCATGCTGCAAGCGCCTTTTGCGATTTTGCATGATTTTATTTTTCTCAACAAGTACTCCATTATAAATGCGAGAATTCTCAATCATTGCACATGTGCGAAGAAACTAATTACCTTGCTGTGCTTCGAACACTGCGAGTGGTTACAAAATTTAGATATATAAAGCGTAGTAGATAACGTCCCAAGAACGTCTGAAGCCACAAGCGCGATGATCACACAAATCCGCGTGCTGCCCATCACTGCCGCAGTAGGCGAGCGATCACAGCGCCAGAGTTCTTTGCAGTAATTTTTGTCGGAAACTCTAGGCCCCGTACAATTATTCCAAATGCTGATTCACCAGCCCCACATTGAATCCTGGAGATATTCGCAATTACATACCTTGAAATTCAGGCGCTAATCACCAACACAGCAACAAAAAGAAACAAACATCGACATCCTTCATTCCGATTCCGCGGCAAGTGTCTTAGTGTGAGTATGCCATGAGTCAGTGCATTGGAGGTGGTTGCGAGAACAGTGACGACTAACTGGGGAAGGGTAGCCCCGAAGGAAATATAAGCAACAAGTGTGCATGGGACCTGAAATTACGAAGGTACAACATATCACTTTCTCGTTCTTCAGATTGCACGCAGCACTTACGCGAGCGAGTTTCATCTATCTTTTGTTCGGCTACTACGAAAGCGTCGGAAGGGATCGCCAGATGCGCGAATAACTCCAAGCGGCATCGCTCGACAGGTCACACTGCATCGTCTTTCCTCGTTTACCGTAAATCACTCCGGGCAGGATCGAGGCTCCAGTTATATCCAGTAAATTCTCGTTCGCCCGGCACTTTACAGCGAAGCGGCGCTAGGTCGCAATCAAGTATACGAACGCCTAGTTTTCTTGGACCTTTTTTTGCCCTATTTCTATTTCCTTTTCGCCAGCTGTGGAACAGATATAGACGCGAAATAATAAATTTTGTCTGCGTATTCCAGGGAAGTGGTTTCGAGAAAGAAAAAAAAAAAGAACATTTCTGGAGATGTAAATTGTAACGGCTGAATGGGTGACGAAATATTGTAAAAAGAAATAAGCAAAAGACAGAGAGAGAGAGAGAGAAAGTCCCCGAGTCAAGCCGACGCGATGAATGACGAGCTCGCGAGTGTCTCGTAACTTACGTTCTGCCCGACACAGCGATCCTCCCCTGTATAGGTGACACGACACCCGTAATGTCCATGAAAAAGGTATACAAGATCGGCGCCCACCAGCGGTTGTAGCGCCTCACAGCGGAGGGCTGCACAGCGCAGCACAGCATTGAACTACGTCCGTCGGCAGACGTGGCGTTGGCCTCGCTCTGGCCCTGCTTGTATAAATCTACGTCCTTGTTTTCTCCACCTCATTCGCATCGCACTTTTATTTCCTTTTCATTCCAACTCGATTTTTTCCCCTCTACGCCGTACTTCGCCGATGTATGAAACCGACGCTCCGGTGCAAAAAAAAAAAAAAAAAAGAATGGTACGTGAAATGGCCAAAACAGGAGCGAGCTGTCCTGATGTCGCCGGAACGTGACGGTGCCGGAATTTGATTTGAATTCCTGCTGCAAGGCACACGGGAGGGACTCGCACGGCGGAAAATAGCAGTAATTCTCGCTGAGGAAGGGGGAATCGTTTATGAAGCCGGTGTCGTGAGACGCGGCGTGCTGAGAAAGCTTGGCGAGCGGCGTTGCTCCCTCGCCTGTTGAATTTGGCTGTCTCGTTGCATGTTTCTTTGATGCTTTTGCCTGCTCTCGCGTCCTTGTAGCTTTTTTTCTCTCTCACCGTGTTTTGCTTATCTCCCTACCTTAGCCAGGGCGACCGTAGTGGTGGTGTTGGTGGAGGAGTGGTACATGCAACAGGAAAATACAGCGAGAGGTGTCGCATATTTCAGCGGGCGAGCTAGACGGGTACCAACGAGAGCACAGAATGGAGAGGGGAGGGGGGGCGCACAGGATAAACGATCGGAGAAAGACGAGAGGACGAGGCAACCTGATTTTTCGGAGTGTCTAGAGATGGGATTTGAATATCTGCCTCACCTCTCTGTTGCGAAATGACGAATGGAAACCATTGAGTCACATTTGTTGCTTTTACTTTTTACACTGCCGACATACTATTGAAACGGCCGGCAGTCGAATTTTGCAATGGCAGTAAGAACTCGCAAAAGGAAAAGTTACAAAAAAAAGAAAGGGAAGGAAAGAAAACGCTGACCGAGCTAGAAAGAAGCACGGACGTCATATCCGTTTCACTTGGCTTCTTCGAAGGAGGAGGCGTGAAATTTGATTCTGGTTACGTGCGAATACGGAAGAACGAAACAAACGGCCCAGTAAAGCAGAGGTGTGTGTTGGGAGTAAAACTTGATGAAATGAAAAAAAAAAGCGAACCAGACAAAAGATGAAAGCGAAGTAATGCAATCTAAAGCACGTACTGAAAGAAGCGGGTGAAAAGGGAAGTTCTGAATCGAAAATGGCGTGAAACTGTTTCGCATCGCCAGCGAGCTCGAAAATAGAAGTGAAAATTTCCAAGTTTTACGCACGTTCAAACGAAGCTGCCTTAGGCGAAAAGAATAGTTTACACGCTGACCACTTTACGATTAGATCGAGTCATCTTTTATGTGACTTTGATGGATACTCACGTCAAGCGCTTGATCTATTGCGGAAAAGTTTGAATGGGCTTTTTTCTTTCTTTCTTTTTTCTTGCCAATGACGACGTGGCCTGAAGCCTTCTATTTATGCATCCTTTCACCTACTGTTTGGATGTAGTTAGTGATAACGGTATAACAAGTAATTCCTCAAGAGGTTTGTTTTTATAGTTCTGTTAGTATAATAAATTTTACGGAAGAAACCTACACGAGAGACGAGACGTCGCAATGGGACATCAGGTAGGTCAAAATATTTTTCTTCATTCGTGAAACATTAGCAAAAATGATAATTAGAATTCATCAAGTGAACAGAGTGATGCTGAATGGACTCGAGGCTTTTAGACGGCTAACAACATTGTAATAACAACAAATGCTACCGATGGCAAAATCAGTATGAACCTTTTTGTCAATATTGTTCTTTCTCAAAATTAGAGATAAATTTGCACGTGCGTACGTCCAAGCGAATCAAATATTGTCGCATCTAGTGTGTTGCGTGGCGCTTTTTTAAGCACATAAGGACAAAAGGAGGAGCAGTAGACCGGATCCTGTGGTACCATTCTGGAAATTGTCATATACCACCATAGTATCCAATTCGCCATCTTGTGAGCTCTCATTGGCCCAGAGGACCACTACAGTGTTTCTGATTGGCTGAAATTGCCGCCATTACAAAATGTGACAATGTGACAGAACTTGACGAAGTCTAGAACAGCGTCCCAATTCACTGCATCATCATCATCATCACCACCACCACCACTACCATCATCATCATCATCATCTTCTTCTTCTTCTTCTTCTTCTTCTTCTTCTTCTTCTTCTTCTTCTTCTTCTTCTTCTTCTTCTTCATCGTCGTCGTCGTCATCATCATCATTATAAATTTGACCAATCTGTCATGGCCGGTGAGCGCCACGGTAAATGGAACAAGCAAGCTATCTTATAATAACGCATGTCTCCTTACGCGCTGAGCAAGGTATTCCTAATAAATGCCGCCAGTTGCTTTTACCGCACCTTGAAAAAACTGGTCGAGGTGCTGGATATCGTCCACATATTCTACGGAGCAGAAACACTAGCTCTGTGTAAATCAACGCTCATTTCCGTGGGGTCCGCTGCTGGGTCAGAGGACTGCCTCCGGAAGGCGACGCGACAGTTTCGACCACCGCAACTGGTATGGACAGAGGCATGAGGAACCGCTACAGGCTTCCGAGCATGCTGGTTGCGGAGTCCTTCCATGACGACGTCTTCGAAGATGCTGAAGACTGGCTAGTGAACTTGAATGGCAGAGACTCTTCAACCTCTGAAATCTAGATGACTCTCGTGCCAGAACTTGATTAATCCTTTTGCATCACGCCGACAACTATCCGACCAATGTCCCAATAAGACCTCTTCAAACAAAGGTTGATTGCTACGCTTAAGCAAATGTTGGATCAATGATTGCATTTGCACAGCATGTCTTGGGCAAATGCACCAGATGTGTTCAATTATCTACCGTACCTCGCACTCCTCGCATTCCGGAAACTCTTCACGGCCAATAGAGTTTAGGTATGGCTGAGTGAACACCACGCCTAGTCGTAACCTGTGAAGGAAGCTTGCATAACTTGTTTTGATCTTGGACACTAATTTCATTCGTACATTTGGGTTGAGTCAGTGAAAACGTAGATAACGGCAAGTTGGCAGCGCCCAGTATGTTCCAGCGTTTTCGCACAATAGTGTATATAGTAGTGCGGTATTGTCCGGCCGAGAAAACGGGATGGACACTTGCGTGGCATTATTGGGGGCCATATTTGCATTTTCATCGGCCAACTCATTGCATATAAGCCACAGTGCCTTGCAATTCACCTTCAACCCCTTCAACCAAGGGACGACGTTCATAAACTCATAAAAATCTAGTTCAACTTGGAGGACGCCACGCGTACGTGGTTCCAAAACAACGAGGAGCAGCTTACGTTGTGACACAAATAGAGTCGACATAGCGCACACAACTTTAAATATCTGTACCACAGGTGCACGAGACGCTACCTGAAGGCCACTCTAATCCCAAGCTTTCCGAAAGGCAATTTCTACATCCAAGAAAGTTCTCCAAGGTAGAGAGAATACGCAACAGGTAGGTTATTCAGCCACGTGTGCACCTTCAAAGGAGAAGAAAAAAGAAAGAGAGAGAGAGAGAGCAAATGATAAAGGAAAGGCAGGGAGGTTAACCAGGACTGAGACCGGTTGGCTACCCTACACAGGGGAGAGAGAAAAGGGGACGGAAAGATTAAAAGAAGAAGAGAAAGTCTACTGGGTATATCGTGCGGTCACTCAGTTCGGATCACAGACGCGGACTCAATCCAGTGGCTTTCAAATATCGCAGCAGAGCTTTTGTGGCCTTTTGTAGCTGCGATATACGATGTCATGGTCCCCAGATCTTCTTCAAAGTGAACGGTGTTCTATCTAGCTGATTGAGAGCTCTGCAGAGGTCATGTCTTTCGTTTTGAAAAGAAAGAATTTGTATAGTAGATCGGGATGCCGAGACATTTTGATTCGGAGAAAACATTTTCGTGTCGTGACTTCACTGGAAAAGAGCATGCAATCATATTCACAATTCTGTGACACTTAATGTGTTTTTATAGAGAGTATGCGCAATCAACAAGAGTTCGTTTTGTCGCCGAACAACTAAGAAATAAAACATGAAATAATGAAAGTTCGTCAAAGGAAAAAAAAAATCCGCTCATCAATCGCACCACGGGCATCGATGTTATGTAAATAATTTCGCAGATAGTTGGCTGTCCAGTGCCGTTTGGGCTTCTCCAAAGCATTACGAGATGGACCAAAGTGTTTGAACCAAGCGACTGCGGGTGTGACGCTAGCGCTTCAAACGCCGCTTAGCGACAGCAGCAAGACGACGCCGATACTTAGGCGGCGACTGGACGACCACCGTCTTTTTCTACTCTTGCAGTCCGACGAAGGAACGTCGCAGATTCCTCCGTCACCACATGGACCGATACCGAAGGCAGTGCAACGGGGCAGATACCGGAGCCATCTATATTTTTTAAGCAATTTCCTGCTATTGCTATGCGACGTGGCACTTGGTAAGGATAGTGGTCGGCTCAACAATCCTTCGCGCGTTTCATTTGTGCGCCTGTGGAACGTGCGCAAGGGCATTCTTCTTCTTTTTCGTTTCTCGTTAAAAAAAAAAATTGTTGCTCCGCGGTGTGAGGTAGGCAATATCATCCGAAAGCTCTCGATGCCCTTTGCAGCACGGTCTTGGTCCTAAAGCGTAGCGCTTCGTCATTTTTGTTCGGCAGGGGACATTTGTTCAATCTCAACAACGCTCAAGTAATTTTTTTTTTTTCCACTGAGGAGGCCCAAAACGAGGTGGGACAGGAATTTACTGTGACGGGCCTGGTACTTAGTAGAGAAGCCTTTGACTTGAAAATTCTACAAGAATTGAGCATAAGCGAGGAACAATAGCGGGGGAACTTGATCCCCTATATTAACTTTCGCCGTCCTGACCTACTTCACCTGCTGAACTTTCATTTGGGAAAGTCTGTAATATGCTCCTTTTTTCACAGATTCGTAAAGTAGCGGGGCTTTGTTTCAACTATTTTGCTCGAACTTGGTGAACAGCTAAGGCAAGTCACCAAGACGACGTCTTCAGTCTCTCGGTGGCCACTTCGAGCCACCCAGTCGTCTCTTTCAACGCAACACGTTTCCGTTTTGGCCAGCGTTTTGCTGGTGCTCTCGTTACTCGAAACCGATCGTTGGCATATTGTTAGTGCGTTGCTATTCTCAATCAGAAACTTACTGGTGGAGCCATTTTTGAATGCGTATAACTTCGTGATGTATGGTTAGTTACTTAACCTTATGGGAGCTCGGCGTTCGGAGAATCATCGAGAAAGCCTCCGCCGCGGTGAGTTTCTCACTCCGTGGAGAGAATACAACCAGTAGTCGGGGTGGAAGCGTGGAGTGCAACATTATAAGAAGTCATTGTTTGTTACTATATATCGCGGAGGCTGCCTCGCGTCGCCGCTCCTGCTTAGCGAGACCTTACGGGGGATTTTCTATCCGGCGGTGGAGGCGCCTTTCTTATACGATTTATCTGTTTCTCAACTTTGTCCTGTGGGTAAATCGCCGACCACGAAGAATCCGCGGAGAAACGAAGCCGTCTTCTCCCCTTACAAGTTTTGTCCGCTTCCTATTATTTTTTTCTCGTATACGTGTACGTTTTTACTATTTCTAGGGTGCGGATCGACTTTTCCGCGGCGCCGTTCGACTTCGTGATTTATTTGATGCGCTGCGGGCGACGTGAAGCGCTTGCAGAGAAGTTGCATTCAGAAACAACAAGGAAGCGTTTTCTCTTCTCCCGCCGTGCTCCACGCGATGGTGCGGTCGCGGTCGACTTTTCCAATAGGAAGAGACGGGGAGATTTATTTTCGCTAGCGAGGCAATTTTCCAGCGCGCGTGACCCATTGTCCGAGGAGCGCTGCGGTCGCATCTCGTTCTTTCTGTATATCGGCGCACTCGTAAAAGAAGCGGGGCAGGTTAACATTTATAGCAGCTGACTAGGTGTGACGTGCATCAAAGGGACGGCACCTTTGATAAGACCCAACAGCCTGAATCGAGCTAGGAAACCAAAATCCGATACTCTCCTCTTCCAAGGCGCTTGCTTTCAGCATGCATTGCTGCTTTCGGTGTTTTGCTCCCTGTGAGACCTACGCCAAATGAGAGTGATATTAACGAGTAATAGACGAAGAATAACGACATTTATTCTTCTGTTAAATTTATCAGGATAAAGCTTTCTTTTTCAAGACTAAATAAAGGCAAACAAGGATGACCAATAGTACAGAAAAAAAAAAATAAAAGAGCGAGCTATCCGGACACACGCCCCGAAGCTCGTAGCGGCCACCACAGCCTATCACGCTATCACAAATGTTACATAAGAACACAGCAGAATCATTAACACCTTTACCACTGACATAGGCTGAGATCATTTCGGCTTCTGACATTCGAAAGCAAATGCACGTAACGTAAGAACGACCATTTACGTAAGTAAAGAGCGTCATTTGTAAATGTCATCGTAACCTGAAATAAAGCAGTGCCAGCATTACTAGTAATCAAAATTATTCATCGCTTTTGACCTGATGTGAAGCAAAGTGTTTGTGAAAAGTGTGTAGTGCCTGTTAGAAGTTTTGAAGTGAAAAAAATTTAATGATTAGTCTCCTCACCATGTCATTGTTATGTCGAATGTCTTGAATAACACGTGTTAAGGTGCACTAAGAGCACCGTTGCTGGCAAATGTTTAAAATATATCACCATGTGTGCTTCCAGCCGCGTCATCTCCCCCCCCCCCCTGCCCTCCCGCACCCTACACACACATGCAAACACCTGTATTTTTAAACAATAAGATTGAACTTTGAGCGAACTTCTGCACTTCGACTGCACACACATGCAAACACCTGTATTTTTAAACAATAAGATTGAACTTTGAGCGAACTTCTGCCCTTCGACTGCATGAGTCTTCTCGGATTAAAGTTTGAGAAGAGTCAACTTCCAATTTTACGAGAACACAATCCCGTAACGCTGGCTCAGATCAAGTGCTGTATAACTTTAGTGATTCAACATTTGCACGGGTTACATAAGAACAAAATATATCGCTCTTCCTTTGGAACACAAATTCACATCTTCTTATCATGGTTGCCAATGCTACGGCCTCGCGGAGACATTGCATTTCTGTTCCTCTTCTATTCGCTACCCAGTTGTAACGTCAGTGGTAGCGATATAGTACAGCTTTATAAGAGTGCGTTGCTTCTTGAAACCGATTTAAGGCCTAATTTTAGTAGGTATATAATTCAAAAGGATAGGTTGTCTCCTTGAGGTGGCACGTAATATGCTCCTCATCGCATGGCGACAAAATGAAATAAGCAAATATGCCAGAAAACGCTGATATCCTCATAGAGCACGCCAAAAAAAAAAAAAAATAATACGAAGTCAGAAGACATCACATGTACACGAAAGAACATGCATAAACATGTGCGGTTGCACACAAAAATATATATAGAACACTTTAAAATTGTCCAGCTTTCATTCCTTTAAATTCTGTAGCCCACCTGCCGATTTCATGCATTCGGCTTGGCCTACAAGGCCGGAAATCTTACTTCGATCATGGATATGGTCACAGAAGTTTGTGCCACGTGCAAACTGGCAAGTCTATCTAAACGAGGTTTAAGAAGCAGAGAGGACCGCAGTAACGCAATGAAGAAAATGTGCCTGGCACGAAGGCAGACACAGTGAAGCGAAATTATATTCTATACGCTGGCGAATTCTGCTATGCTGTACAATTCCACTATGTTTTCCTTGAGGATCATCACAAATACACCGAGCATCATGGACAGTCAACAAAGAGTGTGACTTCCACATCTGAACGGATCGGCGGACACCATATGGTGAATTCAACACCGTCAAAGCATCCACAACAGCTATTACGGGCAAGAAGTTAAGCTGCTGAAAAATTCTCTCGAAAGCTGTATCCAGGAAGGCGTGACGATTGGCAATCCATAATGCGTTGATCATCTTGAGATAAGAATGTCAGAACATTTAATTTGGCCTTCAATAGCGTTCAGCTACTGCCGCACGGCAACAATCAGTTATGTTTAAGTCCGATAAGAAACCACATCTTATATGACGTCAACCGCAGCTGTCGAGGACATATTGCTTGGCTGTACTGTACAAGACGCAAATGCTATACAAAACACATCTCCTTCCTAACGCTTTGACAACTGTTGAATACTCACGCTTTCTCTTTGGAATGTACCAGCACAACGGCAGGGCCTCGAAAATGCAAAATATTATTATCGCAGAACTGTCTTTTTCCTGCATGGTGCTTTGTCCAATACTTTTTTTTTCAAGAAAGAGACGGGGGAGTCTGACAATCTTTGCAGGAAGCAGGTTCAGTTGGACCGAACAAAAGACCGAAGCGCTGCAACCATCACTTTATCTTGCTATTGGTTAAAAAATGTAATTTATGTGACGTTCCCTAACGTTGATCTTTGAGGGCAAACAACTTCGCAGCCATCTCCGATATGCATATGCTACACAAACCTTTTCTTGTTTCCTAACACTAGCCCTTTTTTAAATCGTATGCACCATTTCATCGCCGTAACTTGAGAGATACGGAAGATAACTATCGTGGGACTTTCCTTTCTGGTACTGTGCCTTTTACATTCCTTGTACTTTCGAAAACCAGGGGGAGGGTGTAGCGTGAAAATCGCTGCAGGCAGCAGGTTGCGCGATGTAAAGCAAAAAAAAAAAAAGAGAAGGTGCAGCAAACGGTTGAGGGGATCACGGCATTCCGAAGCGGCAACAGCGGCGGCCTTTACCGCTGCAGGGCGGCTTTGTCGGCTAGTATCGCGATGACAATTACCGGGACGTGGCCAGGGTGCGTGACCAGCTCGGCTGCGGCGATCGTTGGCGCTGCGGCGTCGAGGCCGAGACCGCTGCGAACTATTAATTTCGCCCGATCGGCTTCATTCGCGGCACGTCATCGGGAAAAACGGCGCCCGTTCCCAACTCTTCTCTATACGCGATCAGCCACTTGACGATGGCAGGGATGATTGCGAGACGCGCGATAGCGCTGCACACGGTGTTACGGTCGATATCGCCTCTCGCGGATACGCTTGAGACCCTGCGGAGGCTACAGCAAGCATAAAGGAATTGCCCTGGTGTTACCCACGCCATATTAGGCCTGAATGACGGTAGAAGTGGGCGCGTCGCTTCGGGTAAATTTATTTGATGTTTGCTCTCATTAACTGCGCTCGCGTTACGGCGCAGTTCGCACCACCGGTCGAAGAATGCATCCGGCGCGTTCGAGTTATGAGGGCAAGTCCACTGCGCAGCGGCTGCGTTGCTGCCCAAGCTTGGCAGGTACATTTTCTCCAGAGATATTCATTTCTTTTCCGAAAGCATTCAGTCTGGCACTTAAGCTAAGTGAGAAAGAAGATATTTAACAAATTGCAGCGGGATTTCCGATTTACACAGAGAATGTAAGGAAATACCTGTAGGTGGGCATGTGTTGAAAAGATTTTGGATATATATGAAATAAGTAAAAGCTATCTAACCTGCGGGCGCTTGCATGTGGTCGCCCGGCGACCGTGGCCGTCAAGTAGTCACCAATACAAGCAACTGCGAGGTCGTCTGATTTGAGGATAGTGAAGCCTTGACAACTTTAGCCGCCAGCTGTTCCACAAAACTTGATTGCCTCATGAGAAAACACACGTTACATAAGGAAACCAGCAAATGAAGACGCAGTGAAGGGCGCACAGCGTGAACCTGCTTGAACTGGTGAGCAATGTAGTGGACGGCAGAAGACACTTGTTACAATGTGCGCATAAGTGTTCAGGCAAAGAAAAGAAGTAATATAAGAAAAGCAGAATATACAAAAGTAGGTATAAATAAAAAGCTGTAAGGAAGGTGTTTAGTCACTTGCCCATTCAATGCAGAAGCGGCATTAGGCTCCTCTCCCAACGCATAATAGCGACCGCTTATATATTCCAGCTCTTTTTGTAATAGTTGGTATATGCAGAGATATACAAGAATGTGCTTTTCTTAATTTTGTTAGATGGGTCAGGCGAGTACTCCTTTTAGCCAATTCTATCAAAGCAAAAGGGGAAAAAATGAAACAAACAAAAGAAAAGAAATAAGGCTCCCCCACCCGTCGCGTCTTTAAGTGATTTATTGCACAAATTGATCAAGAATGCGAAATGTAATTTACTGCAGAAGGAGAAAGCGGTCCTGTCTGCCCACTACTGAGGAGGTAAAAATAAAATATGAGCATAAACTTCCAGCGTAAACGTGTGCATGGGTGGCTATTTAACGATTAACTATACTTGGGTGCAACAGCAAGGAATCTTATTAAGGGCGCAATTACTCGGTACATACTAAGCTGACTACAAATAATCACCGAACCCAACTTTCCTTCAAGCCAAGTTCGCTCGAACGCTGTTCAGGACACTGGTGAGAATCGTCACCTCGGGCTCTTCGTAACTTTATCGCAAATATTGGAGCTCAGTGTGGTGCAATCAGTGCTAACCTTCACGCACTGAGGAGACAAAAAAAATGCTTCAAAGAGGCATGTAACGAGCACTCACACAAAAAAACGAAAAAAAAACTAACGAACAAAAGAAGCCTCAATCTCTATGAAAGCCAGGAACTTCAGAAGCGCTCGTCGGAGCCCAAAGCAAGTCAGTATAAGGCACATTTTCAGGCCCGACTTATACGAACACAAACCATCACAAGCGTCGAAGCTAACAGGAAAAGATGGCTTGAGTTGGTGTCGCGCGCGAAGACAAAAGATGGTCTCGAGGGCTGCTCAAGAGGCAAAGGATGAACGAAAACACATAAGACGCAACGTAACAGACAGAAAACAGCAGTGACACCACCGCCAACGCCAACAGCGGCTAAGGCATCAGCGGCGGCGAAGAAGCTAGGCAGCCATTGATCGAGGTTTTGTCCTAGAAAGAATCCCTCCCGGCATCTTCAAAGTTGGAGAGAAATCGAAGAGTAAACTGCAAGGCGTGATGATAGAGACGGAAAAGGAATGAAGAGCCATGAAGCACAAAGAAGAGAAAGAAATAAATAGAAGAGAGATATCGCTTCACCTACTTCAGCATTGGCTTTCCACTCATCATGGCAGAAAGAAACCCCCACAGCAAGGAAGCGAACTCAATAAAAAAAGTCACCGACCTCCCCGTAGGCACGGCTCTCGACACAACAATGGCTACAGGCTATACAAGGCGTATATACAGGAGTAAAACCGAAATAGAAACATCGAATACACACCCATCCTCCTCCTATTCGCATTTCGAAACCCTATGGGTAACCAATAGACCGAACACCGTCTACCCGCGGAGGGTCCCCGAAGCAGAGTTGAGGAAATAATAACAGCAATAACACTTCCCGGGGCCAATGTAATAGAGGATTGGGAAAAATGGACGAAGCCAGGAGGTGGAGGCTTGGGAGAGGAAAAGGTAGGACGGCCCAACTTTCTTATCGTTCGTACACCTGGGGCATTTGGCTCGAAGAAAGGGCGACGGGGAAGGACCCTTTGATTTTGAGGTGTAGGAGGCACAAGCCAAACGCTTCTGTGCCCAACAGCGCACGCGACCGCCCTAAACAAGGACGCCAGGCGGGGAAGAAGCGACGGCTCCCGCTGTTTCTCGCCCAGACTGCGTCCGAGTCCCAAGGGTGATGGCTACAATGGCGAACACGAAGTGTATTGATTTGTTTCCCTTTGAGAAGCCGCGCACCACGCAGCTTGCCATTTGCGTTCTTATACTGTGTATTGCTATCACAAGTAAGCAGTGGTCGCTTAGCGATAACGCCGAAAGCTCTATAACCACCATATTCCTTCGTATCGCAAACTTTTTTCACTTTGCCCGGTGCATTCTTATCAATGGCGCACCTTATTGTACTCGAGTGCTCCTCAAGAAAATAAGTTTCAAAGCATCACTCTGGATGACAGCGAGAGATACACCGTATTTCCTCCACTCGCGTCTATTAGCCATCGGCTTCAAAAAATCGTATTGTAGGACACAAAGGGACCAATATACACGTCGGTCAAAGACAGGTGGGATAAATTTTGTGAGTCTTTCGACAATTCCTCGTCCAGACAAAGTCTTAAACTTTCATCCCGGGCTTAACCTTCTGTCTACCTATACAGGGCATCTGTGTGTCGCAATTGCGTCCAATTTGCTTCGTTAGCCGAACCGTGGCGCGTTCATGAATGCGATTTCGAAACTCCGCTTCATAGAGACGCCCGTGCACTAATATAACAGTAATTGTTTTCTGGTACTGCTGGACCAACGTTGTGTACAAAGTCCAATTACTCTGATTACAACTCCAAGGCACAAGTGCAGTTCCGGCGCTTTGAAGATGAGTTTGAACAGCTAAAAGATTAAGAAACTACATAAGGAAAGACGAGGATGTTCTCCAGAGCACATTTGGCTGAGTAAAAAATTTGTCGATGATTACGCCACTTCCTAATGCGAAATTTGAGCGCAGCTCTTAAGCTGTTTCGGCTTTTCGATATATTGAGGCAAAGAATTTGATCAAGAAATGTACGTACAGTTACAGACAACTTTTTATTTTTCATACCATATTCCTTCTTCAAGAAACACTCCACTCCCAGTTCTAGATTGTCATGAAGGAAGTGTTGTGGTCGGAGAAATTGACAGATATATGTTCGACTTGCTGCACCAATGTCTGGTTCTCAAAGAAAAGGTCTGTGCGAGTATTTCGCGAGGTTGTCACAGCCGAGGGAGGCGTTACGAACGAGCCGCACTCCCTCCTGGGTCATCTCGACGACGGCGAAGGTAAGCTTTTGCTTCGGCGGCACGCGCTTCTTGGTCTTCTCGGCGACGACGCCTAGTTTCTGCTTCGGTATAGCGCACCTCTGGATTCTGGCGGCGACGGCGCTGGGCCTCTGCTCGGGCAGCCCGCTTAGCAGCAGCGGGAGACAAACTTCCACCGGTTGTCTCGCTCATGGATGGATGGATGGATGGATGGAATAACTTTAATGAAAGGTCCTGCGAGCTACGGGGCGTAAGGTCCCATAGAGCGGGCTACTCCCAAGTCGGGGCCGGGAGTTGTAACTCCCTGGCCGCATCGTGGGCTCGCTGGAGGGCCCAGAGCTGCTTCGCCAGGTCCGTGCTCACTCATGGCTCAGAAAGAACTGGCTGAGAATAAACTATCTATATATAGGCAGACGGATTACATTATAATGTAAACCGCCTGTTCTAGAAAAACTGGCCACCCTGTATACCCAATGCCTCATGACCTCGAGCGTACAGGAATCTTGGAAGAACGCTAACATAATCCTAATCCATAAGAAAGGGGACGCCGAAGACTTGAAAAATTATAGACCTTTCAGCTTACTGTCACTGTCCGTTGCCTACAAAGTATTTCTGTCCGTTGCCTACATAGTATCACGAACATCTTAGACTTTCGTCAACCAAAGGACCAGACAGGATCCCGTAAAGTCTTCTCAAGAATAAACCATATTCACACTATCAATCAGGTGATAGAGAAATGTGCGGAATATAACCAACCCTTATATATAGCTTTCATTGATTACGACAAAGCGCTTGATTCAGTCGAAACCTCAGCAATCATGGAGGCATTATGGAATCAGGGTGTAGACGAGCCGTATGCAAAAATACTGAAAGATATCTATAGCGGCTCCACAGTCACCGTTGTTCTCCATAAAGACAGCAACAAAATCCCAAAAAGAAAGGCGTCAGGCAGGGAGATACGATATCTCTAATGCTATTCACAGCGTGTTTACAGGAGGCATTCAGAGACCTGGATTGGGAAGAATTGGGGATAAGAGTTAATGGAGAATACCTTAATAACTTGCGATTCGCTGATGAT
This sequence comes from Dermacentor variabilis, assembly GCF_050947875.1. Classification (NCBI taxonomy): domain Eukaryota; kingdom Metazoa; phylum Arthropoda; class Arachnida; order Ixodida; family Ixodidae; genus Dermacentor; species Dermacentor variabilis. The sequence continues at coordinate 91,071,373 of NC_134571.1, read as the reverse complement.
ATTGCCTTGCTTAGTAACTGAGGAGCCAAATTGCAATGCATGCTCACTGACCTGGAGAGGCAAAGCAGAAGGGTGGGTCTAAAAATTAATCTGCAGAAAACTAAAGTATTGTTTAACGGTCTCAGAAGAGAACCGCACTTCACGATAGGTAGTTGTAAGCGAATACATCTACTTAGGACAGGTAGTGACCGCGGGCCCGGATCATGAGACTGAAATAATCAGAAGAATAAGAATGGGCTGGGGTGCGTTTGGCAGGCATTCTCAGATCATGAACAAAAGGTTGCCATTATCCCTTAAGAGAAAAGTGTATAACAGCTGTGTCTTACCAGCACTCACGAACGGCGCAGAAACCTGGAGGCTTACGAAAAGGGTTCTACTTAAATTGAGGACGACGCAACGAGCTATGGAAGGAAGAATGATAGGTGTAACGTTAAGGGATAAGAAAAGAGCAGATTGGGTGAGGGAACTAACGCGAGTTAATGACATCTTAGATGAAATCAAGAAAAAAAAATGGGCATGGGCAGGACATGTAATGGGGAGGGAAGATAACCGACGGTCATTAAGGGTTACGGACTGGATTCCAAGGGAAGGGAGCGTAGCAGGGGGCGGCAGAAAGTTAGGTGGGCGGATGAGATTAAGAAGTTTGCAGGGACAACATGGCCACAATTAGTACATGACCGGGGTAGTTGGAGAAGTATGGGAGAGGCCTTTGCCCTGCAGTGGGCGTAATCAGACTGATCATGATAAACCGTCTGTGAGCTTCGGACGATCCGTCTCGTGCGGAACATTTCGCACCATCCGCCGCAAACAGAGCGTAGCTTGGCGCAACTGCCTCTATTATTGGGAGGTCGCGGAAGGCCGCGCGTAGGCGCATAGGAACGTTGCGCGTCGAAGGGATGGCAGTGTCTGACGGACGCCGCTGACGCGGCTAGCGAGTCAACTGAAGTTGGCTCTGCGTTTCAGCTTGGGAAGCGCGGACTGTGATCCGCTGATACCGAGCCCGTGCTTCGGCAACCGGAGAACACCGCGCGCTGTCGCGCGGTTCGCGCCACGGAGGAGAGGGGGGGGGGTGTTCACGCAGTGGCAAACGGCCGCGGCTATGCGTTTCGGCTTGGACAGCAGCCCACAATCGAGATCAGCCACCACCAAGCCGGCTCTCTGATTGCCGCCGCACAGGGCTAGCATTGGAGGAGCGAAGAGAGCAAGGCTTGTGCCGTGCGCGAGAGATGACTCCAGGAGCGCGCGAAGCTAGAGCAGCACGCTGGCCCCGGTTACGGAGCTGGTTACGGCGAGGGACAACGGCGAGGCACAACGGCGACGGCGACGCGGCACGCAGAAACAGGCGCCAAAGAGCTGCGCTTTAAAAGCTCAGCAGATTTTACAGAACTCTATTACATCAATGAACGGTTGCCCAACATGTCTAAAACCTCTGTCACACGGGCAAATTCAGTGTCAGTGGTAGGCAATGATATTTGATACATCATACGACTCTAAGTCGTTGCGGTGCACAAGGAAAATAAAGATGAAGATATTCACTTCACGTGGTGATCACAATGTATGAAAAAATAGACGATGCAAGGTATATCACAGCATATGTGTAAGACATTGCAAAGTAGGCGTATTTTCAATACGATACCGCTTTAGTCATTTGTAATAACGAAATAAAACTTACAGATCATGTTAACATAGAGCGATACTTATGGATACGAAGTCCAGACAAGACTCAAGCGATGTACGTATGAATCCCGATCAGCTTTCAACAAACATTATAGCTGACATGCCGAGGCATGTGCAGGAGCATGATTATATTTAATACACGGTTGTATCGTTTGGCGCTAGTCATGTAAAGCGCATGCTATTTTGTATTAAAGATAATAAATGTACGACTGCCAATTCAATTATTTTATTCCTGACACAGTGTTCCTTATCCAGTGTTTTGGCTGCTTCCATCCTTTCTTCGTCATTCTCTTAGATGTAAATTAAATACTAGGTTCCGAAACACATTCATATTATTTGCCCTAACTTATTCGTTCGCAACTGTCACTTTCATTTAATGTTATTAATCAACCCTGTTTTACAGCTTACGGTTATCATTAAATGTCAATAGCATTCGGTGCAAATGACTATAAACGTTTTCATGTGGCAGTCGTATAAAGCGGTGTAGAGCGCTCGTCTTTGCCTGCAAGACTTATAGCATTTGCATAAGAGCGCTGGTATTCATAAAGAACTCTTAAAATATCATTGTTCATTAGACAACATTCTAGCCAATCCGGATGGTGGGCATAATATTAGCGAAGGCACTTACGAAGGCCAATGGAAAAGGCACATACGAATGGAAAGCTCGGCATAATTATCAAGTGGGATCTGCTATTGTCTGCTCGCTGCCATATGCATCGCAATTGGGGCTGGCGCGCATATTTTCGGTGAGCAAGTGCCACGCCGAGGAAACGTCTGTATGGGAATGTACATTCGCGGCCCGGGAGACTTTGACAAAGGCGGACGAAGACTTCGCCCAGGCTCACCAGCGGTTAGCAGTGGTCAAGAAAACGCAGAGGGAAACCGGTGAAGCCACCTCAGAATTGGTCGCTCAAGGTCACCTTATGCCTAGTTTGTAAACCATATGAGCGACGGATATTATGCGAAGCATATTAACGTAGGTTTCGGGCCTTCGCGCGACGCCCGGCGGTGGCCACCATTGACTCTGAAGTGGGGTCACGTGACATGACGTCACGTGATGACGTCACACAGGCTGCAGATGGGGCCTCATATCGCGCCGTCGGTCGCCTCCTGGCGGTGGCCACCATTGACCTTCAAGTGATCTTCAAGTAGGTGACGTGACATGACGTCACGTGAAGACGTCACACCGGCTGCAGATGGGGCCTCATATCGCGCCGTCGGTCGCTTCCCGGCGGTGGCCACCATTGACCCTGAAGTGAGATCACATGATGTGACGTCACGTGATGACGTCACACCGGCTGCAGATGGGGCCTCATATCGCGCCGTCGGACGTCGCCCGGCGGAGGCCTCCACGCTTCGGTTCGCGCCGCCGCGCGCGATGCGGCGGCGGCGCCACCATCGCTGCATCACGTGATATGTGACGTCACGCCAGGGATGAAGCGGCGCGCGCCCGCCGTCGCGTCAGTCTCTGTGCCCGCAGCCGCGCCAGCGTCTTTGCGCCGGGCGTGTATGCGGTCAAGATGCCTCCAAACGCTAAGGATACGCTAAGGTGAAGCCCAGTGGATGCTTCGCATCCACTGGGCTTAACCTTGATAAGCCTCCAATTTTTTTTTGATGACCAGGCAACGATAACTCACTACTATGGTGCCACCGATTCACAGGAAGGGCGGTTTCATGTGGCTTGCTTTATTTTTTTTTGTTCTCTGCTATAATCGGGTACAACTTTAGAAGGCAGTGGTATTTAACCCTCAAATACGGATGTACACAAGCCTCCACCAATGGACGTGCACACTAGAGCGACGTCATGAAGTCGACGGCCGGTGACTCCACCGACGGAGAACATGGCAGCTGGCGCTTTGACATGGGCCGAGTCGCGCCAGCGGGACTATTTCTTTAGTCGCGGAGGCAATCGGCGGCCGCGCTTCGGTCAATTCGGTGGGGCCTCTCCTGCCTTCTCAAGTTGCACCCGACCACAGGTAACTTTTGCTACAACCTAGAATGCTAAGATACGTTAAAAACTCAAAAGCCCCCTTACCCGGACTGGATCCGTGCGCGACCATTTAGCTTCGTATTCAGAAGTGTGCTTTGACGTGTAGTGTGCAGCTTGACTTGATCTAATTGACGCCTGGCGTGAACGTGCCTAGGACGCTCATTGTGTTTCTTACGGCGCGTTCACTACCGGCGTCATGTTGGTCAACTTAAGCTTGGGCTTCAAGTTAAGATACATCTCTGAAATACGGGGGTCAGTTTTTCTGCAGTGACACTGCAATTTAAGGACGTAGGTCTTTCGCCTCCTCTGGAAGTTTCTCATAGAGCGATTTGTCCAACGAGTGGTCGCGTTTAGCAGTATTTGCTAATAGCGATCAAACGCATGATGTAACCGGTCTTGGTGAAGTAGAGGCACGATAGTTTTTCTCCGGCTGATCACCATAGTCAACTCTTTTAACAATGCTAGTGATAAGCGACATGCTGACGCCACCATGTAACTCTGTGACCAGCTTACCCCTAAGAAGCAAAGATGAGACGCTCGGGCGGAGCAATCGCCTGCATGTCTGTGCCAGGTTTGACCCGCCTGTAGCTAACACCATGCTCCTCCTTCCTAACGCACCGACGAATACTTCGCTGTACAAGGCTATAAATTTCGGCAAAGCGTCCGTGGTCATGTTCAATAGTGGAGTAGCTGCATTGAAGGGAATGATGATTTTCACTGTCCACGCCGATGTACCATCGTGATTTCGTGCGTGGTTGGTAATAACTGTGACAAATTGTGTAATTTTACTTGTGACACTTTCTGCTAGACTACAAGTTACATGGTTGAGGAGGCTCCAGAATAATTTTACCAAACTCGCTTTCTTTTATCGAGCCCTCAACCTTAGCGTAGAAAAGTTTTAATCTACTCATCAATAAAAATACAATGGCCGTCTTACTGAGTACTTAGCCAAAGAGAAAGTAGAAGTGAGCTTATTCGCATGACTGCATTTCAGCGCCTGACAAGTATGATGGATGAAGCAAGTATGTGCCCACGGACCTTCAAAACTCACTTACACTGTCTGGTCAAGGCTGGTATAATAAACAAATCTAAATGAGCAACAGCAACGACGCAGAAATTCCCCAGCCTCACGTGGTCGCAGCTTCTCCATCGCAAGAACCGGCCAGTCAGCGCATCATCGACGGAAAAGAATGAATTCAGTGCAAAGAATGACCGCATTATCTCAAGCATGGTGTGGCAGACTGGTTTTGCTACACGACGGTGCGTTGAACAATCAGTGCACTCTGGCAGCTAATAGTCCACGGAAAACAATTGGCCAGTCGAGGTTTTCGCAGCGGTCCGCAATCGGGGGTCACGTCCTGACAACGGGCGCCGTCAGTCATGGTTACGTGACCAGCAGAAAAAGCCTGCCTAGGCACGTTCTACGTTCACTGCATGGTGCGCCAGCAGAAATGCGCCAAAGGTGCTGGCACTGATGAAACGTTCGATATCAGCGCATAACTAAGGTTCCGCTGCGCTCATCACATCTTTTTTTCGGATTCGCCAGGGCGTAAAGCACCCATGCAGAGAAAAAAAAAAAGAACCATGTGTCATAAATCTTGCGCGCTTCATAATTCCGGCATTTCGCCTCTTCGGCTGCAGTGACACCATTGGCAGAAAACTTACAAAAGAGCTCGCTGCGCCTACGCCGTCACATGACTGGGTTAGAATGTCAGAATGCTATTTTTCGGTATTCGCTGTGGAGAACTCGATGCACCGCATACATATTTGACAATCGTGGATTGTCCCTTAAAATGCTGTCCTTTTGTCTCGATCGTTCGCAAATTGTTGTCTCTCATTTTGCGGCGTTGCATTTGGCATGTCGTTCGCGGGGGCATCGGATGAATAGTCATTTTAATCCTCATCGCCAAAAAAGTGAGAGAAAATATTGCAAGTCTCTCTCAACTGCGAGAATATCTGCGCGTAATCATTGTCATTTAACGATAGATATAAAGTCACTGCTATTACAGAGGCAATGCTTCGAGAAATATTCATCCAGTTCGGGAGTAGTTCGCGCGCGCGGTTTCGTCATTAAGACTTAAACATGTATATTTTTTAAAGAAGCGCTTGCTTGTATACAGCTTTTGATATTGGCCTTTTTAATCAAATGAGTACGGTCGAAAGCGAGTAATTGCTTACCCCAACAAGCCTAGTGTCCTTAGATAGGTAAATGAGGCCTTAGCGACGCACGAGTATGCAGCTTTGGGTATAGTTACCCTGCCAGAGCCATTTTTTCGCTCGTGCAGAAGCGGACGCACGTTTAGTTGAGTCATCTTTAGTTTTGATGTTGTCGTCGTTGCTTAAATTATGTTACCTTAAAAAAATAGGCCGTCGAAGGTGCCGGATACCAGCTAATTCAAGGATACCCTAGCGAATATAAAATGTGATACGATAACAGGATCAAAAGGAACAAAGACAGAAAAAAATGCAACATTGAAGGGGAAAAAGTCATATAATTCCAGCATAGCCATCAAAAGCATACATATGCATAGTCTGAGAGCAGGATATGACAGAAACACCAAAATAATCTGCGCTGACACACTGCACCAAAAATAAAACGAAAAAAGAGACATTTGCCGAAAAGGCAAAATAAATCCCACCGGTGTAATTTGGGATATTGTTGCCTTCTTGCGACAAGAAGACAATTACAATAAATTACATTTCGTGTTGCATATCCTTGTGTGTTGTATACAAAGGCCCATTACATTAAGTGCTAAACAATGCTAGATTCCAAAGGGGAGTCGAGCGAGAGATGCTATCAAAGTCGAAACATCGGGAGCACGGGGTTAGCTGCCAGATAGGGAAGCAAAAGCGGGCTGTAGAGGTATCACAGGGAAAACGAGAAGGTTCCCTGGACGTCTGCTCGCGAGGAAACCAACACTTTGTCAGAAAACATTACACGGGCCCCCCAATTGACCTAAAATACCACCATAGCCCTTTCAAAGCCTCGTCCGCCGAGGAACGGCGAGGTCTTGTAAACTTGTAAACTAAGGCCGGTAGCCAAATCCTGTGCATGCTATGGAGATCGACTCTTCCTGGTCATCAAACTTAGGATAGTGTAATGTAACGTCATCAATGGTGTCATCGCAGCGAGCGCAGACAGTGCTCGAAGCACAATCAGCCATTTATATGAGGACTGAGCAGGCATTCCTGAATGCTTTGCAGCCTAGTGTTAACAACCGTAAATTCGCATCAGACATTTTCATCAATGCCGTTCACAATATTTCTCTTTCTCATATTAGTTGTTGCCCCTCTAGTTTGAAAATGAATCGTTTCCTAGTACTATAATTGTTACATATTTTGTTATTTTGGGGGAGAGAAAACTAGGCAAATTGGTAATAGTTTACGGTACCCTTGACTCCGCCGTTATAATTTACCATAGAGCTTTTGAAGTGAATTGCACTGCGTGCGGTTCGGAGGCAAATGCTAACAAGGCCGGTAGAAGAAAAGATAATCAGATCCACGCTTGGCTTGGTTCATACACAGGTGCGCCGCTAAAGAATGAGTGTTCCAGTAAAAAAGGCGTGCGAGGCTAACCCACGTCTGCAAAGCGTTACGGGCGTCGTATGTACCGCAAAAAGCACACTTCTAGCATTCATCAAGCATGGAGCAAGGAACAGGGAGCAAAATGCTCGTGAGTAGAGTCCTGCATTGTGGAAAGACGCGAGGAATTCTTTCCAAGACTGACTCTTGGTCAATACCTTATTGTTCATGTCTCCCGATCTCTCAGCAACAAAGTACATTCAGCCTTTGCGAAAGCTGAGGCTCTATACCGAAAGCCATTGCAAACTGTTTGTATTACATTTTTGCATTCAGCTCGCCACGAGTAGTCAAACATTTCTCGGGCCACCCCCATTTCGGCTATTCGTCACGCGACGTCACGAAAACTGCAAAAACTCCCCCATCTGATATGGCGCGCACGCACTGATTTCGCACGATTAGACCGAACAAAAGAAAGGTAATCATTTCCGATTCTATGCATTTCTCTACATTAGCGCTTGCAACTAAATATAAGCACACGAGCGTGTTTCCACTCAACCCCCCCCCCCCCCCCCCACACACACCCGTTAAGTACGAGCGTCACAGCCGCAATCCAACAACACCGCGCAGAAACACCGCGCAGCAATGTTGCGCGGTGTTTCCCGCTGGATTCTTTCAACAAAATTATTTCAACAAGTTCGGCCTTTCCGGGAGCACAGTGACATCATTCTAGTCACATATTATACAATCCAGTACTATACTATCCTGCTTGGAAGCTTTTCTAAGGGATTGCGCAACATGGAACCCGCCAAGCAGACTTAGTTGACCTCGTTATCTATTGCTGCCGCACGGCATTTACATCTTAGTAGGCAGACGCCCGTACCCTGTCCGGAATTCATCCAAGTCAATAGCAACAACCAATATACTTCATACATCATCATAAGAGTATTTACGTTTCTGCGGAGCGCATTAATATAAACGAGACAACCAGAGAAGTAGTACTAAATCTTGAGAGACCACGAGTTTCGGTAACTCTTTGTACTTTTGCGCGTCATTTATGCACAAAATCTGTAAAAAAAATTCACGCTACTTATCCCCCCCCCCCCCATCTGACGATTCATTGCTATAATTTGCGAATGATCCGTAGAGCTCCACAGGCTTCGAAATTTCTGTCGCTCTATCGACTTTTCAACAACTTTTCTCAAGCTGTGTCAAGGTATCCGAATTCGTTGTGTGTTAGTGCCTTACCAGTTAGAAACTCATTTAAAAGCAACCTCCTGAGGCCAACTCGACGATGCCTCCACCAGCAGTCTAAAAAAATTATGTGTCCGTGTGCTCATCTTGAAATACGTGTTATTTTTTTTTTATTCAGTGAAAACGTCTTCACTACCACTCTTTTTGTGATTGATCGTCGTTGAGGAAATTGGTTTCTAATCCCGGTGATTTCTATCGAGAGTGGCGAGTCGTACGCATTCTAAGTTGCTGAATGACATCTCCACCGTACTCTTGCATTGAATCAATGAAGCAATGCCTGCAGCATATAGCAGCAATGGGCTGTAACCAGTGTGCTTGGCGTGTCATTCAATAATATTTCATAGAATGCGAAACATGACCTAAGCGCACATGGCGCTTGAATATGTACTTCTTCAAAGTATCATACTCTTATCCATAATGTCAGTGCTACTTCCCGTACCACACAACATTGTTATCGTAAATATGATGCGGGAAAGTAGTTAAAAAGTGCATATTATTTCTATCTCCAATACGAACCTGTTGGTCTCGGGGACATACCGCGGCGCCATTTTTGGAAAGCGCTGCTGCTGGTTCGAAAGTACTGAGCGAGGTGCCGTATTCCGGGCGTGTGAGCCATATTTAGACTTGCTAGCAGGCAGTTTCTTTGGAAGACATTTGCAAGGTTTTGCGCGACTCCGAACGTAGCTTTTATTCTGAATCCGCCATTACCCCTCGCTCATTGGCCGAAAATTTTCACGCCACGCCCATTTTGCCTGTCTGTCAAGCGACGTCAGGAAAGCGCAAGAACCGACACGTCAAATTGACGTTTACGCACTAATTATGCTTATAAATGCCGAACAAACCCGGCAATATCTTGGAATAACCGGAGACTGCTCCGTTCCGTTTGGAATAGAAAATGGCGGCCATTTTGTTGGTGTTAGCGGCGGCGGCATGGCAGCTCGGACGTGGGAGAAATGAGCCCAAGGACGCATTATAGATGCCACACGACCTGTTTCGGCTGAACTATCACTTGAAGAAAGAAACTGTGCGATGGCTGTGCGACGAAGTGGCGGAAGGACTCGGAGGCGTGCGAGCAACAGCGCTGTCGGCGGAGCGACGTCTTGTGCGCGTTGCAGTTGTTCGCTACGGGAAGTTCTCAGGCCTCGGTAGGAAGCGAGGAGACGGGACCCAGCCTGCGGCAATCAAATGCATTCGACGCTTGGCAGAGGCACTTGCCGACTCCGGGACCCATAACAAGTGGGTCCACTTCCCGAGGATGTCAGGAAACAAGGCGGCCTTGAAAGAAGAGTTCCGTCGACACCGCGTGATTCCCTGCGTCATCGGATGTGTGGACGGTAGCCTTATCATCGTCATCGCACGGAAGGACGACCAGAAGGCGGCTTTTATGTGCAGCAAGGGGTATTAAGCCCTCACCGACATGTCCGCAAGTGTCGGTCATCACTTGCTAATTTCCCCGTCATAACAATGCTTGGCTTATATTGTGCATGCAGATCTGTGAAGCACGCGTGAGGATTCTTGCCGTGGATTCCCTGCGAGCGGGAGCGGACCACGACGCTTACGTCTGGAAGACTACGTGGTTGCGTCATCGTTTCCAGGAGGGACACATTGCCAAAGCCGGCGAGCACCTCCTCGGTGAGCAGAGGGAAAACTTGATACAGTTGCAATTTTGTCTGCATACATTAAAATATGCCCACGCCGCAACAGAAGTTTGAAGTCCGAACTTATTGAACTATATAGATAGATGACATAAGGCCTTATAGAGATGTTAAATTTTTTTAATTAATATCAGCGCAAAACAATAAGTGACAAAACACATTTGCTGTGCCTAAAACTATATATTTATTCTATATATGCAGTTTGAAGTACAGCGCATGTGTCTTGCCCCTTTTTTTGCGCTAATATTCGTTAAAGAATACAGTACCCACTTTCAGAAACAACCACTTTGCTGGATGCTACAAATTGGCATTTTACTGTGTACCAGCTATTGTTATCTGTGCAGGTCATAGCAGCGTCAGGTATATTCTTCTAAAACAGCATCTGTGGAGTAGGCATACGTTACGTAACCCATGCTTCACTCACGCAACCTTGTGCATACAGAAATGACTCAATACTGTTTTATGGTCATGCAGGTCACAGCGGATACCCTCTGGAAACACAGCTCTTGGCACCGGTCCCAGAACATCCTCCCACGCACAGTGCAGAGGGCAGGTACAACACTGCACGTGCTGCCATGCGATCCATAGTGGTGCGGTGCATTGGGCTTTTATGAGCCGCTTCCACTGCCTTCAGCGGTACCAAGCCCTTCACTTTGAATCGGACTGTGCAGCCAGTATCGTTGCAGCATGTTCAGTGTTGCACAATCTGTGTCTTGATGAAGGCGACAGCTTGTTTGATAATGTCGATGAGGACAGCGGCAACAGCAACAGTGGTGATGACAACGGTGACCCCCTGCAAGTTCCCCGAGTCAGGGCATCGCGTCTAGTGTACCTCCGTGGATGTGGTACTCGGGATGGTATTAGCTTATTCGGAACAACGCGGCAGGAGCACCAGCACTACCTCAGAGGGGTGCGGAGGCGGCTGCGCGGGTAGCAGCGCTAATACGCACGGGCCTGCGGCGTCACGCACATATGCGTAATAGAAAGAAGGAGCAAACGTGAAGATGTTTCGCCCGGCAATTAGTGAATAGCCTACTGTGTTTTTATCATGTCTGCAAAAGTATCACCCGTGTTTCCGTACAGCCTGTGTCAATGAGCTGTGGCTATAGTACTGGAGATGATTGCATCATTAGACTGCGACGCAACATGAAAGCTTTTCATATAGCAGCTGCGGATAGAACGCCTTGTGTTCATCAGTAGAACGCCATAGCCATTTTTCTGGGCAGCAGATGTTTGCAAATAGATTTGCTGCTGCTATTGTCATCTTGATGCCTTTCACTACGGGCATCACTGACACTGTCGCCGCCATCTGCACTGTGCATAGGAGCATGTTCGTCTTCGGCTCCTAGCTTTCTGTATGGGTTGCAGCAAAGCACAACACATTTCGCTTTACCATATGTACTGTTCACACACACCTGCGCAGTTTTGTCACATAGCCACCGCACAGTTAATTTTCAAAAGACCAATTATTCTCCCTTGAAAGAGCATTCATTTGCATATAGTTGTGGAATTGTACATTTACTTGTAAACGTTCATGTCAAGTGCCATTATAACCTTGTTGAAAATCAGTTAATCACGTCCCCGGTGTAAATAAATACATATAACACATTGTCAGTGTCATCTTTAATAAAATTAAATGAGAGCCATTCCAATGCACAGCTGTGCGTACGCAGCGCAGAATTTCAGGCTAACAGAAGCACAGCGCAATGTGGCATTATATCGAATCCCATACACTGTAAATGGACAGTTGGCAAATACAAAATCACATAAATATGTGACATGAGCATGATGATTTTTTTGAAAGTCATGCACAACGATTCACCTTCACCCAGTAACTTCACAGTACAAAAGGTGTTGCAAGCATGGACCGTTATGCATGCAACTAGTTGGTAGCGCAAAATAGAAGTTCTCTCAATAACTACTACCATATTATGGACCACCAGTATAAAACAGCAGCCACATCTTTCAGAGAAGAACACAAGTGAGGAAATACTTCACACTTCAATTATATTTTTTGTAACAACAAGTACAAGAACAGCCTCGAAGTAAATGCAGTAGAATAGCGGCCACCTCTATGACTACGTTAGGTATATCACAGACTGTGCTTAACTACCATGGGGACTAGATTATATTGCTATCACTGGTAAGAACACCTAAATATCACAATAACAATGACACGTAACAGGCACTTAAAGTTAACAAGCAGTTTATACTACGGCCACTTGTGGCTACATATACGCACTAAAGATGCAAAAATGCAAAATCCCAACAGGGAATTTCAATGGCAGTTATCACAGCATCTTATTTAAATACATCTATAGCAGATATGTGTGAGAAACTGCTGTGTTTAATTTACAAAATAAAAACGATGACGCAGCGTATATGTTCCCTGAAAAGCAGTATATAGTGGGACATTGCTGTAAGAGAAAAATAAAAGCACACACCCAACCGAAAAGGTGGAAACATTAGACATGCAGTCTATATTTACTCTCTGGCGGGGACAAGCTTCTACGGCAAGTTAAACAACACCTTCGAAACTATATTTTAAACAGATGTGAAGTAGCAACAGCAATACACATGTTTTCAACCTATTGTGTGTTACTGTATGCCCGGTAATCAGATTGTGACGCCACTGTTTCGCCTGCGTGCGACAAACAGTCATACTATCCTTTCATGCGACATATAAAGAAACATGTCAGCGACACACAAGCGACATCATGGACTCTCAGTTTTTTGTTGCCACTGTCTTCAATGGCCTGCACATATTTCTGAACGCTGGCTAGCACAGGCCTCAACAGCTTGTTAAGACATGCCAGCAACCACCCCCATATAGCACAGCGTCAATATGAATGGAAAGATAAGTGTTACGGCCAAACGGGTACACAAAATGCAGGCCACAGAGCCGGCCAGCTGTTTTCACGTAGTCGCCATTATACGTATGCGCAGCGAAATGAATTGGATGTGGAATTGACACATGGCTGGCTAAGGCTCGAAAAATACTTGCATTTATCTTGAAGTGCACGACTATTTTTGCATGAAAACATTGCAAAACAATTTTGCTTTCAGTAACATACTATTGTTCTTTTATTAGGCGTTTATATTGAAAATAAAGTTACTATGTGTCCCCTTGTTTCTGCATGTTAAAATTAAATTATGAGGTTTTACGTGCCAAAGCCACAATCTGATTATGGGGCCCGCCGTAGTGGGGCACTCCGGAAATTTGGACCACCTGGGATTCTTTAACATGCACTTGAATCCAAGTACATGGGTGTTTGTCGCATTTCACCCCATCGCAATGCGGCCGCAGTGGCCAGCATGCGGTCCCGCGACCTCGTGCTTAGCAGCCCAACACTTCAGCCACTGAGCAACCACGGCGGGTTGTTCTGCATGTTCTGGCTAAGCTTTAGGAACGGCTGCACTTCATCGCCTTACGCGTAGAGGACCATAATAATAACATTATTGGAATATATATATATATATATATATATATATATATATATATATATATATATATATATATATATATATATATATATATATATATATATATATATATAGAATGATTATATACAAGGTGTTTCTACGAAAACATTAAGTAAGATTTAAAAATAGCCGTTTTAAAATAAATGGACGGTTCAGCCGGAAACTTGCCGTCAGTGGTGGCGGCCGCGGCGTAACGGGGGATACGGAGTAATAAATCGATAATTAACAACAATCTCTTATTTACCATTTCAATATTTATGTTCAGCGAGGCAACATAATTGGGAAATTGAAGCGTGCTATTCCCCCCCCCCCCCCCCCCCCAGCACAAGGCTTATCAACGAATGTGGAACAGTGGCACGACGAATTGCGATTTTCAGGGCGCGTGAAACCAAAATGGAGCAGCTGCGGGAAGCGCATTGGCATTGGCTTGTACAGTGTGCAAAGCCGCGAAGTTGGTATGGCTTGCACTGTGCCCTCGCTTCGACTTGCCAATTACGATGAGTCCGCTGAAACTAAATGTTGAAAAGGTAATTGATTTTTGGTCATTAGTGACTAGTTACTCTGTATCCCCCGTCATCTCGCGGTCACCAACATTGACGGCATTTCTTCAGAGGAACCGTCCTTCTTTCAACACAGCTATCTTTAAATATTACTTAAAGTCTTCGGGGAAACACTCGGCATATGCAATTGGAGGCGCATAGATAGTGTGAGCATCCACGAGCTCTTTCTTCGTCCTCTTCTGCAAGGGATTAAGTTAAAATTTAGTTAAGATGCTTTTAATACAGAAATGACTCTAAAGAATGCCCCGGCTACTAAATAAAAACTGCTAACTATAGTTATATATTGCTTCCGTTTTATCAATGCAGCGATATCAAACATGTTAAAGAAATTGTGCACTTATTCATTCACGTTATATCATAGTGCACTAGACTTGACGAGAGCATGCAGATTTGTGCAAAAGGCCCAATAAATTAAGCGGTCCCTCACTCACTCATCCGTTCACAAGCACAGAATACACCGGGCTCTCGTCTTGTCTCACGCTCACTCGCTCAAAACACAGCGCCGTCTAAGTGTATAGCACATAAGGAAGGCTCGTTCAAAAGAAGTGCCATGCAGTGCTGTTTTAACGCAAAGCATTCTTTGCTTCATTACCGGCACTTGCGGTAATTAAGTAGGTAGGTTCCTGCCTTGAGTTGTTTTAAATAAAAAGAAAATATCGTGTGCCCGACGGGGGGAATCAAACCTCAGCCATCGAGCACAGGATCCCGGCGATGGATGTATCCACTAGGCCAGAATCGGGTCTTTGCATCTATGTTGGCTCGCATGTCACAGAGCTTACGAATTTGTTCCGTGGTGCACACGCTGTTGAATATGCAAAAAAAAGCAAGAGAAATTTGATTACATGTTTTGATATTGCTGGAATGTGGGGTGTTGCTCTTGAACAGCTCAGAGAGAACTCTGAAAAAGAGCTGTCACTAAGTCCCCGTGGAACCTGTTATCTCAAAGTTGACAAAGAGGGCGGCGTGCCTTGTGATCTGGTTATGCTTCTGAGCCTGCACAGCATGTGGCGAAGTCGGATGGCTGTACACAATGCACATACTGATGTTATACCTATCTGCGAATATATTTACGAACCTGTGTCCCGTTTTGTCGAAGCGCAGAAGGTGCAGACGTGTGTACCAGAGTGGGTACCAAGATTGTAACTTCTTTTATACATTGCAAAATACTGATGAGATGTAGTCAGCAGACAGCCGACCGGTTAACCGAAATATGATTTTCTCGCTCTGTTTCTTTAGAACTAGTTCACAATCGTGCGCATTCTTTTCCTGTTCTAAAGTCAGTCTTCTTTTTGAAACACTCGGCGTGCGCGCCACGTACCACTTTCTTCTCTTTTTTCCTTTGTGACAGCTCGCGCTAGGAGGCGCCGTGTTAGACTGCCCTGTCTCCGCACCGACCCACTTTCCCGAGTACTTTCTTCGTAGCAGTTTTCGTTACCTAGAAACTGTGAGACATTGCAACAACTTCTCGAGTGCCCAAGGTAATCCTGTTTTAACATTTTTTGGCTTGCGTACAAATGGCGTTGTCGTTTTAACAAACACCCCGTGACATAGTCATTGGTACGTGCGATTGTATAACGCGGAGTAGCTGATGACGTCACAATCCACGTTTTTTTCGCTTACGCCTTGTCCGCTACCCATGTAGAACCCAACAATAGTTATTTCCTGGGTTCGTGTTGAACGACTGGCGTAGAAATCATCTGCGTCTCTGTGAATCCACAGCGCCCAAATTCAGAATGCCCTTTTTGCTCATATGGGCTATTCGTCATTCGCCTGCTGCGATCGATATTATTACGTGGAAAATTGCGATCGATTGACACTTGCTCTTATGAACACTTATATATAACATAAGAACTTCTTTTTTTTTTTTTGTGGCACGAGCACTAAGTGATACTCTTGTTTCTTGCGCAGCACATCTGATTCATCTGCTGAGATGACGGGGGGAAATTCAAAATAAATCAGAAAAAAAGAAAAAGAAAGTCAGCACAGTACAGAATCCACGAGTTTCATTATAGGCATGATATCAGAGCTTAAGTTCAGTTACAAGTTTAGTTAGTGAAGTGTTCGGAATAATTAGAGTTCATTAGAAATTATTGATTACCAGAGACGAAATTCAAAATAAACCAGAAAAATAGAAAAAAATAGTACAGTAAAGAATTCATGTGTTTCATTATGGGTATGAAATCAGAGCATAAGTTCAGTTACAAGTTTAGTTAGTGAAGTGTATGAAATAATTACAGTTCATTAGAAATCACTGATTACCAGAGACGAAATTCAAAATAAACCAGAAAAAGAGAAAAAAAAAGAAGTAGTACACTAAAACATTCATGGATTTCATTAAATATACTACATCAGGGCATAAGTTTAGTAAGAAGTTCAGGTACTGAAGTGTCTAGAATAATCATAATTAATTGGAAATCAGTACTTCCTGAGCCGACCGGAGACGAAATTTAAGATTAATCAGAAAAAAATTGAAAAAATAGTACAGTACAAAATTCGCGGGTTTCATTAGAGATATGATACCAGAACACAAGTTTAGTTGCAAGTTCAGTTACTGAAGTGTCAGTAACAATTACAATTAATTACCTAGAAGCCACTGATTACCGCGCACCAAAGCACAGAATCGCAGTCTTTAGGAAATCGGAGTCGCTCGCTTGCTCCTTCCGAGTTCGGTTCGTGCGTTGCGTTCGCCTAAAGTTAACCTGAAGAACACCAACGCCGAAGTGCGAGTGCGACTAAGAGACGCGTAAGTCAAAGATCAAAGATTAAGTTCGCCTACACTTTTTTAATACAGGCCAGCAGCGAAATTAGGTGAATCACTAACCATTTTTTCGGCTTCAGTTTTTTCTAAGGCTTCATGTTCGCGTATTGAGAAAGGGTCTGCTTGGCGCCCGGAAGAGACTTCTACAGCTGTTTTCTGAGAAATTTGTCCTACCATTACTGAGGTATTGTCACACGAAAAAACAGCGGCATCAATATTGCTAGAGTAGACCTCATGGTAGGTTTCACCTATCCTTGAATGTAGTAAGCGGACAAGAAATTGCATGGAACTTTGCTGCTATTGAAGATATTTCACTTGAAAGATATCTTAAAAATCCGCCCATATTAATGTCGTGCACTAATTCAGCCTATACTAGAAATTTTGAACTATCGGCTCATCTTCTTCTGATATTTATATTCCCTCTCTCTGCTTTCAAGTGTCCGAAGTATATACAGCCCCTTACAGCGCTTTATGAAGCGTTAATGAATAACGGTACACCCATGGCAACAGCGGTAGTCAGAGCTCCGAGAAAACACGCACTGTCCCCCCCCCCCCCCCCTCTCGCGACAAGGTGCACCTATCAGCCATAAGGGAGTCCAACGACGAGGAGACAAGACCGAACTAACCGTTGAACGCACGCGACTATAATCGATTACTAGTACTGTCGCTAAGCCAGAAATAACTGCATCGACCCCCCCCCCCCTCCCCGCAGCAGCTCACAAAGAACCTCATGTATAATTCTACCTCACAGGTCGAGCGGTTTGTTTTACAGCAACCGTACACACGCAAACTACCAACGCCGCCAGCCACAACCCGCAAATTTTATTATCATATACATTTTTTTTTACTTTCAGCCTAAGCGTCGGTAGGGCGACATTTGTTTGTGCGTCGACGTCTCCGGCACGCATCGTGTCTCGTGGTCACGGGCGAGCGGCGTCAGAGAAAATGGTCGGCGGCGCGCCATTGCACCACGTTTTCTTGCCGGCATTTTGCCCGTCTCGCAGACAAAAAAATAAATAAAAATAAATGGGCATTTGCTCTTAATTGCGTACCAGCCAGGCACTGCGTCAATGCGTCGCGCGAGCCGCTGTCTCCACGTGTGGAGACTCATGAGCAAGTAGAGAAAGAACGCCAGCTGACGCTCATGCCGGCACCAAATGTTGCTCCAATGTGGCGAGTTTTCGGCCGGACGAAGTCCGGGCAGGAGTGGATGGGAAGAAGACAAAGATAAAAGAGAAGAGAAAGCGAAAGACAGAGTGAGAGAAAAGGGGGGGGGGGGCGTGGAATGAGAAGCAAGGGGCCACAGTCGGATATGGTATGAGGCGAGCATGGGACGGCAATGGTGGCTGTGGTAATGAGGCCAAACAGCAAGAAAAAAAAAATGGAGGTAGAATTGTACCGCAACGTCCGGCGTTGCCCCAAAAACTTCGGCTGCTTTTCGGCACGGTACAGTGGAAGAGAAGAACAATCGGCACGACTTGTGAGGCTGAACGGAAAGAGGGAGTAGGTGAGGGTGGTGGGGGCGGTTGCAATGACGGCGAAGACGACGACGACGACGAAGACGACGTGGCGCGATCGATGGGCGCGCCAGCTTTGCCCCGCTTTTCTCGGCTTCTCGGCTGGCCTGTCCTGCTGCAGGCGACGTGTCCAGTTCATATATGCAGCCTGCTGTTGCCTGCCCCGCCAGCAGCGATGGAAGAAATGCACAAGGAAAAGTGGAGAAACGCCCCCTTCGAAGGGGACTATGACTCGGGTTCGCCCTGTCTAGCATCGTGGATGCGGGGCTGGGCCCGCGCTGAATGCCGATATGCGATGACGCGGCGCTGGCAATCTGACCTGCATCTTTCTTCCTTTCTTCCTTGTCGGCTCTTCTGACAAGACAGAGTGAGGGAAAGAAGTAAGATATACTCGGGAAAAGTAGCCGAGCCTATCGCAGTGTCAGTGTCAGGTTTTGCTCGGCGTCGTTGCCTGGAGAACCGGAAAGCACGTGCTTGAAAGGGAGCGTGAGGGCTCTACGTTGTGCGTTTGAATATTGTTACTCAGCTTGAGTTACCTAAAGTATACTTGGGAGATTGATAGAATTAGTACTACAGTACAGCTCCCATGCTTATTCACTACTTCACTCACCGGAGTCCAACGTGGAGGCTGCACGAGAAAGTGACGATTAGCCTGCACGTTGTATTCCAGTGAGCAGATGACGCGAACAGGCGATGAATCAATCCTTAAAGCATGGGTGCTTCAATCATCTTCAATCAACTCTCCAAGTATTTTGCAGGCATCTCAACAAAAATAGGACCATTAAAACCTAGCAAGTAGTACAGCCATGTTTGCCTGACTGCACTGAGTGCTTTTAGACACATTTTCGACAGCAGCCGGTGCCATGTAAAGACGCCAATCTCAACTGTTATATCACGTTACCCGCCGTGGTTGCTCAGCGGCTATGGTGCTGGACTGCTGGGCACGAGGTCGCGGGATCGAATCCCGGCCACGGCGGCCGCATTTCGATAGAGGCGAAATTCGAAAACACCCATGGTACTTAGATTTAGGTGCACGTTAAAGAACACAAGGTGGTCAAAATTTCCGGAGTCCTCCACTACGGTGTGCCTCATAATCGAAGTGTTTTGGTACGTGAAACTACAAAACCTTTTTATATCGCGTTGAAAAGAAGTGTAGGTTATAATGAACTACTGTTGTTGTTGTTGTTGTTGGAGGTGGTGGTGGTGATGATGATGATGATGGCGGTTGTGGTTTTATTGGCACCCATTCGTAACTGGGCCGCCGCAAATAGTCACCTAGCCTGCTTGAGCTACTCAAGTTTTACTACTTCTATAGCAGTCGGCCATCTCGCCTACTTCTTGATATGTTCTCTTTTCATTAAACCTACCATCTTTTTATCATGGAGATAAAGTGCCTGTGCCATTAACGGCCCCCTTTCTATCGGTCTCTTTCAAGATTTTCTTCGAGATTTACCTCGCGAACGTCCTCCACTTTGTTTCTCGCAACGGCATTGTATGAGCGGAATATAACATCTTTACGCACGAACAACCACTGTGGGTGCTTGAATCTAAAGCTAACGTTTTGTTACTATGAATGTTTGATCGTCAAATATTTCGCTAAAGAAAGTGTCACTACATGTTAACATGTGTGCTTACGAGCCTCAGTCAGGCGGAGAGAAATGCTCCAAGCCTTGCAACTTGTTTTATCGCCCTCATCATACTACCTCCTAGTTTCCTCCTTGCTTTCCTCATATCTAAGGTTGTTCTCGCATGGCAACTAATTCCTATGTGCTCTCAAGCATGTCGCGTAAATAAAAACAATCCACAGCATTCTCAGACAAGAACCAGCTGGTTCCTTCTTTTCGCGATCAAACATTTTTCGGATTGTATCTCGCCCTGGAAAAGTAAGTAACAGTGAAACCACAACTGCAGACAAGGTTTCCATGCAACGGATCGTAAGCGGCTGTCACGTTCCCACAGAGGGAATTAATTAGTGCGCCTCGTAAGCAAACATCGATTAAGACCATCAAGAAATGATTTGTTTTCCTAATGCAGTCCTAATTAACGTTGGAGGCCGCGACCTGCGGAACTGGTGTTCTCAACGCCGGGAAGCTCGATCGAGAGAAGAAACAAGAAATCGTAAAAAGAAATTCATAATTGCAAAAAAGAAGCGCAGAAATAAAAAACAGAGAAAACAGTGTGCAACGGGCGAAACTTGAGGCTGGAGTATGATTGGAGCACTAACGCGGCAAATATACTTAGCGAATCACGCGAGCGGTTAATGAGATAAGCTTCATTATGAACAAACGCCTAGGTTCTCTGGTTTCTCCGAACTCTGCGTTGTTTCTTTCGCTCAACAATTAGGCTTTTAAGACGGTGGAAACCTTATTAGCTCGGCATGTTCAGCTGGGAGCTTTTCTGCTCATCAGGCAACATATAAGTCTCTAGAGTTAAAAAAAATAGAAAGAGAGAGAAAAGAGCGCGCAAAAACAAGATGGCAGAACGAGTCACGTACAAGTACAAGATTGTCCTTCTCATATCGAGGAAATTCTTGATATCAGCGGGATAAAAAAAAATCTCTTCAGAAAGTATGGATCGACTACCCTTGCCTAACACATTAAAATTTGCGGCCTTCTTTTTGGTTGCTTTAAACTGTGCACGCGAGAAGCGAATGACGCCAACACATGAATATTTATCCCTTAGACTGTCTGCTTCGTCGCATGTTTTGGTGCCTCGAACATTTAAGCATTCCGTGTACCAAAAAGAAAAGCGAGAAAATATCCGTCTATTGCGGAGCGCTAAAGGTATCTTTATAGAGATCGCGGCTGTCAGCTACTTTGTGACCTGTATGAGCGTGTAAATTTGGGCGTTTTACTTAAATGGCGCAATATTACTAAGGACTGCTCTATTCACAAAATAATCCAGGCATTGCATATTAAGGCATGCCATGAACGCAGCTGTTACTAAAGGACGCAACTAAACGATGCGAGACCTTCCATCGTCGTTGTCGTCGTTATCGTCGTCGTCGTCGTCATCATCATCATCATCATCATCATCATCATCATCATCACCACCACCACCACCACCTTCCATGCCCGCCTGGAATTGAGGTTCCGAATAGTCACAATCATGCTGATAGGCGCTTCCTCATTGCGCACGCAATAATAGATGGGACCAACAAAATTACGTTCTTGTGTAACCCAAGTCTTTGTGGTCAGATAACGTACGAGGGAGTGCCGATAAGTATGACGCTTCACTCAGAAAGAAATGACAAAGATAACTTTAAACTCTAGGGTTTGTTGACGAATTTCTCCAACTCCAAGGCTCAAGGAGCAGCTATGTTTTCAGGTTATTTTTCGTTTTGATGTCCAAAGTGAACAGGACAACACTTGCAGAAAAGTTCAGTTTGGAAGAGCATAAGACCATAATCATGTTTCCTCTTTCGCTTACCCCCTGTGTAGGGTAGCAAACAGAGCGCTCGCCTGGTTGACCTCCCTGCCTTTCTTCTCCTTGCTTTTCCTCTCTCTCGACCTCTCTCCTATTTCTCCAAGTGAAACGTGTGAAGTAGATACATGAGAAAATGTCAAACTTCGCGTCACAATAGTTGTTCATATGCTACCCTAAGCATTGGGTTGTCAGTCTTCAAACTTGTCATTTTATTGCTGGCAGTGAAAAACCCAGTGGAAGGCTTGTTTATGTCTGTGTGCCTACGAATGTGAAAGCCATCCATAAGATGACCATGGAGAAATTCTAGATATCATCCAAACGTGTTGCTATATACCTAGGATATCTCGGGACAAAGTAGGGGAAGTTATCCATGACGACTTGCATCCAATTGAACCTCGAAGCTTTTGAAAACTGAAGATGATTAAACCTTTGGTCACATCGGAGGCAGTTTTGGAGCATTTTGCATAAATTAGGTTTTTCATCACAAGCAGGTGACAGGGAAGCAGGGACGATGAGACATCAATCTACTGCTATGCTTTTAAAATTATCTAACAGTCTAAGGAATCCAGGTGCAATGGTTTTTCCAAGTTCCTGTGCGATAAGCTTGCTGCCGAAGCAAATGACAAAAGCATTTTTTCAGATGAGGAGAAAGTTCTGCTCTTTGTATAAACAGAGTCCAATCACTTATGCAAAATATTAGTATGTTTATATTGACGAAGTTGGGGCATAAAATTAAGAAAGAGCGTCGAGAACAAGTCGCGAAATAGTGTCCAAAGGTGTCATCATGTTGCCAGAAAACGCATTGCCATGCACTGCAGGTATAACAATGGCTAAACTGATTTGTTTAGGCATACAAGTTGTGCCCCATCCACCCCACTCTCCTGACTTGGCTCCTATTAACTATAATCTTTTCCCCAATCCAGAAAGAGAAAGAAGAAAGACCGCACGGAATAAGTATTTGGGAATGTTTTCTAGACAACTAAGCTGCAAATAAGTAGTTACACCAGCTGACGGAGTAATTTTATTTACACGGACTTGAGAAAATGCTGGACAGATGGCGCAAGCCCATTGACATGCAGAATGGTCTGCAGTTCTACCTTCCTAACTCGATCTTTCCGGGTGATCCTCAACACTAATCAGCACACCTGGTATGAAATATTTATTTGTTTATTTTTTTATTAACTTGCTCAAGCGGATATATCATGTAGTCAGTAAGCACAGCGGACATCCATCACTCAAATAACTTATCAGACATCTCTGGCTATAGAGATTCTCAACAATGAAGCAGCCTCACCCAAAAAGCAGTAGCACTGATAGCGATGGCGCAGTATTAGTCAACTACATGAAATAAGCTTCGCAGTTTTATTGGGCAGTATACATTGGAGTAAATGCTTACTAATTAAGCTAACTAGCAGGGTGTCACAGGCGCACAGGCAAGCACGAACAGACCTCCCTCGATGACTCTGAACACTCGCTGTGACAATGCTGGCGTGTCGAAGAGCGCCACAGCGGGAAGCGAACGCCCCTTCGTGTTGCCTCTCACTTCACCGGATCTCGGACACTTGCGAGTACACGACCTCCAGCAATAGGCCTGCGGGAACACAGCACGCACGAAGCCACCATCCTATCGGCTCGCCCTTCGGCTTTGCAGCTGCCGTATGTTGCCTCCAAGATAAGGTGCCTGGGCTGCGTGCGGCCGCTCAGCCGTTCGGACAGCCGTACGCAGCCACGCCCACGCTCGAGAGGAAACAAACGCTATCGGCCTTTAGAGCGCGTTGATCAGGTTACTCCGAACATTGGACGCGCAGGCATACTGCGCGCATCAAGCCACCATCCTTCTCGGCTCATGCTAAGCACACTTTCTTTCGCATACACAGCACACGACGCGCGGAGTGCGATACATCTTACCGCACTTGGACTTCACAGGGAACATCACGGCGATGTCGGAAATTGGCCTGGAGTATCTATATAATTGCTCGCACAATAAAATGAAGTTCTCGCTTTCTGATAATTCCGTGTTCGCAAACGTGGACGCAGCATTATAGTTGTAAACAATACCGCAAAACACACGCATCCACGCGTTATTTGTTGTTTTTCTTGACGGGGTATACTGGTGACGTCGCCTTGCAATATGTGCGTACTTCAAGTGTTGTATGTTTGCTATGCGTAATTTACCATCTAACAGAAGTTTGCTTACTGTGAAAAACTGGGGAGAGTCCACCATCAACAAACTTGGCTGCTTTCCACCGCTTGATATAT
This sequence comes from Dermacentor variabilis, assembly GCF_050947875.1. NCBI lineage: Eukaryota > Metazoa > Arthropoda > Arachnida > Ixodida > Ixodidae > Dermacentor > Dermacentor variabilis. The sequence goes on along the minus strand of NC_134571.1, from coordinate 91,047,275 downwards.
TTTTAGGCTTATTTTCCTTCGCGCATGCACTTGATATTCGCATTGACAGGTATTGCAGCCTCAAGTCTGAGGCATCCCCAAAGTCAATATTACGTTCGCAACGTCCCGAAAAAAAAAAGAAGCCTGCCGTATACGGCGCTATGGACAGCTTTACTAATCGCTGAGCGTAGTTGTAAGAGAACCTGCGTGCTCTCCGTTAGCTCATCTAGCTTGGCGGGCATGCGACTACCTATCAACAAATTACCTTCTTTTCACCCCACCATTCTTTGTCAAAAGACGCTATGCTGGCGTCCTTTGACTAAAGGCACACTGTATAGTCGATATGCAGTGATTATAATTTACTTCCTAATTAATGATAATGCTATCAGCATTCTTTGCCGACTTCCGCTGTTTCGAGCTTCCCTGCCTGACTATCTATCTATCTATCTATCTATCTATCTATCTATCTATCTATCTATCTATCTATCTATCTATCTATCTATCTATCTATCTATCTATCTATCTATCTATCTATCTATCTATCTATCTATCTATCTGTCGTCTGTCTGTCTGTCTATGTCGGCCCAGTGAGCGACGTTGTCTACCAGTTTGGAAAACTCGGTATGTTCTTGTGGTCGCTATGCCATCGTGATCGTTCCATCGTAGTCATTCCAGCTTCATGATTTGGTGAATTTCGTCATGCCGTCATTGCTATCGTGCCTTCTAAGGCGACGTATTGCCATCGTATTCTTTGCATGGTCATCATTGTAGCTTTGTTATCCAACACTTTTCAAGCCATCGTCGTCCCACCATCGTCGTCATTAAGTAAAAGAGCATTCGTTGTCACATCACGGGGTCAGACCGCTGTTGAGATGTCCTAGTTGTTGTTCTAACGTCACCACTATAGCTTCGTTATCTGTCTCTCATCATGCAGTCATCACGCCATCGTCGTCATGCGGCTTCTTGATGGTCGTCACCGTGCCTTTGTCCTCGTACCGTTGTGATATCATCATCGTCATGCATTCATTGTCTTATCTTAGTCATGATGGCGTCAGGATGGTTTCGTCAGCATCATTCTAACTTCGTCATTCGTCTAACTTCATGATTCGTAATGCCGTCGTCGTCATAGTTTTCATCACACCATTGTCGTCATGCCGCTTTTGTCGCACTTTCATTTTACCATCGTCATCACTTCAGTAACACCATCCCGTTGCTGTCATGCCTTCGTCGTAATACCACCTTTGTCGATACATACATGTCATTCCTTCTTCGTCAACGTATCATAATCATGGTGTTGTCATTAAGTCATGATTTCACTCCGTTGTCATGCCATCGTCGTCATTGCGTCGTCGGAAGACAGTTCTTATCATGTATCATTTGACATGCCGTGTTGGTTGTACCGTCGTCGTCATTCGAACTTCGTCATCCGGTTGTCGTCACACTGTCGTCATTACACCATCGTCATAATTTAGAAATCATCGTCTTATTGTCATCATGCCGATGTCGCCAGACTACCTTTGTCGTCTCATCGTCATAATTACATCGGCGTCATACAATTATCGTCATGACACCATGTCTATGGGTGACCTTGTCATGCGAGCGCAATAGGGCGAATATGGACAATGGCGGAGTATTTCGAGTATATCGGAAGCAACGGAAGTGTCATTATCACCGCTACAGATGTTTAATAAATGTTACTTCAGAAACAAGTGTTTCGATACATTGTTCAATTGTTAATCGGATTAACGTCGACAGTCATCGTGAGATGAGTTGTGCTGCAATTTTTTTTCGGCTACTGTATTTACATTAGCATCATCAGAGACTTCACTGCGCCGCCATCAGCGGGTAAGAATGACCCTGCTCTATCAGGCCCGTGGACGCCGTAAAAGCAACCTTGAGTGCATTTCGGAACTCAGATTTATGAAACTTTCACAGAGCATGGACGATGTGCGAGTTTCAGGAGCCGTTACTGTCGCATTACTATCCTCTCGACTGCTTTAACGTTTGAAAGCATTCATGCGACGGATATTCTCAAACGACACTTATAAAGGTCAGTTTACGAATGTAAACCTGGTTCTTCCTCTCTGCTTAGTTTTACTTTACTTTGATATGGCATCATTGTAAGATCGCAAAACAAAAGTAATGAAAACCAAATGACGTAGACAAGAAATGAGCTATTTGCAGTAATAATGCACGTATCTTGGTAATGTTTGACAACAACTACTCTGTGTATAGATTAAACGCAAACCGACTGCGGTAAAGATGACAACAGCTTCAATCAATCGGGAGGCGGCAGAGTTATAACAGCTAACAAGGTGAATACGAGTGTCAGTATAGAAAGCTTCTATCCCTGGATGTAAGAAGGATGTATGTACGTCTTGTTCAAGCATGTCATGCCTTTGACAAGAGACGAAGAATGAAAGGACACAAAAAACACACGCATGCGCGTAGCGTATACCAACCCCGGAGAAAGAAGAGAACAAAAGTAGAATGATAATTCACCAAAAGGGCTTCCGCGACGGTGTCTGGGGATTAGGCGCGCACAAGGACGCCATTCTTTCGGGAGTTGCCGGAGCGTGGTGCTCGCCGAGATGCGTGCAAGAGGCGAAAGCGTGAAGGGTAATTGTGTGGCGAAACGCATCCGAGCATAGAATAGCGGGAGACTGCGCACCGAAGCCTTCGGGTTTCGTGCTCTCGGGCTGTTGTGCCGCAGAGTGTCGGTGTTGTACGCAGATAGTGCGCTAAATACGGGCTCAGGGGCTCAGACCGGCAGGCCTGCGTGGGACGATACGGACTGTTCGCGGTGCGCGTGCTCGCTTTCAATCCGCGGTTCCCGTTTTGATGGTTGGCGTAGTCGATCATTGTGGGAACTCTGCCTTAGTTTGTAGCTTATGAGTGGCCCTCTTGTGTGTGCGTGGGAGGTAGGGGGGTCTCTCTTTGACGATTGTTATGTACCCCATTGATTACACCGATGTCGTTGTAACAACACTGTACTTTTCGAAAGAGATAACGTGGTGTGGAAGCGTTCGCTAAGCCTTAGCCTAGTGGTTATCGTTGTTAGCCTTCAAACCTAGAACTCGTGTCTACTACACCATATTAGCCTGATACAGGTAGCCTAAGCCAAAATTGTGGGAAAAAGTTAAGACTGACGCGCACCACTCATGAACAGTAAGAAAGCTATGCAAATCCCTGCCACTGTAGGAATCGATGTTATGAGAAGCAAATTGAAAGTGGTTAGTCATCCAGCTTCGTTTGGACTTCTGCAACACGTAACCACACGGCATGAATATGTTTTCGTAAGGCGAGTAATTGTGTGTTTAACGCAACCATGCGCGTGACGACAGCAGAGAAGCGACGATGACGGTGACGATACACTGGAACAGCACGGCGGGAGCGCATCTTCGCTGTTCGTATAATTGCCATCGCATTACAATACGAGGGTTCAATTCACCAGAACGCGGCTACTTAAGTACACACGAAAGTCTAAAGGCTTGCAAAAGTTCACATATGCTGAAGAAGAATAAACGCGTTTACGGCAGTTGAATAACGCATCCCCGTCGAACTGATGCCTATATACACGTTGCGTGGGGACACCACATAATCGTCGCTTGTTTGTACGTACTTTTTGTTAAGGGCAGCATGCTGAAGTTTCTCGTTTGTTTTCTAACGACACCGTATGATCGTATGAGGCTTAAATACACATTCTTCTTATAAGGAGTAAGCGAATAATTTGTTTTACAATGAAGTTGTTAGCGCGACTGGAAACGCTCAGAAACGTTGTATCTGGGTTTTCACTGTGTACTGGGCGCCAAGTTTAGACTACGCACGAAAGTTTACATTTAGAGAAAACGTAGGGAATGTTGATGAGAAAAGAATGAACATTTTCAAGTATGTGCGTTAACTAATGAATGACGTTGAAGTTGCTAAACCCTCGTTTTACAGCGAAGCTGTTTGAGCGACTAGAAGCGCTAGAAAATATTGTATGTCCGTTTTCTTGGTGTAATAGAAGAACTAGATTATTGATCTAGTGTTCAATTTCTCTATCTTTTATTTCTTTACCACTGTAATATTGACGAATGACGAGTAACGGTAGACGCCTCTTCTCCCAACATTATTAAAGCACATGTATGCTCGAATTCCTTTTAACATAGTCCTTTTTATTATTATTATTTAAAGGTACATCACAGGTTCCGGTCGGAGCATTCAGTAATGGGGGAATGTACAACGAAATACGTGATAAGCATGAAATAAGAGTAAGAGTAAAAGTAAGAGTAAACAGAGCGATAAAATATGCATCACTAACAGTTCCAGTTTGTAAAATGTGCATACAAACGCTCGAGGAAAATTTCGCGGTCAGTGATTGAAACAATGGTATCTGGAAGATCGTTCCAAAGGGTGATGGCATGTGGCAAAGTCGAAGAATTGAAAACTTCTGTTTTACCAAATAGGCGTTTGATGCTCAGGTGATTAGGAAGGCGCCTTAATGTGCGCACTTGTTTGTGAATGGGCAGTGGGGATGGCGTTACAGTGTGAATATATTTGTGTATCAATCATTAAAGAGCAACAGAAGGACGATTACTTAACGTCTGGAGTGGAATGTCTAGCCTAATTTTTCTTATGCTGCATTGGCGGCTTTATCTACATGAAATGAATCGAGTGGCTCTATTCTGTACGGCTTCCAGCATTGAAATTAAATTCTCTTGATGAGGCGACCATGTGGACGAAGCAAATTCAAGCTGTCGGCGGACGAAGGTTAAATGTGACAATTTGTGTGTACGAGTTGAACAATGACGCAAATTTTGACTTAAATAACCCAGCTTTTGAGATACTTTAGCAGATATGTTGGTGATAAGCAATTTCCATGAAAGGTCGTATGTACGACGCAAGCCTAAGTGCTTATATGACACCGTGCGGGGCAGTGACACATTGTTTGTAGAATACGTGAAATTAGAAAGTGCTTGTTTACGAGTAAAGGAAATTGTTTTGCACTTATTCGAGTTCAACGTCATAAGCCAGTTATCACACTAGGCATAAACAAGGTTAAAGTCCTTTTGGAGGATGAGGCGGTCATCATGACTTTATATAGTGTGGCATACGACGTAGTCGTCAATAAATAGCCGCATCCAAGAGGAAATGCTAGAAGGCAGGTCATTGCCATAAATAAAGAAACTAAATGGCTTAGTAGGCTGTCCTGCGGAACACCGGATCGGACATCACAAAAAAGAAGAAGCAAAATTATTGACAACTCTGAACTGCAAGCGAAACGATTGGAAGTTACGACGCCAAGGTAGCCTTAGTGAGTCTAGTCTAAGAGACGGTAGCTAAGTGATGAGGTGGCAGTGAGCAACGCGATCAAATGCCTTTGAGTATTGAAGAAAGATGCAATCAGTTTGAAGGTTATTATCCATGTTAAAGTGGAAGTCAGTGGTGAATTCCAGTGACTGCGTATCACACGAAAAATATTTTCGGAACCCGTGCTGATTATTAAAAAATAAGTTATTAAACTCGAGGTGGTTAGAAATATTTGATGCAATAATTTGTGAAAGTATTTTGAAACATATTCAAGTGATCGAGATAGGGCGGTAGTTCTCCACCATATTTCTGTTAGCGCTTTTAAACACTGGAATTTCTTTTCCAACTTTCTGGTCAAGTAGAAGATGTCCTGTTGATACCGATTGCGCGAAAATGTTATATACTGTTTTGCTAGAGATAGACAATGTAATATTCAAGATTATAAAACATATGTTATCGGGACCAGCAGAGGAAAATACTTTAAGGTTTGTAATAAGGTGTGCGATTCCTTCAGTTGGGATGTCAATGGGCTGCATGAATCGAAATTCATGATCAGGAATAATGGCCACTTTCGAATGATCTTGAGCAGTAAATGCAGATGAAAAGAACCTGTCGAATCCAGATGCGCTCCCTTGATCTGACAGCCCTCGTACAGTAACTCAACAGTGACTCGCTGATGTTGAACAGCAGAGTGCCAACTCTGTTTATGTCGGTCACATTGATTGCAGAAAGAGTGGTTTCAAGGGTTGCAAGTTGGCTGGCCAGGAGAGCGATTTTAGCAGATACTGCTGTTTGTACATCTTGGAGGCATTTGACCTCAGCAGCGGTTGATTTTCGTTCTTCCAACATAAGCTTCATTTGTCTATGTCTATGTCTATGCCTCGTATTTCTCTCAATACCGCCTCCTGTCCAGCATCAAGTTTTCGAACGCTTTCCAACATAGATGCAAGCGTTTTTTCCAGAGTGTCAAAGTCGGGTCCCAGGCTCGATTCAATGTCACAAGCGAATAAAAAAAGCATATTAAACAAGGCAGAACACAATCACGAAATGACAAACAAGGCTCGCCAAACACCTTCCAGCGGCTCCACTGGGCACGACACCGCTGCGAAGCCTCTATCGTCACTTCTAAGTTAAGAAGCACACTTCCTTTCATTACATTCATTTTCATTGTTCCTTTCATTTTAATGTCGCTGTATATATTGATACATGCATATTGCGTGTTTCTTGTGGCCCATGCACGCGGGGGCCCCGACGAAGACGACGAACACGACGATGGCTCTCGAGCTGTCAGCTGAACTGGCCAGCGCTGCAGCATCTTTTGTAAACATACTTTGTAAATAGTCTCCAGTATTATACCTTCGTTCACGTAACATTTTGTGGAGGGTGCCGTTCCCTGTCCTCGCCACAGAGCTCCGCAGTGGCCGTACCGTCCTCCTTTCCGCCATGGCTCCCGGTGGCGACACCTCGTCTCCTTCTACTCCTGCGACCCGACAACCACGTAAGGCACGGCTACCAATCCCCGCAATCCTGGTACATTCTCCGGCCAAGATAATGTCGATGCTGAGGACTGTCTCAGCCTATATGAGCCTGTTAGCCGAAACAACCGCTGGGACCCTACATTTATGCTAGCGAATGTTCTATTCTACTTGGGCGGAACTCCTCGTGTCTGGTTCCGCACACGAGGACGAGATCTCTAGCTGGGATGCTTTTAAGGAGAAGCGCAGCGACCTCTTTGAAAATCCCACTGGTCGGCAGCTGGCTACTAGAAAAGAGCTTGCTACCCGAGTTCAGTCTTCTATTGAATCGTATGTCTCGTACATGCAAGACATGCCCGCTCTTTGCCGGAAAGTCGAGGAGAAAATGGGCGAGGTTGACAAAGTCGGTCACGTACTCAAAGGCATCACGGACGACGCATTCAACTTGTTGGTCTTCAACAATGTGTCCACCATCGACGTCATTGTCAAGGAATGCCGCCGCGTTGAGCTAGCCAAAAGCTGCCGCGTCATTCCGCAGTTCTCCCGGCTCCCTAACCGGCTGCGACGTCACCTAGCGTCGACCTTACAGTTTCACCACCCTTAAATGAGCACATCACACGTGTTGTTTGCCGCTAGCTTGAGGCCACAAGTCCTGCGCCGTTCCATAAACGCCCTCTTGACCTCACCATTGACCAATCAGCCCCAGCAATCTCACTCATTCAGGCAGTTGTGCGGCAAAAATTTGCAAACCTAGGTTTTTCTGCTGCCTGCTCCATATTTCGACCTGACGCCCGACCGGTGCCGACTGCTACGCTCACGGCAATCTGTATTTCCCTCCTAGATACCGTAACCCTACCGAGTGGAGAACTCCGGACGACAAGCCCATTTGCTTCCGTTGCCTCCGCATTGGCCACGTCGCACGCCACTGCCGCACCTTCTGGACATCGCCGTATTCAAGCTACTTTTCCCCGTCTCCTCGCCCATATGCCGACTGGCACTGTTACTCACCTCGCCGTATGCCTCCTACCTCTGACGTATCCGTCGATGTCAGTCGTCCTGCTCGCCCGCCGTCACCTCAGCCCCGTCGGTCCCCGTCGCCCCAGCCACGCCGCTATTCGTCGCCAACCAATTATGGACCCTCCCGCACTAAAAACTAGACCATGCAGCTCCAGGAGGTAGTGCTGCATTACCTTCGTCGTGTCGAAATCCTCCATTGACCCCTTCAACGAACCAGAACTTACTTGAACACGTGGACGGTGTCCCTTTGACGGCGTTAATATACTGGAGCCCGTGTGTGCACAAAGAATTGTAACCTCCGTCGTCGACTGAGGGAGGTTCTCACGCTTCCTGCTACTCGAGCTGTACGCGTGGCCGATGGAAGGACTGTTGACGTCACCGGAATGTGTACTTCCCGCATAAGTATCGCCGATCACCAAGTTCCTGTTCTTTTTACAGTGTTGACCAATTGTCCCCATGACCTAATCCTTAGACTCGACTTTCTTACGGCGCATTCAGCTTTGATCGACTGCTGTGCCGGTACCCTTTGCCTCGTACTTCCTCTACTCGCACATATTCATGCCGAACTGCCGAACAACTTTAGAACCTCCGCTTTCGTCCGCCTGCCGCCTAAAGACTTTCGACGATTTGGTATCATTTTTTCATGTGCCTCATGGTGATTACGTCACCACACCTGTTCCTGTTGTCCTTTTGATGCGCAATATCACTGTGCCCCACTCCATCGTCACCGTCGCCGATAGCCGGACATGCCTCCCCATCGTCAATTTTGGCCTGACAAAGGAAGTTCTACCCAAACTCATATCGGTTGCAACACTCCAAGTTATCGGAGATGACCACGTCATGACGTTTTCCGTAGTCGTCAGCTCGGATTCTTCACCATGTCCACAGGATGCTATTTGCCCTTACGCAACATTTCGGCACATGATCGGTGTGGACCTATTGCCTGAACAAGCAGCAGTTCTATGTCACCTTTTGGTTTCCTACCACGACATCTTCGACCTCAGCAATCGCCAATTGGGCCAAACTTCAATTGTTAAGCATCACATAAATACTGGTGATGCCAGTCCTATTCATCGCCAGCCATATCAAGTTTATGCTTCAGAGCGTAAGGTTATTCAAGATGAAGTGAACAAGATGCTTGCCAAAGGCATTGTTGAATCTTCGTCGAGCCCTTGGGCGTCGCCCGTGGTGCTTGTTACAAAGAAAGATGGCACATGGCGTTTCTGCTTAAATTATCGTCATATAAACCGCATTACCAAGAAAGACGTCTACCCTTTGCCTCGCATTGACGACGCCCTCGATTGTCTCCCCGGTGCCAACTACTTTTCTTCGATAGACCTGCGGTCTGGTTATTGGCAGATTTCTGCGTATGAAAAAGGCCAAGACCGCGTTCGTCACTCCTGATGGCCTATATCAATACAAAGTTATGCCGTTCGGTCTATGCAACGCCCCAGCAACGTTCGAACGTATGATGGACTCTTTACTTGAAGGGTTCAAATGGTCAACATGCATCTGCTACCTAGACGACGTTCTCGTATTTTCGCCTACGTTTGAGACACACCTTGAGCGCTTATCAGCTGTTCCCTCAAGTCTTCCGCGACGCTGGGCTCCAACTAAATTCCCCAAAGTATCAGTTCGGTTGTCGGCTGATCACAGTGCTGGGACACCTCGTTGACGCTTCCAGTATTCAACCAGACCCGGAGAAAATTCGTGCTGTCACGTCTTTTCCTGTACCTCAGTCTGTCAAAGACGTCCGAAGTTTTGTAGGGCTCTGCTCCTACTTTCGACGCTTCGTTAAAACCTTCGCAGCGATTGCCCGACCTCTCACTGATCTTCTGAAGAAGGACGTGCCGCTTATGTGCGGCCCCACTCAAACTGCCGCGTTTGCCCGCCTGACCAACATTCTCACCATGCCACCTATACTAGCCCACTTTGACCCGTCCTCTCCTACAGAGGTGCGATGCCAATGGTCACGGTATCTAAGCTGTCTTATCCCAGCGCCAACAGGGTCAAGATCGCGTTATCGCGTATGCTAGCCGGCTCCTCACAGCAGCGGAATGAAACTATTCGATTACAGATCGTGAATGCCTGGCTCTCGTCTGGGCGGTTTCCAAATTCCGCCTGGACTTGTACGGCACGCACTTCTCTGTAATCACGGACCACCACGCCTTCTGCTCGCTTTCCTCACTCAAGGATCCTACCGGCCGGCTTGGTGGCTGGGCTCGGCGGCTGCAAGAATTTTCTTATACAGTAGTGTACAGGTCGGGCCGATTACATCAAGACGCAGACTGTTTATCACGCTATGCAGTGGACGAACTACCCGCTGATCCTGACACCGATACCAACGCTTGCGTTTTCTCCGTTTCTCAGCTGCTACACGTTGCCGACGAGCAACGCCGTAAATCCACTTTGCACGCCATCATTGATGGCTTGGAATATTCGCCTTTTAAATCGTCCCTTCACCTGTTTGTTCTCCAGGATGGTGTTTTATACCGGCACAATGCACGCCCCGACGATCCTGCCCTACTCCTCGTCATTCCTAAGCACCTTCGGCCAGCTGTTCTCCAAGAACTTCATGATTTACCAACGGCAGGTCATCTTGGCGTCTCCCGCACCTAAGACTGGATTCACCGACGTTTCTTTTGGCCCGGCCTCGCCCGCTCCATCCAGAAATACGATGCGGCGTGTGAAAAATGCCAGCGCCGAAAAGCACCATCGACGCTCCCTGCCGGGTGCCTTCAACCGCTCGACATTCCTTCGGAGCCGTTCTTTCGCGTTGGCTTGGACTTACTTGGCCCTTTTCCTCTATCTACTTCTGGCAACAAATGGGTCGCTGTGGCGACAGATTACGCCATGCACTACGCCATCACCAGAGCGCTTCCAACAAGCTGCGGCACAGATGTCGCCGATTTTATTTTACGTGACGTGCTTCTTCAGCATGGTGCTCCGCACCAACTGCTCACAGACCGTGGTCGGACAATTCATTCTCAAGGCATCGCCGACATCCTGCAGACCTGCTACACCAAGCACAAGCTGATTACGTCTCACCATGCACAGACCAATGGTCTCACTGAGCGTCTGAATCGCACCCTCACAGACATGGTTGCAAAGTACGTCTCGTCCGACCATACTGATTGGGACCTTGCCCTAGCCTATATCACTTTTTCTTATAATTCTTCGCGTCACGACACTGCCGGTTATTCCCCGTTATTTCTGCTGTTCGGCCGAGAACCTACATGGCCACTAGACGCATCCCTCCCATCCGCCGCAGCAGAGACCAGCGAGTATGCACTCGACGCCATCACCAGGGCAGCCCAAGCACGCGAAATTGCCAGCGTTCGCCTCCTGACCTCTGAAAAGAAGCAACGGCGCTTGTACGATCGCCAACACAAAGACGTCCACTTTTCGCCTGGATCTCTGGTACTCCTGTGGTCCCCGACTCGTCACGTTGGCCTGTCAGAAAAACTCCTCTCTCGGTACACAGGTCCACATCGAGTGCTGTGGGCCGTGACTCCAGTTACCTACGAAATCGCCCCAGTCAGTACCAGTGCCTCATCTGTCCCAAATTCCACTGAGTGCATGTCGCATGCTTCAAGCCTTATTACTCTCCGGCTATCACCTATATTTAGACACCCCGGGTCGGTGCTTCTGCCGCCGGGGGTAATGATACATGCATATTGCGTGTTTCTTGTGGCCGATGCACGCGGGCGCCCCGACGACGACGACGAACGCTCTCTGGCTCTCGAGCTGTCGGCTGAACTGGCCAGCGCTGCAGTTATCCTTTGTAAATATACTCTGTAAATAGTCTCCAGTTCTTAATCCTTCGTTCGCGTAACAATATGTATGTGTTTGTGGATTATATGGTGTTGACTGCTCTGTTGAGACTATATGTGATAATGCATTTACACGATATATGAACTACCTGCTGACTAGAGACTGTTATTAGACGACAGTATCATTTGTATTTTGGAGACCTTTTTTCTACAGAACTGTGGAGTCATTTCACTTGTATATTGTATGTACCATGTGTTTCTTACGTCATAGTGCTACTGTGAAAACGTTGCTCGACAAGTCCTGGTGCTTGTATGAAAATGTTATCTGGTATGCAATCTTGAACCCTGTATGCTGTAAGCTAGACCCAGTCAAAAGCTAAGGAGTAGCCGGCGCCTTGAATTGTGCGTCAACGTCTCCTGATATCATATCAATAATAAAAAAATAACATACTTGAGGTAAATAACCTGCAGAAGTAGCGTGCATGAGTTCCTTACGCTGGTATCGGAGCCATGCCCAACGGATACAGTCACAGGCGGGCGTTTATAAGCGGCCTTGGTTCCGCAGGTGATGGCCCTTGTCGAACGTTGTTACCAGATGAAGCTCCCAGAGGCATCCAGGTTCGGCCAAACGAGCCCCGGGGTGGGTGGAAGCTGTAGCGCTTCCGCGGGGCTTCATCGCCAGTAATCCAGGCCTCAAGTGCAGATTGCGAATATGACAGTGGTCTACAAAATTAGCGCGCACGAGTTCCGCATGCTGGTATCAGTGCCGTTCCCCATTTGGAGGAATTAATATTATGAGTAAATATTGTCAGGCGTTGCCGGCTACTCACAGGTACGATCTAATTAAGTTCTATAAATCACTCAGGATTGTTTTAGATCCACGCTTCTCTCTTCATTTATACGTAGGGCCAGTTGGGAGATCGCGTGCAGGAGCTGACATTGCTTGCTTCCTGCTTTTCCACTTCACCCCTAAATGCACCCAGGCGCTTTTAAATAAAGTAATGAAAAATAAAGGTAATGAATCACGAGTTACACCTACAAAATGGTGTGACGTCACACACACACACACACACAAACACAAAAGTAAAGACGACCTTAAAAAGTTCAAACGCAAATGACCACATTGAGTTGCTTTTCCCGTGGCCATGGGCTAAGATGTGATATCCTTCGCGTACACGTACGTACCTTTGTGTTCCAGGCCGTATGCACAGGACTAACTTCTGTACAATGGCTCAAGAATCTATGGTGTATTGTATTTACGAGTCTCGTAAAACATTGCATAGCACTGCTGTTCAGACCAGTGCATTGGGAATCATCGCTATGGAGTATTCATACTACACATTGTTAGCCTGACGAACGACCTACAGGAACTCCACGAGGCAAACCCGTAGTGGAACATATCGTGAGTTCATCCAAAACTATAGCATATCCACTACACAGCGCGACCGGCACGTAACTGCGTTAGGCCATGATGGAAGGATGCGGCAAAAAATCTCACAGTCAGTGGTGCGTTTCATCTTGTGTTTGAACAAATTAGAAGCAGCCGCAAAGTGCGCTTTCGCCATTTCGTAAGCACCCGTGAATTGTAGAGGC